>NW_007360247.1:2237980-2245427 GCF_000359705.1 Exserohilum turcica Et28A | reverse complement strand
AGTTTTTCTGCCATATCTGCTACTTCACATAGACGGGGGGCAAATCCTCGCGAGTCTAGGTCAAGAATGTATCGTACGATAGTTTGCTCTTCAGATTTAGTTAGCTTCTGGCAATTTGGCTGCGTCGTAGGTCGAAAGGTGATTCCTTGAAGCCGCCGAGAGATCTGCTGATGATGGACGTTATAGGCTGCTGCAGCGCGTCGAATGCTCTTAAACTGGCCTGTACGATAGGCCTGAACTGCTAGAGTAAGCCTACCCTCTTGCTGAGTAAATATCACGTTCTGTTGTTGAGGCATTGTCTTTCGTACGTGAAGTTCGCGATGCCAAGAAAAAGTGGCACTCTCGGTGGGGTGGCACTCTCGGTGGTGGAATACGTTATTATTAAAGTATAATAAAAAAATCTTAATTAGGCGTATATTAAGCTTAAAGCCTTACTAGTAAGCTTTACTATAAATTAAGTTAATTATATATAGTAATATACTAATTATTTCTATAACTTTACATATAGATTTGCTACTAAAAGGTAACTTTAACATAATAATAAAAAAGTAAGTTAATATATCTATATTTAAAGCTATAGTAGATTAAAAACACTTAAGAAATAAGTATATAAGCTATTGCTAGCTTCAAAAAATTAGTATAGGCGCTAAAAGTAGTTAGGCTAATAGGCTAGCGGCTTAGCGTGGCGCTAGCAAGAACTTTTGACAGTCACCTCCGTATATAGTCTAGAATGGAGAGATGTAACTTATTGTAACAACGGGCTGGGTGATTTGATGTGGACGAAGGAGATGGGTTGTGCGATGTCTAAACACCCCAAATCTAGGCCGCGCATCTTAATTTCGCTTTGTATACTCTTTGCACGAAGCATACCCGAGGCTGCATGCCGGTTTGCGCAGTGCATGTAGGGAGGGTCAAGGGCGAGTGTGCGGGCCAATGATCATCGGCAGTTCGCACCAGCCCGGAAGATCCGGGGCGGGACTCCCGGGATATCCGGAACCTCCTCCACTCTCCGACTGTGAAGTAACTCTCCCAATCGGTATTCGCGCGTCGCTTTTACATCCCACCTTGACAGTCACTCCACTGTGCAGATCGTCTCAAAGATTCCGCCGCAAACATGAGTACCCTTTCATCTTTACGTGTGGTTTACAAAGTTGTCGACGGGCAGGAAATCGATGCTGACGTCTACATTCCTGACCCTAAACGCCACATTTCCAAACCAGTCCCTGTTTGTAGGTGGATTTCATCCCAAGTGGTCTCTCCAAGTCTAATCTTCGATGCACGTAGTGATCAATATCCATGGCGGGGCTTTTATGCTGGGCTCATCCAAGATGGTGAACCGTGACCAGATAAAGGACTGTCTGGATAGAGGCTGGCTTGTGATAGCACCTAACCACCGCCTCTGTCCTCAGGTCAACATGATTGAAGGGCCAATGAAAGATTGTAGAGACCTGTTGGCATGGATTTATGATGGAGGTCTCCAGCAGTCCCTTTCCACCAACGGACAACAATCACTCACTCTTGACTTGGATCACGTGTTTTCCTTTGGCACTTCCTCTGGGGGAACATTAGCGCTGAGTTTGGTAGGGATTCCATCTATTTTACGACTCGACAAGACTGACGATTGCAGGGCTTCGATGTTCCCCGTCCGGTAGCTGGCATATACGACATGTACGGACCTTGCAAGTTCGACGATGTCTGTTGGACCACAGAGCTTACTTACCTGGCTGAAAAGCTACCCAGTGGACTCGAAGACTCGTTCATGAATCGTATCTTCGACGAGCAGCCAGTGCCAATTCAAGGCGGTGTCTCCCTCGAAGGTCAGGCACCTGGACCGCCTGATTTCACTGATCCTCGGCAAGCATATGCCATGACACGTGTCGCGCGTGGCCAGGTCATTGAGAATATACTGCAACCCCAAGAGTATCAGCGAGCAGATCCCCTCAAGAATATTTCAACTTTGTTCCCACCTACATTCATTGTGCATGGCACAGCCGATACAATGGTACCGATATCCGTTAGCCGAGCGCTGTTTGCCGAGTTGCAAAAGAATTATGTCATCTGCGGTATGGCAGAGATACCAGGTGAAGAGCATACATTTTCTGTGACAATGCAGGTTGGGTCACGTACTTGGGACCTGCAGCGGCAGGGTTTCGACTTTTTGCAATCTTTGATCAGGTAGAAAGATAGAAAATATGTGAATTATGAGGTTATTTTAGGACAATATATAAATGAAGCCAAACGTGCATGTTCGCCTGCCACTCCTGCATTCCGATTGGATTGCGTGTCTTTGCTCCCAATCTTCTTTTAAATGCACCAACACTTGCTCACTGCAATCCCGGCCTGCAGCCTCCCGGCATAGCTCTGTCTGATATCATCGGAAATCTAGCAAAGCGCCTGATAGCAGGGGGGGTCTCCCCAGACTCATGCAGTCCCTAGATTGCGGGGAAGTAACCCGAATCTAGCATTTACCCCGATCTTGATCAAGATTTGTGGGGTAAACGACCGCGGAAATTCCGAACATGCTTGAAAATGGTTGAAATGATATGGACGAGCTGGCGCGTACATCCACTTGCGAAGTAGACCCATGAAGTGTTCGAGGATGTTTCAGTGGAGCCTGTCCCCTATAAAACAATGCCATTCTTCCAGGGCGACTCCAATTTCAAAGAACTGATGAGTTCTCTTCAGTAGAACCCCTTTGAGCATTCGAACAAGCAGACGGCGTTCATTAGCTATCTGCCGTAGCCATGGCAACAGTTTCGGACGTCAAGTATGGTGGAGACGTCACCGGTAAGAACGAGACGAAGCAAATCGAAGAGTTTATACCTCAACCTACTGAAAATGCGTTATCGGCCTGGCAATGCATCCGTCAAAACCCTAAGATCACTCTATGGGCGATTTGGGCCAATAGTGAGTATACCCGCCCGATTCACTGGAGAATCAAATGCTGATACCAGAATAGTCGGCTCCATCATGATCGGCTACGAGAATCTCGCGCTATCCGTCTGTCTGGCAATGCCAGCCTTCCAGTAAGAACAGTATAGCTCTCGTCCCTATCTAGTCTTATTAAATACAGGAAAACGTTTGCCTCTGAGATCAAAGGCGTGTTGTTGATTCCGGCACACTGGCAATCATTATGGAACGCCATGTTCAACGTTATGACCATGGTGGGATCCCTAGCCGCTGGACCTATCCAAGACTGGTCGGTCGTCGAGCCATATTCCTCACGGTTGCTATCTTCGCGTCTGTAGGTGTAGCAGTCGCATTTGTCTCAGAAAGGCCTGCAACATACTTGGGAGCAAAGATTCTTACTGGATTCGCGCTGGGCGCCTGGACCGTCGGCACACAGACGTTTGTATCAGAGATTACGCCACTGCCTATGAGAGGCATCGCTTTGTCCATCAATACTGTTTTAATGGTAGGTTCTTGATTCTACCAAGAGTATGCTTTCGGCTGATATATTTTCAGAACCTCGGCCTTCTCATTGCCATTTCCGCCACGTTCAGCCGCCTCACGATAATGGATCCAATAGCCTTTCGAGTCGTATTTGCGGGTGCTTGGGCTTTCCCTGCGGCGATTCTCCTAGGCCTTTTATTCGTTCCCGAATCCCCATACTGGCTTGTGATGAAAGGCAAACACGAGCAGGCCCGCAGATCGCTCACGCGGCTCTCTCCAGCTGGAGAAGAAATCGAAACACGCCTCGTGAATATTCAACATACAGTAGAGCTGGAGCGCCGTCAGCAAGGAGAAGCAGGCTCGCTCATCGAGTGTTTCTACGGAACCAATCTCCGTCGCACCCTTATCACACTTATTTGCTTCTACATGTCGATGACAGTGGGCTCGGTGCTTTCGGCCAACTCACCGTATTTCTTGAATCAGTCGGGCCTGTCGTCAGACACTGTACTCACAATCACCCAGGTTGGCGTCAGCATGGGTGTTTTATCAGCCATTGTCAATCTCTTCCTCATGATGAAGTTCAATCATCGCATACTCATGTTTTCCGGCGTGGGCATCTGCGTAGTAGCATACCTGACCATGGGCATTGCTGGTGCGATGCGAAGAACCACCACGACCATGACCGTTGTGGGGATCGCACTGCAGTTCTCGACGTTGTCCTACGGACCTGCCGTCGGCGCTTCCATGGCTGTCGCGGGAGAAGTCTCTTCCACGCGCCTCCGCGCAAAGACACTGGCCCTCGGAAACGGGTTTGCGGGTGTGGCAGGCACTTTCTGGATGGCTGTTCTGCCTTATCTCTACAATACGGACCAGGCTGATCTGGGCGGGAATCTGGGTTGGATTTTCTTTGGCATTGCTGTCATATATGTTGGTTTCCTATATTTCTTCGTCCCGGGAACAAAGGGACGAACATTTGAAGAGCTGGATATCATGTTTGAGAAGAAGCTTCCTGCGAGGGCTTTTGAAAATTATCAACCGCAGGAAAATGAGGCTTGATGTGGTTCTGCTTCAAGTGGTTGTTTCTTGCATCGATTTCGGCAATCTGCGATTTATGATATAGCCCTAAGTTGAAAAAGATACCACATAATAGCATTGCATTACTTTGAACAGCAAAGGTCTTGTCAGCTTGAGATTCTCAGACAATTGACAATATGAAATTAATATTAACCTTCAACTGTAAAGCAACTATTTCTAGGTCGTGTGTTTCTTGGTCGACAAGTTTATGTTCACGCCATAATGTACATAGGTTGGATGCCTCATACACCAAAACAAAACCTGGCAGAAGAGCCACTTAGTTTTACATCTGAACCAATTGGCCAGGCTTGAACCTCGCCCTATTGATTGTTTGACAAGCTGGGAAGCGGATTCTCCTTGATGGCATCCTCCACTTCCTGATAAGCATCATAGCCGTACAACCATGGCTGCACCTCTGGACATGTCCAACGACTCGGAAAGGGACCTTGTAGCTCTTTGCCAAGTTGTGACAGGAAAATTGCGTCTCGTGCTTCTTGTTCGGGTCCATCAAACATGTGGAATGATTCTCTCTATCACATGATTAGCGTCTAGTTGTATTTAGCAACATGTGCCTGGAGATATTACCTGCTTGAAGGTCTCGCGTACGATGGATTCGCCGCGAGCCTTGCGTAAGCTCTGGTACGTCTTCAGAACATGTAGTACATGGTCCTTGGATTCGATGTGTCCGAGGAGTAGTCCCAGAACAGCACCATCTTCAACGGCCGAGTTGGCACCTTGCGCCAAATACGGTAGCATTGGATGGCAGGCATCGCCCCTACGGCACATTACCTTGAATGGAAACAGATATAAAGTATGAGGACGTACGTAAAGACTAAGTTGGATTGGTCATTGACCCAGGATGTCATCTCGTCTCCTACAGCCTGTCAGATACATATAACTATACCACGATGGGTTTTCTTACGATGCATCAGCTTCCACTTATCGACAGTGTCAACAAGGGATAGGAACCGCGCTAAGATGGGGTCCCACCCCTGGAACAGAGCGTTCATTTCCTCAACGGACCCAGGTTGACGACTGACACCTGAAGGGAGATCGTCGGGAACAAGGAGCACGAGATTGTACATCTTGCCGTCACGAACAGAATATCCCACTGCGTGTGCACCTGGACCAATCCAGAAATGGCAAGCCGGCTTTGATACCCAACTACGCAGCTCAGGGTCGTCGATCTGTTCGATTTTCAAGACGATACGGTAGGCCAAATCACCAGTTGGTTTAGGAGGATCGTTCCGCCCTAGGAATTGCGACCGACAACGCGACCAAAGCCCGTCAGCAGCAACAATAAGGTCTGCGACACCACGGGACCCCTGCTCAGTTGAAATCACGGGCCGTGCGTGCTCCAATTCTAGTTCGGATATCCGTGATGCAAAGTGAAACTTGACACCCAGGTCTCTGGCGCGCTCATACATAGCTTTCTGAAGATCGCAGCGGTGCATATCCAGGAATGGAGCACTGTATCGGTTGCGGATATTCTGTTTGAACGTCTCGTCATGAGCAAGTATGGTGCCCGTGTACCGATGAACAGTCAGTGTAGCTGGTTCTGCCCCGGAAGCCCAGAATTCGTCGCTAAGGCCATATCGTTGGAGGATCTTGGTGCAGTTGGGCGTCAGTTGCAGTCCAGCGCCTACTTCGGCAAGCTCTTTTGCGGCTTCGTATACAGTAACATTGTGACCAGATTGAGCGATGGAAATGGCTGCAGCTAGTCCGCCTAGTCCAGCACCGACGACAATGACGTCTAACTGAATGGGAGATCTGTGATGAATTGGTGGCGCTGAAAAAGACGCCATTGCCCTAGCGAAATGATGGTGTATGGAAATCCGTTTATTCGAATCGACCAACGGGCAGTGCATATGAATTGGGCTTTCAACTTGTGTATGCTCGGTCGAATTCCATGCGTGTAGAGAGCATGCCCCGCAAGGATGCGACTCATGTTCGGATATCCCTAGCGGCTAGTTGTGTTCGGATAATCCGGCTAAAATACCCGGCTTTTCCGGACGTTTGATTAACCATCGCCAAATCAATGTGGCTGCTTTCGGGGTGATATATACGACCGAAGATTCGAACTGCTTCCAACTAGATTTTCTACCATGGCGCCAAACGGACCTTTTAAACTCGTGACTGTGAATACCGCTCCCAAAAGAGCAAAGATCCTCATTGGCCGTGTTGTGGACATATTGAAAGATGAGTATACAATTGAGTATGTAGCAAACTGCAGCAGTAAGTGAAGAGTCGTGATAGGAGTAGATGTGTGCTGACAAGATGCCCCAGGCAAAGACGAGGTTGCCGGCGTGGTTGAAACGTATCGTCCCGACGTACTGGTAAATTAAAATATGAAACTGTGTAACGGGCTGAACGCCCTTCGCCTCCCATACTCGTCTACGACCTCGTTTACTCCACCTGCCTGGCCTGATTGTTACCCTAGCAACTAGCATTGTATATAGATAGCTACGTAGCCGAGAGCTTAGCTCTCTATCGAATACAATCTTGTTACCTTGGCCTGTCCGATCGTGCTCCCGAGCTTAAGACTACCCTCCGGGGTCGAGCCCCTTACAAACTGCATATTCTGAAGTAATACGGAGGTGCCTCACAAAAGTTTTGTCCCACGCTAATCTCGGCGCTTCGGCATAACTCTTCTTGGCGCAACTCCCACCTTTGAGCTGAGTAGCTGTACGATTTGTCTGTATCTATCGTTACAATGTCTCCTAATACTGATCCTTACACCCGCACCTTAATTGTGGCGTTAAAGTCACCTTCTGTTGGCAAGTCTACATCACAGATCTCTGAACTTACTGGTGTTCATCCTCGTACGGTCAATCGTATCTATAGTAGAGCTATTGAGGCTGGTTTCGAGCCAAACGTTCTCCCTCTTAAGATCCTCCCAGAGCACGTACAAGACGCCCCTCGCTCTGGCCGACCTTCAAAGCAGACGGATAAGGTAAAGGAGCAGATAAGTCCAACAAGT
>NW_007360247.1:2231225-2236920 GCF_000359705.1 Exserohilum turcica Et28A | reverse complement strand
CGTATTCTTATACATATTCCAAAGATAATTGAGCTACAAGGTGGTAATGAGTATATAGAGGGGAGAGATAGGCGTTGTGTAGGAGAGCGGCCAGATTTCGGCTAAATTATTCTTGGCAGGACAAAACTTTTGTGAGGCACCTCCGTACGGAGGTGACTGTCAAAAGTTCTTGCTAGCGCCACGCTAAGCCGCTAGCCTATTAGCCTCACTATTTTTAGCGCCTATACTGATGTTTTTAAAGCTAGCAATAGCTTATATACTTATTTTTCAAGTGTTTTTAATCTACTATAGCTTTAAATAAAGATATAACGTGTTTCATAAGCGAGCGGACACCCCAAGCGAGCGGACACCTCCTCACCAGCGCGTCGACGTTTATACTACAACGCGTTATGTCTCAACCACATTAGATTTAACAAACTTTTTCTAAAGCTAATATCTAACTTGCTATTTCTAATATTAATTCCTAACGTGTAAAGAGTGTTAAACGTGCTGCTAAGATCTATAGCGTCCCTTAAATAACTTTATTTTACTAACGCGCTAGAAGACACTCTCAACGCGACTGCGAACCAAATTCAAAGCGCTTGAATAAGCTAGAAGAGGAGGCTATTGTTAGGCGTATTCTTGAAGAGTCTGCGCGAGGATTTGCGCCTATAAAGGCTGAGGTTCGAGCAATGGCCGATAAACTGTTAGAGGAGCGTGGTGGCAACCCTGTTGGCAAGAACTGGGTTGACAACTTTGTCAGGCGGACTGCTAAGCTCCGTACGCGCTGGAGCCGTCCCTATGATCACCAGCGAGCCGCCTGCGAGGACCTAGTGGCTATCTAGCGCTGGTTCGACTTAGTCCAGGCGACAAAGCAGAAGTGGGGTATTGTGGACGACGATATCTACAACTTTAACGAAACTAGCTTCATAATAGGCAAGATTTTATTATAGTTATTAATTATAAGCTTAGAAGAATATAGAAAAAAGAAGCGGATACAGCCAGGCAACCGCGAGTAGGTTACTGTGATCCAAGGCGTGGGCGCATCAGGTCGCTAGATACCACCCTTCGTTGTCTTTGCAGGCAAGGTGCTTATTAACGTCTGGTTTAAGGATTTGCCTGCTAACTAGGTTCTTAAAGTTAGTCCCAATAGCTAGACAAATAATTAGCTTAGTCTTGCCTAGTTAGAGCACTTTAATACCCATACAAAGAGCTCTACTGTAGGTGGGTATCAACTACTTATTAATAACGGCCATAAGAGCCACTGCTCTATCGATTTTCAAGATCTTTGCAAGGAGAAGAATGTTATTATTCTCTGCATGCCTCCACACTCGTCTCACCTGTTGCAGCCCCTTAACGTCGCCTGCTTCTCGCCATTAAAGCGCAAGTATGGCGACGCTGTTTCAGGCTTAGCACGCAACCGCACCCACTATATTAGCAAGGAAACCTTCCTACTAGCCTTTAAGGCTGCTTTTAAGCAGTCTATCACGAAGGAGAATATCTAAGCTGGCTTTAGAGGTGCTAGTCTAGTCCCACACGACCCACAGGCTGTGCTATCTAAGCTTGATGTAGTGGTGCAGACACCTCGTCAATTACCACGACAGGTAGCTGCCTGGTAGGCGCAGACACCACGCAACGCGCGCGAAGTTGAGTCTCAAATTAGTCTTATTCAAGAGAGCGTAAGAAAACGCCGTGGATCTTCTGCTAATTCACTCACTAAGCAGATCGCGTAGCTAAGTAAGGGGGCCTAGCAAATGGCACATAAAATAACGCTTATAATGGAGGAAATGGGTACGCTTTAAGCGGCTCTTAACGAGTTAAATAAGCGTAAAAGCCGCAAGCGGCGATACGTACGGACAGAAGAGACTCTTACTGTAGGCGAAGTACAAGAAGTATTAGCTGAACAGGCGGGTAGCAGTCGTGGTGATGGTGAGAGTGCGTCGAAGAGGGTGCGAGGAGAGCGGCGGTGCGGGCGTTGCAAGCAGACTGGACACAACGCTCGTACCTGCGCAGTTGAGATAGATAGTGCAAGTGATAATAGCGATTCTAATAATTAATTTAGTATATTGCAATAGTTTATTAACTGTGATAAAAGGCTGTGATAACGTGTTGAAGTTGACGCGCTGGTGGGGAGGTGTCCGCTCGCTTGGGGTGTCCGCTCGCTTATGAACCACGTTATTAACTTACTTTTTTATTATTATGTTAAAGTTACCTTTTAGTAGCAAATCTATATGTAAAATTATTGAAATAATAAGTATATTACTATATATAATTAACTTAATTTATAGTAAAGCTTACTAGTAAGGCTTTAAGCTTAATATACGTCTAATTGAGATTTTTTTATTATACTTCAAAAATACCTTATATATAAGCTACTTTTATAAGTAAAAAAAATATATAATACTACTTTTAAGAATATATATTATTATAAGTGTAAAAAAAAGAGCTACGCTAAGATTACTAGTAATCTTAGTATTTATAGCTATAACATCTTGTTATCTACTATATAAAGAGTTCTTTAAGTAGCTATTTATAATAAGATAAAGCTAATAAAAAAGCTTAAGTTAACAATAAGAATAAAATAAAAAAGACTTAAGTAGTATTCTACTTATAAAAATTAAATACTTAAAGATTAGAAAAATATTATTTTGTTAGATAAGACTTTCATTATGCTTAACTACTATTATAGTAGCTATTATATATAGTAACGCCTAAATAAGGTCTTTATTGAAAGTATTATTTAAGAGTAGTAAAAGAGCTACTTTAAATTTATATTCTAAGGCTACTTGTAACGGGCTAGGTAGCCCGCTACAGTACAGATAGCGGTGGCTATCTTATGTATCAACTACGCAACGATATCAGCAGCTCTGATATCTTGTGCCAGCCTTTTTGGCGCGGTGGGCGCGTTGTAGTTGCGTGCGCAGTCTAATAGGACTCGACCCGTTACACTACTTTATATATAATTATAAAAGTCTTTACTGTATCTAAAGGCCTAAGACTATATAAAAGAAAAAGGATACTGTGGAGGTGTGGTGTGGAACTGCGATGTCTTCTCAGTAGAGGGAACAGAACTAAAGGTTCTTCCCCTTCCTATAGGCTATGGGTGTAAGGGGCTGCGCTCCGTGGAGCAAACGCTTGGGTATACAAGGATTGTATTCGATAGAGAGCTATCTACTCTGCCTCGCGCAGTGTTTATTTACTTGTCAGAGAAAGGTTATGCCAAGTGCTTGTGCGCGTTGTCTAAGCGCTGCTCGGGCGACACGCAGATGCCGGGTTATAAGGGTACAACCCGGCGTTTGTTATCTGAGCGTTGCTCAGGCAACAACACCGAGATTCCATCGAGGAGCTATCTGAAGGGCGCTCAGCCCGTTACAATGGGAGAGGGGAGAGGGAGTAAAATATATGTAGTTAGTTCTTCGAGTAAGAGATTTTTCTAAGAGATATTGTTAGTTAGTTTTTCCTACTAACTTAACTGTTAATTTATATTTCTTTTTAAAGGTAAGTAGTGCTTAGTTAGCATAAGGGTTATAGTGACCCTATGCCTCAGCACAAACCTCCTAAACCTAAGAGCTTGGCCCTATTAAGCTCACCTCTACTATACACTAAATACCCCTCTCTAAAGTACCCCCTAGTTCCTTCCTAGTTGCAATTTTTTCACCACCCCTATCTGTCCTATCCCTTACGTCTAGCTATCTTGTCTTCTCTATAGCTTCTATGCAGATGCTAGGTTCTCTGCTCCTAACCTAGCGTCTGTGCCTTACTTCTATGCTCCTTTCCTTAGTTAACTACTACGCCTTAGTTGCACACTTAGACTAGTGACTTAGCGCAATAGAGAGGGAGAGTAAAGTAATTATAGCAGCGATAATAAACTAGAACTAACACTAGAGCTATAATAGCGCTAAGCTAGTATGCTAGAAGGTAAATTGTAAGTTAAGAAGGACAACTTTCTAGATTAAGACATTAAAAGGCCTATAGCCTGCGCAGCTAAGTTCTTATTAGGTCCTAGCGTAAGTTCCGTCTATAGAAAGTCGATCGTGTTAGCTTTAGAGAAGTCCTTATCCTATTTAATCTAGTCTCTTACCTTGTTTAGATGTACTTTATTGTTTATAAAGAATAATTAATCTAGTATACCTTCTACCAGGTTAGCATAAAAAGCATCTTGTTCTAGCTTTATAATTAATAGTAGTAGGCGTTTTAGCTATTTAATAATAGCATCTCTAGTATCTAAGATAAAGTCTTACATTAACTCTACTATTCTATTTATAATCTCCTCTTAGAACTCTTCCTATATTAATAGATCGTCCTAATAAGCTTGTCTAACTAAGGCTTTTTAGATATAAGAATTAAAGTTAAACTTAATGTTAGCTAGAAAAGCCTAATTAATTCTACTATACTTATTTAGGTAGCTAGATAGAGAGCTTAGGGGTGCTATAAGTGTCTAATAAGCCTTAAGGATATCTTCGTAGGTTCCTATAGCTAGTACCTCTATTACACTATCGCGCATAGCAACATACTAAGGTAGAATTGTATAATAGTTCTTAGTAGCTAGCCCTATAGAGCTATATAGGAGTAGAGGGTTAGTGATATAGGCTTCTCCTTTTTTATAAGGTGTGCGTGTCTATTATACTTTAGGAAACTATTTCCTAAGCTCTTTAGGATAGTTAAATATATCCTTCTAACCCTAGATTTCTATGCTAGCTTTCTTTATACCTCTATCCTTCCTTTACTTTATATACTCTTAAAAATGCTTGTAGAAGCCTTCTATTACTAAGGTGTAGTTCTTGTTATCTTTATTATCTACTAAGACGCTTTCTTAGATTATATCTACTCCTAAATCCTCCTATATAGCCTAGGTTAGGTTTAAGTTAATTGTTACACGGGGTTCGACTATACTTAGCTAGGACTCGATCCGGGTTAGGGCGAGTCAGCGGGTTCGTGGTAAGCCGTGTGATTGCCGAGTAATTCAGGTGGAAAAGAGTTATAGATGTTTAACCGATAGTAAAGACAATTAATTCTATGGTAAGATAGAATAACAAAGTACTAATCTTGTTAAGTAAAGAACTTGTAAGAGAGTACAGTATAATAAGTTGACCACAACGAGTGTAATAATGAAATCCAACACATTCTTATACCCATCGTGTTCTGTCCTGATGCTCCCTATTCTCCCCATGCCATGGGAGCATTGGGAGCACAATTCTCCCAAGGCCACCCGTGCTCCGGGAGCAGGGCTCTTGGCGGGAGCACGCATCACGTGACCTCAAGCCCCGCGATGATCATTACCTTCTGACGTGGACGTGGTTGGCCTTCAACCTCTCTGTCCCCGTCAAGGAGAGAATCCTTCCTGTTGCTTGTAACATTAATGTAAGTGAATGCTGTCTTGTTACTAGGCTTTGCAAACTTAGTATAGTATAGGTATAAGACTAGAGTGTGCTCCTAGCGTAGTACTATGTATAAGAGCTAGTACTTAATGTTAGCGTAGATAATCTGTTAGACTAGCAAGTAGTACATCACACAAGACTATCCTAAGTTCTCTTGTCCTTAGATGCGGCGTTAGTGGTAGTTGTACATTGCAAAGCTCTTGTAAGGGGCTCGACCCCGGAGGGTAGTCTTAAGCTCGGGAGCACGATCGGACAGGCCAAGGTAACAAGATTGTATTCGATAGAGAGCTAAGCTCTCGGCTACGTAGCTATCTATATACAATGCTGGGTTGCTAGGG
>NW_007360247.1:2228995-2230549 GCF_000359705.1 Exserohilum turcica Et28A | reverse complement strand
TTCGACTATACTTAGCTAGGACTCGATCCGGGTTAGGGCGAGTCAGCGGGTTCGTGGTAAGCCGTGTGATTGCCGAGTAATTCAGGTGGAAAAGAGTTATAGATGTTTAACCGATAGTAAAGACAATTAATTCTATGGTAAGATAGAATAACAAAGTACTAATCTTGTTAAGTAAAGAACTTGTAAGAGAGTACAGTATAATAAGTTGACCACAACGAGTGTAATAATGAAATCCAACACATTCTTATACCCATCGTGTTCTGTCCTGATGCTCCCTATTCTCCCCATGCCATGGGAGCATTGGGAGCACAATTCTCCCAAGGCCACCCGTGCTCCGGGAGCAGGGCTCTTGGCGGGAGCACGCATCACGTGACCTCAAGCCCCGCGATGATCATTACCTTCTGACGTGGACGTGGTTGGCCTTCAACCTCTCTGTCCCCGTCAAGGAGAGAATCCTTCCTGTTGCTTGTAACATTAATGTAAGTGAATGCTGTCTTGTTACTAGGCTTTGCAAACTTAGTATAGTATAGGTATAAGACTAGAGTGTGCTCCTAGCGTAGTACTATGTATAAGAGCTAGTACTTAATGTTAGCGTAGATAATCTGTTAGACTAGCAAGTAGTACATCACACAAGACTATCCTAAGTTCTCTTGTCCTTAGATGCGGCGTTAGTGGTAGTTGTACATTGCAAAGCTCTTGTAAGGGGCTCGACCCCGGAGGGTAGTCTTAAGCTCGGGAGCACGATCGGACAGGCCAAGGTAACAAGATTGTATTCGATAGAGAGCTAAGCTCTCGGCTACGTAGCTATCTATATACAATGCTGGTTGCTAGGGTAACAATCGGGCCGGGCAGGTGGAGTAAACGAGGTCGTAGACGAGTATGGGAGGCGAAGGGCGTTTAGCCTGTTACAGCTCTTATTAATTAATAGCCTAATACCTTCCTCTGATAGCTATATAAAGCTTTTTACTATAATAAAACTTTTCTCCTTATATTACCTATAGAGTAAGTTCTATCCTATTATCTTACTAATTTTCTCCTAGTCTAGCTTATTAAATTATGCGCAAGGCTTAGGATAGTAGTAGTAGCTAGCTAAATTATTATCTTATTAGTAACGTCAAAGTATAACTAGCCCCACCACAAAGTGCGCGCGACCACAAAGTGCGCGCGCGGCCTCACCAAAACTACCTTAAAAACGAGGCTATAGAGCCACACCAAATAGATATTATCACGATATATTTTGGTGGTGAGATCAATAGGCTTTAATATATATATACAGCTATAGAAATCGAGACGGAGTTCTAATCGCGCGGCCGCGACGCGAGGTTGGAGGTGGTGAGCTTGCAGCACCTCCCTGAGGCTCCTCACCACCTTGAGGCCTCGCGATAGGCTTCTTTTTTTGAGTAGCCTTTGCAGGAGCTATGAAGCTCCTTCTCCTACCCCTTTGAGAAGTTTTAATAGCTTTTTGAAGTTGTTTTGCAGCCTTGCGAGCCGCGATCCTTGAGGCCTTTTCAATAGCCTTCTCCTCCCTCTCCTTCTGCCTCATTAGACTTACTG
>NW_007360247.1:2222020-2225567 GCF_000359705.1 Exserohilum turcica Et28A | reverse complement strand
AGCAAAGCGTTGTATCATTTCCTTCGTAGGTGGCAAACGTCGTTCGGTAAGCGTATCGATGTATCGTACAAGCTCCTTCTCGTGTTGTGGATGGAGGGAGAGGTTGCGCACGCTATAGGCCTCAGTTTCGCCGCGGTGTCGTCTCATCAACGTCATTCGTGCTACACCATGCTTTTTCGCGATTGCTTGATACGAGAATTTATCTCCTGGTTCTCGCGATTCGATTTCTGCAATCGCTTCTTGAATCGGGTCCATATTGGTTGAGTTTTGACGCGTTGAAGTTTTGTTGTTGTGGTGGTGGGGGTGCTCAACTGGCGATGGTGCTCATCTGGTGCACGGGCACTGTAGTTAGCGAGTGGCCGAGAATAGCGAGTGACCGAAAATGCCAAGCCCCCATCAACCTCACCACCGTTGCGCAACCATTACAGCGCAACAACAACAGTAAATTAAAATTAGAAAAGGCTAATCTATTTAGAATCAACCTCTTCATCTTGCTTGCAGGTGCGCGAGTTGTGTCCAGTCTCACCGCAGCGTCTACAGCGCCTTTGCGACGGTTCGCCTACTTCAGCGCTCTCTCCCTTCTTTGCCTTCTTCCCACTACCACGCGCCCCAGACTCCTTTAGAGTTGCCAGTTTCTCTCCTTCTTTAATCGTTAGGGTCTCTCCTTTCTGTAGCCGCTTTCTTTTGTGTAATCTCCTTCGCGTGGCAGCTTCATTCGCTGCTTCAAGCTCAGAGACCCGTTTCTTGACTAACACCAACTCATGCGCAATAGTAGTCGCACCTTTAACTAGGTTTTCAACAGCACCTAGCATACTTGTTGGTGAACTATCTAGGTGCATTTGAATCCTCTGCTTCACCAGCGTCGATTGCAGCCCTATTTCTAGGGTGTTGCTTGGGGTTTGCGACTGCCAGTGTAGATTTTCAGCAGCAGGTGGTGAAGGGGTGCGCAGCTTAACATCTAGCTTTAATGTCACCACCTCTAGGTCGTGTGGAACCAATCCGGCGCCTCAAAACCCTCCTAGGATATTATCCTTTGTAACTGTCTGAAAATAGGCTTGCTAGAAGGCTAGCAAGAACTCTATCTTGGTTATATGGTTGATCCTATTGCGCATTAGCTCCTTGGCTTAGCGCCCATATGCCCTCTTCAAAGGCGAAAAACACCCCACATCAAGAGGCTGCAGTAGATGGGAAGAGTGCGGAGGCATACATAGAGTAACAATCTTTGCTTCTGTGCAGTATTGCTAGAAGTTGACTAAGTTGTGGCTCTTATGACCGTCTAGAATGAGTAGGCGATAGGCTCTAACAGTACGCTCTTTTGTATGCCTGTTATAGTGCTCTAGCCACTTTATACCAAGCTCGTTTGTTGTTTAGCCATTCTTAGAGACTACAAGAACCCAATCCCTAGGCAGGCTGTCTTTCTTGTACCAGGCAGAGAGGTGGTGCTTGCCCTAAAAGATGATAAAGGGTGGGATCGCCTAGCCAGCTGCGCTAACACAAACCATGCTAGTAACCCACTCTTTATTGCCCTACTGTAGAGATTTTAGCTTTAATTAACGATTAGAGGCTGTGACTACTACTAATAAGTTGTGTATGCCTATTATAAAGCCCGTCTCGTTAAAATTGTACATGTCGTCGTCCTGGATCCTATACTTGGCTTTAGTATTCTGTATAAGGCGGAACTAGCCCTGCATAAGCTTAGGATCTTCACAAAAGGCTCTCTTGTAGTCGTACTTTCGATTAAACTTTATCTTAAGCTCTAAGCGACGCTTTATGAATGCTTTAGGCTAGTTAGGGCCAATAGGGTCGCAGTGGCGGGCAGCTAGCAAAGAATTAGCTAGATCTTTGACAGCAGAAAGGCGCAGCGGAAATCCTCTTGCATCAAGATCAAGAATATTCTTGATAATTACCTCCTCTTCTATTATAAGTAGTTTTATTGAGTTAGGCGAACAATCTTGTCAAGAAGGCTTTCCTGCGAGTCCTTGTCTTAGGGTACGTTCAGGCACGTTGTAGAGAGCTACAGCGCGTGGAATGTTAATTGTCGCGTTGCATTTAATAGCCTGAATTGCAAGCTGTACTTAAGACTCTTTTAAAGACTTTTTTGAATGAATTTGTTGAGACATCGCGAGTAGTAGTGAAAGTTGATGGGGGCTTGGCATTTTCGGTCACTCGCTATTCTCGGCCACTCGCTATACTTTGACGTTATTAGTAGTAGTGCTTAAAGAAAAAACTACCTATAAGAGGATCTAACTTAATTTTTCTCTATTGCGGCTTAAGTATATAGAGAGCCAAGAGGGTCTAGACTATTAGATCTTAGTTAAGGTTATTAGTAATAAGGCCTATGCCCCTAGCAGTAGCGATAGTGTGGGTGTAGCATATGCAGACTGTCTAGACCTTCCCTCCTTAAGCGCAGCATTCTTGGTACTACGCATTACAGAGGATAACTCTCTCTAGGTTTGTTAGAGGTTTGTGTTAATCTACAGCTTAGCGCACAATAGCGAGGAAGGGGGAGCTCTTATTAGTATATTAATAGTCTTTCTTAACTACCTCTTAGAAAGTATTATTAATTTTAGTGTTATTATTAATTATAGTGTTGTCTAGTGTTTATTTAATTTACTTAGTAGCTACTTAGTCTAATGGGTAGTTGCATGTCCTTATGCGTGCGCTCTATAGTAGAGGTGGATTAAGGAAAGTAGTTCCCATAGAACCACGGCGCGGTTCTTAGGCCTTCCTAGTAAGGGCACCTACCTTCTATGCTACTAGGGTACTAGCGCAGATAGTCTCTATCTCTAATATTGCTAGAGTAGTCTACTAAGATAGTGTCTAAGGTGCGCTTAGTAATCTAGTAAGTAGCTAAGAAGGTCTAGAGCTAATGCGGATTTAGGCTTTGTGTGGAATAATTAAGCGCCACTTTAGGTGACGCTTTATGTAACGATGTTACAACTTCGCCAAGTATTGAGCCAATCCCAGAGCCGGACCGGAGGAAGTACCTGCCGCCCTTCATCAGCCATTCGCCCGAGGTCGGATCCGAATTCGGACCCGACTAGGATAGGTATATATTGAGACACTCCCTGTAGCTAGCTCTGTAGACTTTTGATATCCTTTCGTACAAGGCCTATAGGTGGCTTGTTGAATCTAGGCTCTTTGTGATCCCACGCACTCCCATATGCCTCTGAGTGATCCTACGACCGAAACAGATCCGACCTGCCTGTTACAAGTAACAAGCAGAAGGATTCTTCCCTTGTTGGAATGGCGAGTGGTTGGAGAACCACTCAGGATGACACCAAAGGCACGACGACAACCCCGCGGTGATCACGTGACGTGTGCTCCCGCCAAGAGCCATGCTCCCGCCAAGGAAGGGAGAATGGGAGGCCTTGGGAGAATTGTGCTCCCACTGCTCCCATGGGAACATGCTTCCGAGGGAGAATAGGGAGCATCAGGACAGAACACGATGGGTATAAGAATGTGTTGGATTTCATTATTACACTCGTTGTGGACAACTCATTATACTGTACTCTCTTACAGTTCTTTACTTAACAGATTAGTACTT
>NW_007360247.1:2198750-2214948 GCF_000359705.1 Exserohilum turcica Et28A | reverse complement strand
AGCTCGCGAATTAAGCAGCTAGGAGAGAGAGAATGGCTAAGCCAACTTGAACAGTATAGGAAAAAAGCCACTAGCAAGAATCCACATACGTACGCAGCAAAATACAAGTGGAAGATAAGAAAGCAAATCGCTATTCCTAGCAATACTAGAAGAGAGATTTCTAGCGCTTTCTACTAACTTAAACTAGGGCACTATTACCTAAGGGACTACCTATATAAGAGAGGGAAAGTAGATTCTAATAGTTGCCCCTGCAACTATAGGTCTATACAAGACCTACCTTATATTCTATTTAGATGTAATCTATATAGAGAGGAAAGGAAAGGACTAAGAGAAGCCTGCGAAGGCGATCTATCACTACCTATCCTCTTTTAAACAAAAGAGGGTATAGAAGCAACTATTACCTTTATTCAAGAAACAAAGGTTGGAACACAAGCCTGGTACAAAGGAAACACAGAAAACGAGGAGTAATACCTGTAACAGGTAGCCATACACCTCCCCCACCCTATCCCACCCCCTACCCACTAACTAATAGGCTACGAGCCTCACCTTTATCTAGTTAAAACCCCTCCTACATATCGTAGCTAGAAACAACCTACTTAGATACTTGTAGGCCTAAAAACCCTACACGTCTTATATAGCCCTTCGGGCTGAAAAAGGACGTTAAACTAGAATAATAATAATAATAATGCAACCCTGTTAGCAACAACTTTTAATAGTCACCTCCGTACATCTCCAAAAATGAGCATTCCCATATCCACACTCCCACCAGATTCAAGGACTACCTACATACTCGACCAGCTCGAGGGTGAGCGCGTAACTCTACCGGGCAGCAAACGCGTCTTTCGAATCCTCGCATCATCCAAACAAACCGATGGCGGAATCGCCGTCTTTACCAGCGGCGCCGTGCTATCAGACGCACCGGGCTTCCACTGGCATGAAAAAGCACATGACGTGTTCCTCGTGACAAAAGGTTTTGTCAAACTGTGGAACGGCGACAAGTGCAGGATAATGGGGCCAGGCGATTTCGCCTATGTCCCACCAGTAAGCCGACTCTGACACTATCACATGGCACACTGCTCACATGTCCTAGAAAGTAATTCACAACCCCGAACTTCTGGGGCCACACACAGAAACTTTCGGTCTCGTTGCGCCAGGTGACTGGATTGATTTCTTCCGTTACGTAGGCGAGACGTACAACGGAGTTATCGTGCCTGAGAACGACAATCGCGATCTCAAAGCCATGCTGATCCCCAAGCTGATGGCATCCAAGGACCGGTTTGACGTGCACTTTGAACGAGAGTACCAGCCCCCCGAGGTCGCCCCGTGGGAAGACTCGGAGAACCAGCTTCCAGCGGCAGGCCAACCTTATTTCCTGCGGGCCAACACGGGGCCCCGCTGGATCCTGGGTGGAGTCATCTCGCGGCCGTTCATCCATGCCGAGCAAACAGGCGGCCTATTCGCCATCTCAAGCATAGAATCCTCGCGGGTTTACGACAAAAAGCAGCAGCCGCTGGCGCGCTGGCTCACATTTGCCAAGTTAGATCATTGCTTCTGTGTCCAGGAGGGTCTCCTCCGCATCCGATTACAATCGAGTGAGGTCTGGAATGAGATTCGCGAGGGCCAGACGATACTCGTTGCGGCGGGCGAGACTTTCACGGTTGATTTCGGCAGCCGATATGTACGCGTGTGGTCTTTTACCAATGGAGAGGGAGTCGAGGAGTTGATTAGAAAGGCTGGAACCTCGTATGAGGGATTCGTGCTACCGGAAGAGCCGGCAGGTCTAGATGAGGCAAAGGTATCAGAATCTTGCAAAGAGCTGGGCATTGCTTCTAAGAGCCTTTAGTGATGAACCGAGTGGCTCAGATTGAAGAATAGCAAATATGTTACTTGACTGTTGTGCAGGCGCTGACGATTGTTCTCTTCACATGTCGACTCAAGCTTTAGACAGCAAGCTGAAGCGTGAGTGTTATGTATCTTGCCGCAAAGCTATCAAGCGTGCAGATTAGTTCTTGCCAAGGTAAGTAAGGCTGATAAGCCCGAGTTTATTTCAACATGCATTCTTGGCCATAAATGTACCAGCAAGCATTATCGAATTTACGCAAATACTCGCAGTTAGAGCAGTCAGTTGTTGATGCGGAAATCCCATACAGGTACTAGGCAGCACCTTTTATGATCGCAATTGAGCCCAGTGACTCTGCCTGTCCTCGTAGTATTCATAGCACGTCCACGAGAAAACGACAATCTACCCACAAGCACCTCAAACTCTATTACAGAATTCTACAAGTGGTACTTGAACAACGGACTCCGATCCCCCATCTTCTCCAACTGCGCAGGCGTATAAATCGCCCTCCACTCCTCCTCCGTCTTCTCCGCATTGCGCTTATTAATCCTTAAGAACAAAAATTCCAGCGTAAATGCACACACCATGCCCGCGGCTGCAAAGGAGAGCGAAGATCCAAATCCCGTCTCGTACTTGGGCGACTCTTTTTCCTGGAAAATGAAGGAGCCCACGATGCCGCCTAGGTTGCCGATGCAAATCATGGTTGCGATACTGTGTATTCTTTTGTTAGACGGAATATGTAGATCTGACTTGGGATTACCAGACTTACCCAACGGCACGTTTCTCAGGCCCGGCTAGGTTATTAATGGTCCACGCATTGCAGCCTGGCAGAATCGGATAGATGCCAATGCACGCAACGTGAACTGCAAAGTAGCACACGGCCACGTTGTCCTTGATAGCCTCTGCCTTTGCAAACAGAATAGCATATGCAATAATGAGCAGACCTTGTGCGGTAGTGATGAACGGCATGCGCCATGTGAATCTGTCAGCGAGAAGGGAAGAGACCAGCGCTGAGATGGCGCCACAGGCGTACGGAGGCGCAGTCATGAGCTGTGCGGTTGTGCTTGTGAATCCCACTATTTCTCTGATCAGTAGCTTTCCCTATGTATAGCCGTGTGCGCTGATAACTGACTGTTCTTGAGGATCTGGGGCATGGTGAATTTCAGTCCGTAGTTTGACACGGCGTTACTGGCAAAAATCATGGCTTGCAGGTAGATCTGCCAGTCTTTCATGACCTGGCCGATGACACCCCATTTTATTCTCTCTTTCTTGCCATCGGCATTGACGCGGGGCTTGCGCTTTAGACCACGAGTGACTATATGGGTTAGGCGGAGGAATCGCGCTTCGTCCGTCGTGAGCCAGCGGCCGATGGCATGGTCTGGAGAGTCTGGGAGTAAGAAGAAAACAGCGACACCCATGACGACCGTAGCCATGCCTTCGAGGATGAAGATCCATCTCCATCTTTTGGCAAAACACGTTAGTCTTCCAGTGGCCAATGACAGGGGCATGGCACTACTCACCCCTCAAGTCCCGCAATGCCTATGTTCACTTGTCAGTTGTATATTTACAATCGCCATAAACCCACTTACCATTCATTTTTGCAATCGCAGCAACCAGCAGACCCGAAAACGCGCCACTCGTCGCTGAAGCACAGTAAAACAGCGCCATGCGAAACTGCGTCCGGTCGGGCGGATACCACTGACCAACAAGATAAATTGCACCAGGAAAGAAGCCAGCCTCAAACAAGCCCAGAAAGAACCTTGTTGCACAGAGCCCTGCGAGATTCTGTACAAGCCCTATGACCGTCATGACGGTGCCCCAGCACAAGACCAGTATTCCCATGTAGTACGATGGGCGCTTGAACTTTGCAAGCAGCATGTTCGACGGCACTTCGAAGAGGACGTAGGGAACGAAGAAGACCATCAGCGCAACATTGTAATCTGTGCCTTTCATGCCGAGCGTCTTCTCGAGCCCTTCGATCTTGGCATTGCTGGTTGCGCAGGTCAGTCAGTGGCGCGTAGACGTATACTCGACAAAGTGCATAGTTACCCGATGTTCGCTCGGTCGAGATGAGAAATGAGATATAAAACGGCGAGCATAGGACATAGCCGCCAGTCTACCTTGTGGAAAATCCTCCTCTGCTCTGCCTTGTCGATGCTATACAGAAATTCCGCGTCGTCTTGACTCAACCCGGCTTTCATGAAATCATGCAGATGGTACGGCGAGTTCGCCCACGGCGCCTTTTCATTCGATACCTCCTCCATATCATACGTGTGATCTTTTGCTGTGGAATCCTCTACCACCGCATCTCGCGCCATCTTTGTGTTGTTCGTAGGGAAAGGGGGCGGGCACGCAAACAGACGAGAAAATAACAAAGTTCAGCAAAGACAAAACACAAGATACCATCAATAGAGTCTTATATAGTGCCTTGCCTTCTTATCCATACTGCAGGCCATACCTCAGCGGCGCCAAAAATGGCGCCGTCCACACGTCCAAGCACCTGTGTGGAGAGAGACATTGCAGCATGCATATATGCTAATGCTACTCAGCCCAAGGGTAACCATAACCGAGCATACATACCTGCCCCGCGGGGCGAATCCAAAGGCCGCCGTCCAGGGAAAACTCAACATGACCGTTACATGGTTGGAGCCAAGGCTGGGGTAAGGCGGGGGAGTTGGCGGAGGATTCTGCTTGGCGAACAGCTGGTAACGCATTACAGCAATGATTGGCGTTTCCGCGAGAACTTCGGGTGAATAATAGTCCATCGCTTGTTGACTGCCGGCGGCTTGCCAAGCCTCTGCCGGTCTGGAGGTACAGACTATGGACTTGCTGATGTGCTCGTGTGGATTTGTCGCAGGATGCTGGTTGACTCGTAGGCTGAGCGCGGGGACGCAGTTTAAGTACCCCACCGCGTCACGTAGCTGCATGCAAAACTCGGAAGGTCCTTTCCATAGACGGATTGATTTGGTAGCGATGATCGTTGTAATCCCGCGGCTGGGAATGTATAAAAATATACTATATTGCCGCGCGGGGTCAGTACGTCTCTCATTGACAAGCATTTAAGATGACTATCATGAATGCTTGTGAATGGCAAGATTGCATCATTTCCACCGTGCAGTCACGTCTTGATATCTCAGTGTTTGAATCATCACAGATACAGCCATGTCATAAGTAAATCAGCAAGTCTTGGTATCATTAACGATTTGCCTAGAGACTCAGCTAGGCTAAACTACATTGACCTCCAAAACCAAAGTCTATACAACGATTTATCCGAATCATGACAAGATGAACGCATCTTACTTCTTTGCCCCAGACCGGGCAAGTTTCCTCATAAAGGCATTTTGTACACCCTTTGTTCCCTTGAGTTCCTTGTTCCTGCTCCTGTTCACCTCCATGTACGCCATGGTTTGGCCACCCGACAATTCTGAAAGGGTACCAGCTGCTCGTCTCACTCCAAACTTCTTTTTGTTGCCCTTGTTGGAAGCATACTTGGTGCCAAATGCGTCACCTTCGATTCTCTCCTCCTTGGCGTCTTCCTCGCGGGCAAGTAGAACATCCATGAGAAGCTCTCGCCGCTCTTGTGGCGTCGCAAATGCCAGCTGCGAAAAGTTTTCCAGTCCTTCAAGACGGGTAATGACCTTGAAGGCGTATCCCTGGTCGACAAGGAAGGCCTGACGCTTGGACGAGTAGTACATCTCGTCAGTGTCTTTGGAGACCAGGGAGTAGAAGAAGGCGTTGAAACCCTCGTCATTCCTTCTCTTAGCCCGAAGAATTCTACCCAAGCGTTGCGCTTCTTGACGGCGTGAGCCGTAATGTGATGATATTTGGATTAGACATGTCGCCTCCGGCAGATCTAGACTGGTGTCGCCAATCTTGGACAAAAAGATGGTGTTGACGAGCTCATTGTGTTGAAAGTTCTCCAAGATACGAAGACGTTCTTGTTGGGGGGTTGCGCCGTAAATGTACGCCTTGCCGAGCTTGCGCGAATACTTTTCCAACGCATATACATTGTCAGAGAAGACAATAATCTTGTCTCCTCGGGATTCATGATAGTTGATGAGGAACTGACAGGCTTGAAATTTCTTGGGGTTCATAATCGACAGCAATGCGCGCTTTTGGAGCGAGGAAGGCTTGAGCCATTCCGTGTAAAACTCGGGCGTCATTTGGCACCAAACCTCGGCGCACTGAACTTTAGCAATGTGTCCTTGTTCTGACAATTCTTGCCAGTTGGCTTCGTAGAGCTTGGGGCCAATCAGAAAGTTGAGGTCGTCAATCTTGTCATCTTCTCGGAGAAGCGTGGCTGTCAGGCCCAGTTTTGCGTGCGATGCAATCTCGTAGGTGACTTTCTTGAAAATGTTGGCGGGCACAACGTGCACTTCATCAGCTATGAGCAATCCCCATTCCTGCCCACGAATGAACTGCATGACCTTTTCAGCGTCGTGCGATCGCTTTCTGGCATTACTAATCATAGAGTAGGTGCTGATAATAATACCTGCCTGGCGAGGAAATCGAGTCTTGTTGTCGGCAGTGAAGACGGCCACGTCCTCGGGGTTGATGTTGGACCACTTGATGAATTCGGCTCGCCACTGGACAACGGACATGGCACTTGTGCACAGGACAATGACGGATTTCTTCACACCACAGGCAGCCGTAATGCCGACTAGAGTCTTACCTGCGCCACAGGGCAACACTATGATACCTGAACGTGCACGAGAGTTTGAAAACATTTTACTGAGGGCCTTTTCCTGGTAGTATCGAATTTGCGCGTGCGGCTTGAGGTCAATCTCCAAGTTTGGATTTGTGTCGTCGTTGTTAAAGTCGTACTCTTCAGTGAGGGGAAGACCAATGGCCCGGCAGCGTTTGACCACCTTTTCTCGCTCCTCACTCTTGATTTGGAACGAGTGAACTTGGGCAACCTCGTCGTCATCATCGTCCTCTCGCAGTGTAGCAATCATTTCGCTTGGTGCGGGATTTGGGTTGGCGTCTGGCGGAGGTTGCTGCTGGGCCATGTTGTTGGCACCAGCCGCCAGTTTGGTACCTGGAATGGCCATCTGACCAATCTTGGGCGCAGCCTCCTTGATGAGGCCGTCGGTGGAGTCGGCCCTGCACTCTGCGATGATGGGATCGCGGAGGAGTTTCTGGAGGATGGCTGGGTCCTCGCTCTCTATGTACGACAGCGTCTTCTTCAGCACAATCTTGGCCTTACCGAAAGCAGACGTCGACTTCTCGACGAACTGAGTGATGGCCTCGGACAGAGCAGTCTTGGAGTAGCGGTCGAGCTTCTCGATAATCTCCTGCTTGGAATGGCCGACGCTGACGGCGGCGAAGAGACTGTGTGTGGTGAGCTGGTATTCATGCATCTTGGATACACGCGACTGCGGCTCGGCGATGTTGATCAAAAAGTCCTGGGCCTCGTCGAAGAGGGGGTGGAAGGACTCGAGGATGATGCCGCCGGCGTCGTTGATCCACAGCGGGCGGTTGTAGTGGTCGGGCTTGAGGGGCGCGCTCCACTGGTCCGACTTTCTGAAGAGGTCGGCGGCGGCGTCTCTCACACGGCCAGCTCGCGCGCGCTTGGTCATGGCCTTGACGTCGAACTCCTCCTTGAGCTGGTCAAACGTCTCCTGGTCGCTCATGGGCCCATCATCGTTGTCGTCCCAACCATCCTCTGCCTCTGCGTCGGCGGCGGTCTGCGCGAGCTTGCGTTTTGGTGGCATGGCAGCGATGCGCTGTGGCGGTGGCGGTGGTGGTGGTGGTGGTGGGTGGCGTGGAGATATGTAGGTGGACTGGGACAGGTAAATGTCGAGGCAGGCAGGCAGCCGCGAGGGTGTGATTACGTAAGGACGCGCCCAGACGCGAAAGCATGTGAATGGCGGGCCGGGGGGTTCGGTTTTGGTTTGGTGGCAGGCGACGTCACCTCGCCAGCAAGGCGGCCCCTCTGACCAGAATCCGCCCTATTGCACACGCCCACCCCCCAGAATGCGCCGCGCATGAAGACGTGACATGCTTCCCAATGGGCGCATCCGACTCCAAACTCTCCTTCAAGCAGGGCATCTTCCGCCTGTCTGAGCCCAAGCAGATCCCCGCCGACGACGCCTACTGGACTGGTGTATGCTCCCCTGCCCGTGCTGCGTTGCTGCCGCTATTGCAATTACAAGCACTGCTACTGTACTATGCTATGCTGCTGCTGACTATGCCGCCAGTTCTGGGAGCTGCCCGAGTCGACGGAAGATGTCTTTTCGCTCTTCTCCCCCGCGGACATTCGCCGCACGCGCGACATCAACCTAGCCAACCTCGAGACGCTCATCCTCGCCGTCACCTCGCGCCTCATTGTCCTGCGCAACCACCCCTCGTTCCCCGACCCCGACCTGGCCCCGGAGCGCGATGCCCTCAACTGCATCCGCGTCCTCACGCGCCTGCTGCCCTTTCTGTACGAGGCCGACCATCTGGACACGTGGGAGGACCAGTTCTTCTGGGCCACCCGGCGCAAGCGCAGCCGCCGCGGCCAGCTAGTGCGCACCGAGGTGCTCTTCGACGAAGCCGACCCCGAGCAGCCGCCCACGGAGAAGGAGCCCGAGTTTGAAAAGGCCAAGCCGCTCGCCGAGGAGATTATCGACACCCTCATCGACCTGCTCTTCTTCTCCGAATTCACCCTGCCCAAGGTCCCCGCCGGCAAGAACAAGGTCACGTATGCCATCTGGCAGAGCGGCGTGGGCTGCAACACGCCCGTCGCATCCACCAAGGAGTTTGAGAGCAACAGGACTGAGATTCTGCGCCTGCTCCTCACTCTGGCAAGCAAGTCCATGTACATGTCGGCTGGTATGCTGTCGCCTCGTCATGACCGATACAAAGTCGATTCTGACCCATTGCAGGCGTGCTACCGGTAAAGGGTGTAAAGGCCATCACATACATAGCTACGTGTCCGGACAAGCAGGTTGTCTTGTCGGTCCTGTGCTCGCTTCTCAACACGGTGCGTCTTACTTGGTGTACTAGATGCGCTCACTGACCCTCCATAGACGCTCAAGTACAACCCCGCAACCTGGCGCGTGCCGTACGATCATGTGGTGTTCAAAGATCAGCGGCAGATTCTCGTCACATACTGTCTACAGCTGCTTTTGGTGCTTGTCCTGTACCCCATTCCAGAGCCTGGTAATGGCCCAGCACCCAAGAATTTCTTCCGTCATTTTCTAGGTCGTCTGCACCGTCCACAGGATTTCCAGTTCCTCGTTGACGGCATGACAAGGATCCTAAACCAGCCGGTATGCATTACGCACATTTACCAAGCTTCTTGGCTGACACTTGCTAGCTCCAAGCAAACACGTCCTACCTCCCTGGCAGCCACAAATCGCTAACCTGGGCCCCGGAGATGATCATGCTTTTCTGGGAAGCGCTGCAGTGCAACAAGCGTTTCCGCTCCTTCATCATCGACACGGACCGGGCCCACGATTTTGTCGTCTTGGTGCTATACTATGCGATTGATCAGCGCAATGATCCGTCCAAGCAGGGTCTTGTGCGCATGTGCATTTTTGTACTCCAGACACTCAGTGTTGAGCCGCAGTTCGGCAAGAGCCTCAACAAGACGTTTGAAGGCCAAGAATCCCTTCCAGCCAGCATTCGCATCCCCAACTTCCACGGCACGTATGCCGACTATGTCATCACGGTAGGCAAATCCATCACTCACACCATGTCTGCTAATCATGCTAGTCCATCTACACACTACTCACCACGGGCAAAGGCAAACTCGATGCGATCTATCCAGCTCTACTTGCGATACTCAACAACATCGCTGCTTATGTTCAGAACCTTGGGCGCGCAACCAGCTCAAAACTGCTGCAACTCTTTGCTTCCATGTCGGCACCTAGCTTCTTGCTTGCGAATGAAAACAACCACACACTGCTGCACTCGTTGTTAGAGGTCATGAATGCCATGATCGAGCATCAATATCAGCGTAAGTATGGCTAGCGCTGTGAACGTTGACCTATACTGAGGCGAATAGACAACCCAAACCTCGTGTACGCCATTGTACGTTCGCGAAAGCGGTTCCAAGCATTGAGACACTTTACTCTTGAAAGTGGCCAAGAAGAGCTTGAGCGTCAGAATCAGCAACGCAAGGAGGACGGAGAGGACCTTACACGCACAAATTCCATTGACAGTCTGAGGAGTCCGACGGCCGCACGGACACCTACGCTGGGTAATGTGCCAGAAGAAGATGGGGCTTTTGCCATTGGCGACGATGACGATGATTCGGACGAAGAGGCAGACGACTTGCGGACTCCGGATGCAACCAGATCACGGACACACTCACCGTCAGGAGCCTCGAGGAGTGCATCGATAGCGTCGTCGATAGATGAGTCGGTGCCGCTTCAACTGAGGGGTATGTCTGAAAAGGCACGAGGCAAGCGGCCAGTGGGCCAGCCAGCCTTTTCGCGGCAAAACAGCGTGACGAGCTTGCACAGCATAGCGGGTCCAGCGTTGGCGTCGAATGAGTTCTTCACGCCGTCTGTACCATGGGTAGGTTTATTTGTGTGGAGGATATGGCTTTGGTATGGCATTGCTAACGTGAGCTTTAGTTGGAAGGGTGGCTTTCGGAGTTGCCGTTGCACACGATTCTCATGCTGATATCAGAGCTTGGGCCGAAGCTGCCGGCTTCGGGCGACTCAAACGACACGGCAGCAGCGCTGAAGATGATTGGCGAGACGGAAGTACGAGGCATCGAGCCGTCGCCAATCAGGGTACACCTGTTTGAGTGGTCGCCGCTATCGCTTGGCTGGTATGAGTCTCTGCTATGGGGTTTCATTTTTGCGGCCGAGATGCTGGTGGCCAAGGGGACTGCCGGGGTTTGGAACAACACTAGCATACGGCTGTTCAAGGTTCAAGAAGCGGCCGTGACGACTCCCTCGCTACTACAACCTAGAGGGGCCGTGGACGCGGTAGGTAGCAATCTGGTGCAGCGAATCGGGTCGCTCAACCTGCGTGGGGTTGCAGGCCAGGCCGCGCAACGCTCCCCGTCAAGCGGCGGGACTGCCGGAACCCCGACGATTCGCGACGTATAGCGGCATGTCAGAGCTTGGCGTTGTTCAGCCACGAGAAGCGAGGGTGAAGGTGTAAAGGCGCGACGACGACTAGTGTAGGTTAGGCTAGCATTAGAGGTAGATAGTATGCAAGGAAGGATGGACGTTGTGAACGAGTGGGTGGGTGGCCCTGTCATGGCGGAGGGTTGTGGGAATGTGATTGGAGAGGGAGGCTGTTTAACGTTTGCCCATATTACCCCGTTTCGGTAGCGATAACAGTATGGGGGGGAGGGGGTTTTGGTGTTGGTGCACAGCCACATATGCATGGCGCAGAGCCACACTAGTGCTAGCACTCGCCACATGTCTGTCTGAGGTGTGTGTGTGTGTGTGTGTGTGTGTGCTAGGTCTAAGGGACTTGACATGGCGAGGCGAACCATGGTGCCAAGCATAATTGATATATATTAGTCAGTGTAACCGACACAATGACATGTTTATTTTTTACTTTTATTTCATTTTATTATATTGAGATTTTAGCATCATGCTTGCTCTGTGATATAGAAGTTATGTATAATGTGGAGATGTGGGAAAGATTGGCAAGCTGTGTGTGTGTGTGTGTGTGTGTGTGTGTATGTGTGGGCTGTTTCGTATGCATGTCTGAAAAAAGAAAGAAAAGAAAGAAAAAAAAAGGAGGGTAAAATGTGCCATTGGGTTATGTACTTTGCAAGCTGGACTCTTTGCGAGTATACTTTCATGTTTATGTGGTTATTTATTTATACAGCCTGCTTTGGGTGGTGATTGTGTAGTTGGTTGGGTGTGTAGATTAGAAGTGCTTCGACTTGCTATTTTGTGGTGGATAAAGGATAGTGGGCTATGGACAGTGCTTGGTTTCAACTCATGTTGCTGTATACATGCAATTCCACGTCAAGTATGAGGCAGTCATGGCAGTGGTAGTGGTGGTGATGAGGCTGTTACGCTGTCTACACTGACGAACCATGGTCGCATGGTATGGCTGATGGCGTCGTAGAATGGATACCCCACACGAGAAACTTGAGCGGAAGCGGTTGCCGTGAGAGTGGAGGCTATCTGGTGGTGAGAGGTGCGAGGGATGGGGTATATCAAACAGTGGCTTGGAGGCGTGGGTGGATGGAGTCGTATACTTGCTTTTTCTACTTGGACTTGTTTCGTAGCATGCTGCTATCTCCGGAAGCTGGTTGATAGATGGATGGATGGATGGATGGCGAGTTTGTCACTGGCCATGTCGAGCATTGGCACTGTCGTACCCCGCGGTGTCTGGCTGTATACACGGCAATTGCAGCATCCATGGAGCGCGCAGAGCATGTGGACTGGGCATGCTGCCGTGCCTGTCCGTGCCCAAAGCAGTAAAGGGCGGAATTCTAGCGTGGGAGTTGGCGTGCGTGGATGGACAAGGCGGATCAGAGGCCAAGCTGGTCGCGGTATAGAGGCTCACCGCTCCAAGTATAGTGGTTGCTGAGGGCAGGCGGGGGGGCTGGCATGGATAGGACGGGCGGTGGGGCGGTCGAAACATGGTGTGGGTGGGCATACGGGCGAATGTGTGAGCAGGCGGGCGGGCGGTGGTGGTCAAAGAGCCCGAAGGGGAAAGTGGTGAGTAAGAGGTGTGGATTGAGGATATAGCTATATGCGGGCTGCAGCTATGTTGCTATAGCTGGGGAAGTCACTAACGCCTCGACGCATGATGCTGCAACGGGCTAGCATGCACCGCCGTCGAGAGTGTGCCTGGTCGCCGGGACCATGTCGGTGCCTTTATGACGTTGCTTTCTGCGACACCACCGCCTGGCCTCCCTTGCTGCTGCGCCTGCCGATGGATGCACCCAGCATAGGTGTAGTCGCCGTACATGTACTTAGACTACACAGCAGCCGTTGCACCGCGCCCTGCCCGCCATCCTTGCGCCCGCGTCACATGGCCCGCCGTCCATCGCCATCGCCGGCGCGACATGTGAAGGGCCTGGGTGTCGCTGCGCCGCCCACCCAGAACGGGAGCATGGCGCGCCTAAAATTAGGCCAGCGTCGTCCCTCGTTGCCATGTACCGCCCGCTCGCTATAGCAGAGCCAGCCAGTGTATATTGGCGCTTTAGCCGGCCTTGCGCCCTCACCTTTGCCTTCTCGCTGCCCGGCCCGGGCGCCCAGCGCGCGCCAGCCAGTGGGACAATTGTCGGTGACGTCCTGGTGGGAAAAAAAAAACACCGCACTGGCTCTCTGGCGAAAAATGCCCTGTCGCCTGAACGCCCGAAGCTTCCACCTCACCCTCCCCCCCCTCCCCCCACCCAACCAACTCCAAAACAACAGCCACCACTGCCGGGAAATGGTGACAGCCGTGGGGTCCTCGCGATACCAGATTCCGATACCCTGGGCAAGTATCGGGTCCAGCAGACGAGGAGATCTGCTTCAGAGACTGGGGGAGAGGGGGGTGGGGCGGCGGCGGCGGCGGGAGCGTGTGGGTGGTGCTATCGGGGCCTGTGAGGGAGCAAAAGTCAGCGCCTTGGATGGGCTTGAGCGGTTGTGTGTGTGTGGTTGGATAGGCCGCTCTTGGACGAGACACGAGCGACTCACTTCGCAGGCTTGGACAGAAAGCGGACCAGGTCCTCGCGACGCATAGAAGGGCAGACGGCGGGCGGCGGTGGAGAAGGGAACTGCGGGCGACAGAGGCCTATGCAGCAGGAGAGACCGAAGGAAACACAGAGGCGGGCAGCGTGACGGGAGAGGTTTTATCAGACGGCGTCGAGGGCAGACGGTCGGTCAAGGAAATTAAACAATGGGCGTCGTTGGGCGCTGACGTTTGTGGGCGAACAGCTGAGTCGCCAAACTCGGATTGCCAGCCGTTGCGGGGGGGACGAGAGAAGAGGGAGAGAGAGAGAGAGAGAGAGAGAGAGAGAGAGCAAGAGACGTACTGTAGGCAATAGCTGTGGGGGTATTGGTGATGAGCTGTGATGTCGGCGATGAATAAAATTCCCGTTCTTTACTTTTTTCGGTGGTTGCGCAAGGCCTCGTTTATCCCCCTCAACGCCCGCCCTCCCTAACATCGACTACGGTCGTTCCCACACCTCCCGTCCACTGCTGCTGGCACACGCCAGCCTCGTCTACTCTTCGCGACCCGTGGGCCAATTCTTCTCAGGCGAGCACCGCATTGCTTGTCTGAGCGAGGTTGTGCTGCACACAGCTTCTCATAGCTAGCCCCAGTCCTCCAGCTTGGTTCAACCCAGCCCCCCGGCAAACCAACTCAACTCGCCAACCACATAACCCCCGGGCTGCTCCTCCCACCCAAACTGCAAAGAGATGGTTGCTACCGAGATTCCTCAGCACTACACTGCCTCGCCCTCGTCGCACATTGGCACCCCCCAGTTGACAATCAACAAGGAGGCCACCATCGATCTCGACTCGACAAACTCGTTCGAGGGCCCTGAGAAGCTCCTGGAAGTATGGTTCAGCCCTTCTGCCACCGAATTGCCTGGCCAGGCTGGCCCGCTTGGCCTGAAGAAGGTGTCGGCCGATGTGTGGAAGGACATGCTTGATCTCGTCAATTGCAAGGTTCTCTCGGTCATTGAGTCGGAGCACGTCGATGCCTATCTCTTGTCCGAGTCGAGCATGTTTGTCTTCCCCCACAAGGTCGTGCTCAAGACGTGCGGTACCACGACGCTTCTCTGGGGTCTCACGCGCATGCTGGAAATCGCTGCTGGAGCCGGTTTCCCCTTTGTCGCCCCAAAGGCGTCGGGCGTCGCCCCAGCCGCCACGCCCTACCGCGTCTTCTACAGCAGGAAGAATTTCCTCTACCCCGACCAGCAGCGAGGCCCCCACCGCAGCTGGCGAGACGAAGTCCGCTATCTGGACGACCGCTTCCGGGGCGGCAGCGCTTACATGATTGGCAAGATGAATGGCGAGCACTGGTACCTCTACATTACCGGTCCAGACACCAGCCTTACGCCGCCTCCCAGCCCAGGCGAGGAGAGGCTGGAGCCTGACACCGAGACCAAGTTTGTGAGCCACCCTCAGCGCCTGCTGCGTGAACAGGCCACCGACGAGGAGGAAGACGAGACTCTGGAGGTACTGATGACCGACCTCGACGAGAAGAACGCCCGTCAGTTCTATCTCGAGGACGCAAGTGCGGTTGCGGAAGGTCGCTACATCCAGAGGGCTCGTGAGGCTCGCAAAAACGCCATCCAGTCTCTTGGCACCATCTCGGAAGAGAATGGCCACACGGAAAGTCTGGGTGGCTCTACCGTCCTCGACTCGACTGCCAACACGCACAAGTCGGACGACAGCTTCGACGTTTTTGAGCAGACATCCTCTGACCATTCTGGCTTCAACTCGGACGACGAACTCACCTTCCCTGAGGAGCTTACCACCGAAGGCCACACGCTCGGTACCGTCGTCTCTGAACACTGCGGTCTAGCCGACGTCTACCCCACGACCAAGTACCCCGATGCCCGCATCGATGCCTATCTCTTCACGCCCTGCGGCTTCTCGGCCAATGGCGTCATCCCTGCGCCTGGCGGTGCGCCCAACGGCTCCAAGAAGGGCTCAGACGCTACGCACTACTTCACCGTCCACGTCACTCCGGAGCCACAGTGCTCGTACGCCTCGTTTGAAACCAACGTCCCTGCCCGCCAGACAGGCCGCGAGACAGCAGACATTGTCGAGCACGTCGTCGGCATCTTCAAGCCCGGCAGGTTCAGCGTCACCCTCTTCGAGGCCAAACCCGCCGCCGGCGACGCCCCCTCCAAGTCCTCCGACAAGGCCAAGCGCATGGAAGTCATTCCCGGATACCGCCGTGTCGATCGCATCGTGCACGACTTGGACGGCTACGATCTCGTCTTTCGCTACTACGAACGCGACGACTGGAAGGGAGGTAAGCCTAGACTTGGTGAGGACTTTTAGCTCCGTCGCTACAAGGGTAGAAATTGCTATTGCGAAAATTTTCCATATCCATGTACGTGTCGACTTGGGCTGCGTTTGCCCTTTGTTCTGCGACTCGGTGTGGTTTTTTTCGACACAGTCACTACTATTACTGTATTTATTCTACTTTATTCTCTTTGCCAAGTACGAATCCTCTGCCTTGAATCCAATTCCACTCTTTTATTCTATTTTTCTCTCTGCTGTTCATTCTGTCTGCACTAAGTGAGTGAGTGAGTGAGTGAGTGTATTGTTGTGCGTGCTGTTTCGAGAGAGTACTTGATTCATTGTGCGTGTGAACATATAAGAAGAAAAATGTGGTTTTTACATTCATTCATTCATTCATTCATTCACCCATTCATTAACTCTAGTCAGACTTGTTTTGCAAGAAAAGTTGACTTTTTTTTTTTTTTTTTTTTTTCCT
>NW_007360247.1:2134182-2198652 GCF_000359705.1 Exserohilum turcica Et28A | reverse complement strand
AATTGCTATTGCGAAAATTTTCCATATCCATGTACGTGTCGACTTGGGCTGCGTTTGCCCTTTGTTCTGCGACTCGGTGTGGTTTTTTTCGACACAGTCACTACTATTACTGTATTTATTCTACTTTATTCTCTTTGCCAAGTACGAATCCTCTGCCTTGAATCCAATTCCACTCTTTTATTCTATTTTTCTCTCTGCTGTTCATTCTGTCTGCACTAAGTGAGTGAGTGAGTGAGTGAGTGTATTGTTGTGCGTGCTGTTTCGAGAGAGTACTTGATTCATTGTGCGTGTGAACATATAAGAAGAAAAATGTGGTTTTTACATTCATTCATTCATTCATTCATTCACCCATTCATTAACTCTAGTCAGACTTGTTTTGCAAGAAAAGTTGTACTTTTTTTTTTTTTTTTTGCCATGTACTCCCGTGTATATATATATGTATGTGTGTACTGTATGTATCTTAGCTGCCAAACCACATTCGAGTTTATTTGATTTCAATTCAATTCAATTCCACATCTATGGTACACGTAAACATGTATGCATCCATGCCATTTCATGCATCTATCATACAACGGCTCACCATTTCTCCTCCTGATCGCCACGGCGCTCACCCACCACGGCGCTCAAGCGCCTCTCTAACCCTCGTGATGGCGTCCCTCGCCGCTCTACTCTGCGCAACATCCTCTGGCTCGGGAACACGGCTTCTCTCCGCATGGTGGATGATGGATCTAGCGTTTTCCTCTGTTTCCTTGAGCGTACGTCGGCCTTCCTCGCGGATAGTGGTTTCCCACGATTCGCGGGTTGCCTCCCATGTTTTCTGGATGCGGCGCAGCGAAAGAGTGAGGCCGAGGGCGGCGAAGGCAGAGGCCTCGAAGACGGAGAAGGACGAGACGGAGAGGTAGAGGAGGGCGGATGCCGCTGAAGAAATGGATGTGGTGCTGAATGTTTGGAGGAGCAGACGTTGGGCGAGGGCCTGGAGCGGGGGCACTGTGTCGTTGATGAGGTCGGTGCGGGCCGTGGATATCTGTTCGTTCCAGGGTACGATTTTGCGGACGCGGGTTGAGAGGTCGGTTCGTGGGTTCTCTGCTGTGGGCGCCGTGTCGGGCGTTGTGATCTCGGGGGTGCTGGGGACGGCAGGACGGGGAAGCTCGTCGGGGTAGCCGGCTTGCTTCATGCGGCCTGCGAGGTAGATGCTGTTTTTCTCGGCGGAGACGAGCCATCGCCGTTCGAGCATCTCGGAGCTTATCATGGTGATGTCGTCGACGCGCCAGAGCAGCTTCCACCAGGCCAGCTTGTGCCAGTTCTTGGCAGCAAAGGCTTCGTCGAGTTGGTCGCGGAGCTCTGCATGAGACTTTTCGGCCCACGTCTCAAGATGGCCGATGATGGATGCCTTGACCTCTTGATCGGTTGGGATAGGCGCAGACTTTTGTAGCCGAGCAGCATCTTCTCTTGTAATGCTCGTTCCCGCATTGTCCGCAATGGACGCTATGAGCGTTTTCATCGGCGGCTTGAGGCTTTCAGACGGCTGGATATCTTGGACTAGCCACTGAGACAGAATTGGCAGCCCGCTTTGGAACCAAGCCCGCTCGTATATGGTCGCGTTTTTGATCGACTCGCGGAAACTGTCGAGTCCTTTCGCACCGACTGCAATGTTGACGGGGACACTTTCAGCATGAGGGTCTGGTTGTGACTCGGTGGATGGCACTGGCAGATCAACAGCCACCTTCACCATGCTCTGCATCTCGTTGAGACCATCCGCCGAAAATCTGCCAAAGGCTATCATGCTGTCTATGCCCTCCCCTAGTACCAGCGTCTTGTGTACCGGGTACGGGACAGGCAATCCTCTGGCCGAAGTAGCCTGGAGTTTTGGAACCAGCAGCGACTCGATGGGGCTCTCCGTCGACACATGCGGGGCGGGTTTGGCAACATTGACGTTGACTGTCGACACGAGTACCTCTAGATTGTGCGATTGGAGCATGCGCGACGGAACGACGAGGACTTTGTACAGCGGTGATGGTGGGTGGGCATCGGGATCAGTGCCGTACCTGTTGCAGACGTGTTAGCTGTTGCGCTCCCTGTCCAGCGCCATGCATGCACCCACTTTAGCAAGACGGCGTTGTCATTGGCGTCGCCTGCTTTGGCCAGCTCCTTTTCCCATTGCTCCTCAGCTCCCAGTGGATCTGCGAGCAGCAGACGCGCCAGTTGCTGTGCGCTGAATTGGCTGTTCAAGCCGAGGACTGTATGTCGTCGTCAGCGCCCGTGCCATTGCCACTGAATTGCGTGTGCACTGTACCAGCCACTCTGGTCACGGCATCTTGCGCGGCCAAACCGCGCAATGCCAGCTGCAGTCTGCTGATGTTGACATGTGTTTCTGCTGCTCCGCTGAGCGCCGACAAGGCGTCGTACAGGTCCTTGTTGCGTGCGGGGACGTTGGGGCGCAGATTTATCGCAGTCGGCGAGACATGCGTCGATGCGGAGCGGACGCGAAAACTGGCACATGTCGGCCTGGGGACATTGCGACAGCGAAGCGCAAGCGGAATCCGATCAATTGGCCCTGTCTTGCGAAACAAGGTCAGTCGCGGCACGGAGGCCACCCATGGAGGCATCGGGCTTGAAGTTGAGCATTGCTGCCATGGTCCCAATTGTTGCACTTGACGTAGGTCGGCAAAGCTAGCTTCGGCCCGGCACGTGCGCCCGCCCATCCACACACATTTGCATGTATACATATATACGACCACCAAATAAACAGCGCAGTAGGCACCGATTTGATCATATTCAATGAGAAACTGGCTCACACAGGCTTGAGCACGTCGCCAGCAAATAATTACCCACATCGCAAGGCAGTACCCTCTAGGTTACGCTCGTGTGTCCACATACGCCTTGTCTGGTATACTGATGACATTGGATGGCCCGCCAACACACAAACCAACATCCTAACACGCCGTCATGTCATAACACGCACCTCACCTCACTCTCGGATAGCGATCGCCGGAATCGCGCCTAACTCTTCCGGCTGCGCCCCGATCCAGAGGACCTGCTCACGTCAGTCGCCGCACACGGTCAGAATGTCTAGCCAAGCTTACATGCTGATGCGCCTGGCCACCGTAGCCAGACCCTGGTCGTTGTCTGCCTCCTTGGTCGCCTTCTCGAGAGCCTGCTCCCGGCTGACCTCTTGAGATTTTCGTACTTCTTCTTGGCTTGGCGGCAGTCTCTCGTTCTGCAGATCGACCTTGCGCGCGTCCTCGAAGCTGTGGATTGCCTGCTTGATTCCTTCTGCACCGAGCATCAGTGTGCCGGCAGGGAGACGGCCGCCTGATGCAGTCTTGAGCTCGGTAACGCGCTCAGACTCCTCACGCAACACTTGGAATACACGCGAGAGACGACCAATGGCCAGAATCTTGTTCTTGATGGCGCGGCGCTTGAACTCGGTTGATTCTGGGTCCAGACTGGAAAGAGGCGGCGACGATGGCCCAGAAGCCAACGAGCTGGGTGTTTCCTCCTCGAGCTCCTCCTTTGAGCATGTGTTCAGGATGGCAATGAGCATGTCCGTGACTAGAATGTGTTAGTTGAAATTGCCACCACCGATGAACTGCACGTACTCTTCTCTCCCACGAACGGCAACGACCACGTGAAGACATCCATAAAGTTGGGCAGCCAGTACGGATGGGGTGTGCAGTCTGAACAAGTTAGTTTTGTCATGTCAAGCCCAGAGACCTGCGCTTACTGAATTGCCGAATGTTCATGACATTGTTTTCGTACTTGAGCACAGCTGCCTTGTTGTTGTACACATCCAGATAGTTGGGCGCGCTGAAAATCGTCATGACACTGGGGAAACCAGTCGTCCGTGTCTTCCTGTACATTCGGTAACCGGCATCCTGGGCCTCGTGTGCGCGGATGATGGACAAGAGGTTGTTCTTTTCGAGGAAAGCACAGGCGGCAGGGTAGGAAAAGAAGTACGAGCATCCGCGGACGTGGTTGTGAACGAAGAAATCGTTCGTCTTCTCCTGGCCAAACTCCTCGAGCGGGTCGGCCCAGAGAATGTCGCACATGAGGCCGTGGGTGGGCGGCTCCCGGAAACGGTCAATCTACCACAGTCAGCTGCAGTCCCCAGCGCTTTACAGAAACTACATACCGTCTTCAGATCGTCCAGAGTGTGGAGCTCAGGGCTCAGTCCGCCGTGTATGCACAAAAACTGCTTGTTCATAACGGCTGCCAAGGGTAATGCGCAGAAAGAGTCCATGCAGGCCTCGTACACGGCCTCGGAGTATTTGTGCTTGCATTCGAGCTTAAAGGTGAAGTAGTCGGTCAAGTGGCGGCACTCGTGGTTTCCTCGAAGCAGCCAAAGCGTATTGGGGTACCAGATCTTGAGGGACCACAGGTACAGCACACACTACAATGTGTCAGCAATGCACACGACTAGCTCCCCGGCCGTCTCACCTCTATACTGAAGTAGCCGCGGTCGACATAATCGCCCAAGAACAAGTAGCGTGTGTCGGCCGGGTCGCCTCCGACTTCAAAAAGCTTCATCAGGTCGTAGTACTGGCCGTGGACGTCGCCACACACGGTGATGGGAGCGTCCATTTCCAGCATGTTGGGCTCCGACTTTAGGATTTCCGTGCCCTTCTTGATGATCCATAGCGCCTGCTGCTCGGTCAAGCGACCCTCGCGGTAGAAGTGCTGCTTCAGGAACTGGATGTTCGGCTTGGTGCGATCTTGCGGTGAGAAGAATTGGTCGTCGCTAGGCGGGTGGAAGGCGGGTGCTTGGACATCTAGTGGACACGGTGCCGTTAGCTGACGGCGGCTTCAATGCTGGCTGCGGCTGCATAGCTCGTGGCCGCAAAATCAAACAGAAAAACCCGGCTCGAGGCCCGCGGATCAGGCATACCTTTGCAGACACGCTCTTGCGTGCTCACTTGCGTGCCATCCTCCATGGTATGCAGGGTAAAGTCAATCTCCGGCAGGGGCTTCTTCTCTCGCACGGCGCGAATGGCATTGTCGATATACTTGGTCTGGTCGACATCTTGCTGGTTGTTTTCCATGTTGGGCGGTCTGTGCTGTTCGCCGTAAAGTGTGAGCGCCAGGAGACGGGGGAGGTGAAGGCAGTGGCAGCGAGGTAGTGGGGCGAGCGCAATGACCCTCCCAAGCTCGAGTGGCGGCCGCGTGCGATACGAGGGCCGAGGCGCGCTCTCCTATTCTTGCGCCCGACAAGACAAAATAATGGAGTTGCAGTGGCCGCAGGGAGTCGTGCAGTGTGCCTCGTCGCGTGCTCGGGTGTGCGCTGTCGAGGGGCGAGGGGCGAGGGGCGGTGGGCTTAGGGCTGAGGGTGTGGGATTGCAGAGGGTGACTGCAGAGGGGGAGGTCGGCTTGCCCTGTCGGTGCCCTGAGGGGCTGGCCAATCAGCAGCCAGCCAACGTCATAATCCGGTGAATAGTCTTCGACGTTTGCCCTGTCCCAGCATATGCACATGTACATCGAGTACCAGACGATATCAAATGCAGTGGCAGACGCCTCGTTTGCGGGGCAACACGGCACACGCTGCTGCAAGGGCGTGCCCCTCACGTCTGGTGGCTACATGCTACCCTTCACCGCATAGCCATGGCACTCTCAGCGCCGAGACACGTATCCGTTCCGAGTATTACTGCCCTTTGTATCGTAATCTTTTCTACGCATGGAGAACATGACATCACACCATCATTGACTAAACTTCACAAATCAAGTCGGGACGGAGTTTTGCCAAACGAATGAGCATTCTGATTGGTTTTTGTACAACTGGTACGCTATGTATATGCTGCGCTCGCGAAGACACGAGGCTTACCACAAGACTTCTCTTGAGCCAAGAAATAAAAAGGCATGCCGGCTGGGTCAAAAGCCAAACATGAACGAAAGAATCTAACAACAAAAGAAGAAGAAGAAGAAGTGCCACCAGCGAGCACCAAGTGGTGTCCGCCAAACGTAGCGAGGTATATAAAACATGAAAACCCCATTTCCCACCCAACCCAATTCATACATTTCCGTCACCGCCGTTTGAACTCCAAGCGATGTGTGTCGTAGCCAGTGGCTGATGTTGATACATGGGCACGTCTTGCGTGCCCACTGTGCAGGCCATGGCGCTTAGATAAAGTGCGAGGCAGCGTGGCGACGGTGGAGGTGGGCGCGGGGGAACTTGACGGAGCGCTTGACCGAAGCAACAACAGCACCACCAGAGCAAGACATGCCGTTGGCCAAGGCCTGAGGAACTGCGCATCCGTGGTTGCAAAGGCCGAACTGGCTGGTGCCAATGCACACAACAGCGCCGTCAGTGGTGCAGGGGTGGCAGCCACTGCCGCCAGATGGAGCACTGCTGCCATTGCCAGGAGTCGATGGTGTCTGAGGAGTCGATGGTTTTTGTGGAGCGGCGGTGGAGGTGGGCTGTTCAGGGGCACTGCTAGGCTTGGGGGCGACTGGAGCAGGAGCAGGAGTGGGTTTCGAGGCTGGAGCAGAAGAGGCGCCGGGGGCGAAAATACCACCACCGTTGGGTGGAAGGGCAGGGTATCCAGATGTGGCAGCAGGGGGGCTGCTGGCAGCGGGCTGGGAGGCGACAGGCTGTCCGGCGGCAGGTTGGGAAGCATTGGGCTGGGAGGCATCGGGCTGAGTAGGAGTTCCGAGCTGGCCGTTACCAGCACCCATTTTGGTCATGGTGCTGCATCCAGAACCAGTGAGTTTGTCACCGAGGGCAGCGCCGTGGCCTTCGACGAGGTTCTTGCCTGGCTCGGGGTAGTTGAAGTCTTCATCTTCGGCAGTGGCGCACTCAGTAGCGGGCAGGTTGGCAACGAACATGTCGGGAAGGGTGGAAAGAGCCGCAGAAACACTCTTGGTCGAAGCCTTAGCAGCACCGCTGCCGACCTGGATGGGAGCACAGTTCATGTAGAACTCGCGGTTACCGACCTTGTTCAACCAGGTCCAGGCAAAGGTGTATTGTCCGTCGGGAATATCGGTGGGCATCTCAACGGGGAAAGTAGCAGCGCCGTGACCATCGGGGTCAGCCGGCGTGAGGTTACCAGTCACATTGGACGGGCAGCCACCGACAACGCTCTGGATAACTTTCCATTGCGACTTCTCGGAGGGTTGTGGGTCGGTGGTAATGGAGAACTGGCAGGATCCGCCGCCGTGAACTGCTGAACCAGTGAAGGAAATGGTCTTGGTCTCTCCAGCGTTCCACTGGTTCATCTCAGTGACGTCGTAGACGCCGGGACGCTGCTTGCAAGGGAAATCGCCTGGTGCCAAAGGAGAGCTGTTCAAAGTGGCCTTGCCGTAAGGAACTGGGTAGTTCATGATCATGTGCGCGGTGGCACTGGCCGAGAGGCCGAGGAGAATGGTAGCTCGGGAAAACATGCTGATATCTGATAAAGAATGATGTGAGAAAAGGGTATCCTCGGTTGTAAATCGCTAGACCGGCTGAGCGAGTTGGTGTTTGATATGGGCTGGATTGAGAGATGGTTGAGTCTAGCTCGTCGACAATGCACAGCGCTCGTAAAGAGTGTAATCTGCCACAGGCAAGAAGGTGAGAAAAGCAAAAGAGAAGAAAGAGAAGTGGTGATGCTGTGGTAGCTGCGTGTGAGGAGGAAATGGGGACGAAACGACGTGGGTCTATATAAGAACAGCGTCTTCTGCCCGCATACGTAGCTTGTGGCGTCTCGTATGGTGGCACTAGCAAGCAGGAGCAAATGCCCCGGCTGATCGCTGTCGAGGAGCATAGGCTGTTGGATAGAGCAAGGTGCCTGTTGCAACGACAGGCCCTCTTGCTCGGCTAGTGTACTCCTTGCGGTCTAGTGGCAGGGGTGCGGGCGCTGGATTAGTGGTGTAGCCGGCAGTGTGCTGAGCGAGCGACAGGCACAATCGCCATGCCATTGGCCATGCGGTGATGACAAGGCCATTGTTCGTGAAACAAAAAGAGCGGAGAAGAGCTCGGAGGGGCAGGCGCAGGTATGGAAATGCGGCTATTGACCTAGTCAGGGGGGGTGGTCGTGGTAGCGTCAGGTTTGAGATGTGTGCCTGCAGGCAGTCAGTTATGCAGGGGCAAGCCGAGTCGCCAGCCTATCGATAACCCCAAGGCTAGCACTGGTGTGGAGTGGCGATCGCTAGCCAAAGCTGAAACGATCAGCAACCTTCGTGATGGCTGCTGGCAGCCAGCCCATTGGATGGCCATCGTGTCCACATCCACGCCGGGCTCAAGCCTCTGCCAGCCTGACAGCAAACCACGTTGCACAGCGGCGGCTCTGCGTCGCTAAACCGCACTGCAGTAACCGCCGTGTTTGTGTTTTGGGCGTTCGTGTGTGTATGCACTGCGCGCACAAGCTGTCATGCTGTCGCCGGCTCACGGTGGCAAGTCTGGCAGCGCGACGAGGATGTCGTTTTGATTGCAGGCCACGGGGCCCAACGGCGCCCCATCGACGACATGCGAAATTCATGCGTCGCAGCGTGGGTATCCCTCACCGTGCATGAGGTCTTTTTTTGGGTCGCCATCGCGCCCCGCCGTGCGACTGCTGCGGCTCTGGCACTGGCACTGGCCCCAAACCAGACACGGATGACAGACATCGTGTAGATCAGGGCGATGGGCACTGCGCCGGGCAATGCTAAACGGGGGCATCGGCGAAATGCGAGTGGTGGTCGGGTCCAGTTCCTTAGGGCTGCGCCACATGGCTGGTCTTCGTTCGGAGTATTGGCCGTCGGCATGGGCGAGAGTGGAGGTCGCAGGTCGAGCGATGGATGCTAGCCGTGTGGCTGTGGGCGATGTGGGCTGTCGCCTCGTGGTAGCCGAGCGTCATGTGCCCCGCCCTCCGCCGACTCTTCGCTACCAGCCGCTCGTCGTCACTCCCTCGCCATGCCAAAGCGCCCACCTTCGTTAGCCATTCACTCTTGCTGTCCTTGATTGGAGCTCCGCCTACTACACCTTGTTTCACCAGATGACTCCCGCCTGAGCTACCCACCTCCATCAACAAGTGCGGGGCCTCGATGCGACAGGCCTCCCCTTTCTTTTTACGGCTGATCAATGGTGATCAAAAATGCTTAGGAGGCTTGGTGTCGGATGGCCCATCAGCTGTGGCCGTGTGTCGCTCTCATCCTAGTGTACCGACGGCTGTCTTCAGGAAACATCCACAGCGCCAAAGAGTGAGGGGCCTGGGCCACTCTGGCAGGGTGTTCGACTGGGCCAGGACCTCACTTTCACTGACACCTTGAAACACACACTTCCTGCCGCTGCTGTTCAGTGCCTTGCCATCACCTCAAGCGGCTGAATTGCCGCTGGCTGGATTCAGAACAGTGACAGTCTTGGCCTCTTGCCCCTCTTTCCTTCTCTTTCTATGAAACATTGGTATCATGGCTCTGGCGTATTGGTTTGCCATGGCGCACCCGTCAGTCCCGATGGCCCGAAACAAGTGGCAAACGAACGGTGGATCTGTTCAGAAAGAGTAAAACTCTTCTCCGTTCACGGCTATGGCAACGTAAGCTGCACCCTTGCCATAACATCCGGGCATACAGTAGTTTACTCACTGGCCTTTTTCGCCCTAACGCACAAACGACACCATCTGTCACTCCACCGGAATACGCTGCCGACCAGCCACCTCGCGAGACTTGCACCTCCCGCACGTACCGCCGTCTTGGGCTCGTCGTCATTTCACGAGTACCCACTCGGAAACTGGCAGAGTATCATTGCTGAACACAACTTTGTTGCAGATTCTGCCATGCCGATCACCTGAGAATACGTTTGTACTCACCGAATCAGTCGGGGTTTCCTAGTAACAGTAGCGGACTCATGTATCCAATGCTTCGAAGCTACCGGTAAGGCCCCTCAGACTACTGGTCTTCAACCATGACTCCGTTTGAACGTGAAGTTCTTCGACGAGAAGCCCGTCTGCACTTTTTCAACAACGCCCAGAAGAGGCACAGCGTTCACCAGCGGCTCTTTCTCGATGCCTTCATGTAATTTCCCATCAGGGCCAACGAACGTTCCGTATCCATACGATCCACCCACACTGCGCAAGTGCTTCCTACGTCCGCTCCGGCTCAACAAACTAGTACCACGCATGTCACGCACAGCCTGACTCGCCGCGATCAATGCTATCACGGCAGCGATGGAAGTCGGCATCCGGGGCAAGAAGCGTCCTGGTCGCCAGAGATATATGCAGATGGCGGCAAATACGTAAATACCCAGAATGGTTTCTGCGATGATGAACAATGGCTGGGAGAGGAAAATTCTGATTTGCCGGTCGTTCGCCACACCTTCCATGGTGAATGTAGAGCCTTCTTCGCGTGGAAGCAACAGTTTTCTTTTGTTGATGCCGAGCCAAATAGCAAAGAGCTTGCTGTACACCGGATACAAGTTTTGGGTAAGTTCGTCAAGCGAAGGAGGCGGTAGTGTTGGGTCGGTAAGGCGTCTGTGACCACCCTGTTTGATCATGAAGTAGTTCATGAAGTCGTTGGCATACGATTGGTTGTGCCAAGCGGGAGTCGTAAATTGGGGCAGGAGGTACGTGTTGCCTTGGCGTAGGAGATTGGACGCATCGTTACTGAAGTGCTTTTCCAGAAATTTCTCGGGCAGATCCGATGTCACATTCCTTTGGGAGACGCCCTGAATCCGACCACTGTCATCGATTATCACATCACCTTGACCACCAACTAGGCGCGAGCGGCACCCAAAGACCACTGCGTTCTTCTTGTCGATCCGAGTCGTCGTATCTCGCGAACAGATGTCCGTATCTCGGAAATAGGCCAAAACCGCCAACTCAGCACAAAAGTTATGCTCGGTTACGGGGGCACTTGGACGTGCTTCGAGCGTGCCAGTATATTCCACAGCAACTCTTCCTCTCTGGCACTTCGGGGTCGTCCTATCCGCATCGATGGGTCCTAGATTTACCATGACATTCGTCCTTGCGCACGTTGTGCCACCGACAGCTACGGAGATGTTCAAGTTGGATAGCCCAGGCAACTCGCTGAACCAACTGGCCGCCCAATCCTGAGCTTCAACTAGCTGGCATTCGAGCTCTCCTCCGATGGCAGTTGTTTGTGCCTGCAGCGCTTCTGTCTTGTTCGGCTTCAAGAGGTCTTCGTCTACGAAGGGCATGTACATGAATCGATTGTCGGTCCATGCTGGAAGTGGTGTTCCTGCCGTATAGTTTGATTCAGCAACGAGGAACTGATTAGACCCTAAACCACCAGTGTAGGCACCAGAAGGTTTGACTGTTAATTGTTGTTGCGCAGGCATGTTCGGCCCCACGGTTCCGTTGATCGATACAAACTTATGCTGATACGGGGGGACAAACGACAGGTTTTCCGGAACTATGATTGAACGCTCTTCAAACACGCCTGAAAAGGCAACTGCAAGAACGTTGGCCAGCAATGCCATCAAACACACCACAGCCAGCTTGAAATGCGACGAGCGCAACGCCTTAAACATTACAAGCTGGGGTGGTAGCGAACTGTAATCGGCGTCAATTGACCTGGACGCCGCTGCTTTGCCTCCGCGGAGCTCCTCTAGCGGTTGTAGCAGACATAGCAAGCGATTGATCAAGATCCAAACAGGTTCAATCAGTGTTGCCAGAGCCGTGGGGATGTAGTTCTCAACAATCTGCCTCATAAGAGTACTGGATGGCCTGACAATCCCTACGCAGGGTTAATGAGTGAAGACCACTCAGCAAGTGCATGCTTACCATAAGGCTGGTTCTTTGCCAACAGCACCCCCAGGGATATTGCAAGTGCAATTAGCAAACTAACGAAAGGCACAACCATGAATGACCGAAATTCCTTTGGGCGTACAGGCTTCGATATCTGGGCTTCGTCCAAATCAGTCTGCAAAGTGCCGTGGGTATCATTATCCAACGGATCGTAGTTGTCTGCTTCGGCGATGCTTCCAAGACATTTAGCCAGTACTTTGCACAGAAAAACGGTATACAAACTTACACATTGCCTCGCTCGCTGTTCTCGAGCACAAACTTCTTGTTCTTGACGTACTCGCTAAACTCGTCCATCTTGACACGGCCCAGCTTCGCAAAATCATCCAACAAAGCCGGGTTGTCGGCCACAAGCGCCATGACGCTAGCGACGGTCGCCGGATCAGAATGCAGATTCCACTTCCGGCGCAGCGAAATGACCAACAGCGCTATGCTGCACAGAGATATCAAGCCCAGGAACCCCTCCACAATGTACGTGAAGACGGGCACAACAACTACAGCTGCTACCTTGTATTGCGCAGTTCCGTTCAGCGTCGACGCCGTAGCAGAAGAAAAGTCGTAATGCAGAATCTCCGCCATGGACCTTGCGAAGATGATGCGATAAGTAGCTTCATATGCGCTTCTCAGTGCCTCTGGGTCCACCAGTTCTTCCAGCGTATGATTTGTAGCGCCAACCGAGAACCCCGCCATGCTGCTTAGAACGGTGCTTTCGACGCCCAGGCTGAGATTCAGCGTCGATACTGTTTCCGTCTGGTCGGGCCAGAACTTGAGGGGCAGTGAGTCCTGCGGGTGCACGTTGCTTCTGCCCTCGTTCATCTGGTACTCGAAAAACGTCGCGTTCCACAAGTCTGCTGGAAGGGGTGTTTTTTCGCCCGTAGGCGTCACGCTAAGCGGTCGTTGGGTGGCGGCTTCAATGGTTGCGCTGACGGGCTGTTGGTAGTAGAACGGTGTGCAGTAGAGCCTTGTGACGGGCTGAGGTAGGTCGTCGGCAGCGCGTTTGTTGCGAGTGTACATGGCCATGAAGGTATGGTTGGCAGTCTCCGGGCACAGCCCCTGCAGGTAGTAATCGGCGAAATCCGTCTGGTAATACCCAATGTACACGGCGGAAAACTCCTTGGTGTTGTACACAGTCTGGTTCTGGAACGAGGGATTCGGCCCAATCGTCTCGTTGCCGAGAGTCGCGTAGTAGCGGGTAGCGAGGCCGCAGCCGTTACTACTCGTATACACTGATTTCTGCTCTGTCGTTGGCTTCAACGTGATGGCACTGATGTATGTCTCGTTCTTAACGCTCAGCTTGGGAGTCTCGCATGTCATGTCCAGACTGTAGAGCGTTGTGTTTGAAGTCCAAGTGATATTTGTGGCTGCAGCCATGATGCTTGCTTTGGACTGGAATGGTGCCAGCATGTACTCGCGTGTCATGTAAGGCGGCAGCGTTTCGTTCAGCCAGATGATGCCATGGGCAGACTGGATGTATCGACCGGTAATATTGAGCGGCTGCTCGCTCGCAGGCATGAAGGTATTGGATCGCGCAAAAGAGACGGATGCGGTGCGAGTGACTATCTCGGTAGCAAAAATACCCGCTTGTAGAGGGACCAGGCCCCATGTGACGAGCATGACGCAGATGCTAGCCCAAAACACAGCCCAGTGCCTGTAAAAATCAAAAAGTCTGTCGGTAGACACCTCTGAGCGGAGCCAGACTCACCGGCTTCTGAAGGCGCTCCATGGCACAAACGGCAAAAAGTCAAAGGGGTAGCTTATCAGCAGACTATCCTTGCCCCAAGCGCCATTTTGCTGGCTAAGCTGGTGATACGGCTCCAGCCTCTTCACCTGCAAATCAATCCAATTCCAGAATATGCTGAAAACGAGCGCGATGATGGTGGGCAAGTAGAGATACTCGAACGATTTCCCAATCCCAATATCGTTAATTGTGGATGCGAGAATGACGCCCCCGTTTCTCTCGCTGATCACGAGGAGAACTTGCAGAAGGGCAATGAGTGACCATGCCATTAGCGTGGCAAGAATCAGTGTAAAGGGACTGAATGCAATTGGCTTCCAGGTCAATTGAAGTACCGCTGCTATTTTCATACATCAACACACACAACCAAGGACAACTAGTTTTTTTTTACCCACGTTTAGATTTTTTTCGCCGTGCTAGCATGGAAGTCAACGATGCTAAGACGCCTCCTCCATTATGGCTCTCGGGTCTTGTTGCTGCTGGAGAGCTTTCTCGTGAAGAAGTCATGGCGTAAACCAAAAAAGGAAGAAAACAGGCCTATTAACGACTAGATTAGGAAACGCACAAAAAAAGATGAAGAAAAAAGGGGGGGAACGCGCATGCAAGTCGGAGAGGGTGAATGGATACATTCTACAGTACACGCCGAGCAGAACAGGTACTTAACGACGTGTTCACGTTGGCTAAGCGCCCCCAAACCTCGAGGCGCCTGCTGCGCCGCAGGAACCGGTGTCGTCCAATCATTTAGCGACGGGAATCCCAATCTGGGCATAAACCAAGCCGGCGGAACGCGACAATCGACGACATTTGCCCGGCGTCCAATATAAAGGCATGACGCTGCGGCAAGTGGGTACAGCATTTCCTATTCAGGTGCGGACGCAGGAACGGGTGGCTTTTACTTGCGACGGGTCTGAAGATCGCATCGTGTTTGGGGGGGCTTGGCTTTTTTTCGCACTTGCAGCTTGCAGCTTGTCAGCCTCGCGGTGACCTGACGATTGGCGTAAATATAGAATGAGGGTGGCACGGTGCATGAGCAGTTGGTGGGAATACAGGAGGTGAAACGATGGTTATGGGCAGTGCGAAAATGATGTGGCTTAGCGGAATGCTCCGACTTCGCGTCTCCTGCGGAATCTGTTAGATGGATGGAGGATACGCGCCTGTGGGTACTTACCACCAGGTTTTAAAGTCTATGGTTGAGACATCGATGCCGAGATCTTGCAGTGCACTGGTATCCAGGTGGCAGTCGTACGGCCGGACAGTGCCATCCTTTGGTTCTTCCTCGGGCTTGAATGGAACCATGTTTTCGAGTGGCAATCCCATGATGTCGGCAAACGTCTGGCATATCTGCCATTTGGTCATCTGATCTTCCGAGCTAAAGTGAAGGATGCTGGGGAGTTCGCTGTCCCTAAACATAGTCAGCTAGGGAAGCCTGATCGCGAATGATAATTCATTGTGTTCACCCCACTTACGCGTTTGCCGGATCCAAGTACAGCTTCGCCATGTCACGACACACTCTGCCGACATCTTGGGTGTTTGTGGGAAACCGGAGTGCATAATCATCGACCTGGATTTTGGGCTCGCCCTCGCTGATCTGCTGGGCATTCCACAGCTGCGACATGAGCACGTTGACTGCACTTTCCTTTGGCTCATCACAGGTTCCATAGAGGACAGGGACTCGAAGGACAACGACTTTGTTCTTTGCGCCAGATTTCTTGGCAACATCGAGGACGGCTTGTTCGCCTTCTAGTTTGGTCTGGCCGTAACTAGGATGACCGTCAGCCTAGTTCAAGATGCCGACAAGAGCTTCCAAGCTTTACTCGACAATTTGAGCCCGCTTCAAAGAGACATGTGCATGGTGACTTACACATTCGGCGGGCTTGGAGTGGCGTCTGCCTTGTACGGAGCCTCACCTGGGCGCCCTGGGAAGACGTAATCGGTCGATATATAAATAAGGAAAATGCCTCGAGCAGTGGTTGTTTCGGCCAATGCTCGACTCGACTCGACATTAAGTGCTCTCGCTGCCTCCGGGTTCGCAGTACACGAGTCTGGAAAGCGATTTGCAGCACAATGCACAACAACCGAGGGTTTGATGTCGTCTAGTGTTTTCTCGATCTCTGCCCGGTCAAGAATATCGAGTCTAATGACGTCGGGTGCAATGATGCGAGTCAGAACCGTGCCAATCGACTTCCAGCCATCCAGGAGGAATTCGCGTTGCACTTGACGTCCGAGCAGACCACTGGCTTTATCGTGCGTCAGCCAGCAGCCAGGGACTCGTCAAGATTCGCTTTACCTCCAGTGATGAGTGCTGAACGCGACATGGTGTGACTGCTGTGGCAGTGTGTAGAATTGAGCTGTCAGTCTATATTTGCAGCCGCAAAAGCTGAGTGGAGCCAAAGACTCGTGGTGTGCTGTTGCAATTGGGCTGGGGTTTGGTGGTGGTGGTGACGATGGGGAAGCCCAGGCGCCGTCACGTGCTAGCGAGACCGCGGCATCCCTGCAAGCTCACCGCGACGGCTCGACTGTCGCGAAGCCGCTGCGACTGCGAACGTCGGCACCACCACCCATCGCCACCATGTCGACGATAGTGAAGGAAGCTTCCCAAAGCTCGTACCCGTAAGTCTCGCGTTTGTCGCGTTATGTGCACGTTGATCTGATGTATCCAGCCCCGTCATCCCCAAGGACTTCAACGGCAACCAGCCCAAGACGATTCGCCTGTTCCCTCTGAGCAACTACACGTTTGGGACAAAAGATGGCCAGCCAGAAGAGGACCCGTCTGTTCTTGCGCGCCTGAAGCGCCTGGAAGAACACTATGCCGAGCATGGCATGCGCCGAACTTGCGAGGGCATCTTGGTCTGCCACGAGCACAACCACCCGCACATTCTTATGCTACAGATTGCAAACGCCTTCTTCAAGCTGTAAGCTCTGCTCTGGATTCAATACTGTGCCGCGAATCTGACACTATTGCAGCCCTGGCGACTACCTCCGCGCCGAAGACGACGAGATTGAGGGTTTCAAGGCCAGACTGAACGAGCGCCTTGCACCAGTCGGCACGCAGTTTACAGGAGAGGGCGTAAACGATGAGTGGGTGGTGGGCGATACCCTGGCGCAATGGTGGCGCCCCAACTTCGAGACCTTCATGTACCCGTTTATCCCTGCGCACGTCACCAGGCCAAAGGAATGCAAGAAGCTCTACTTTATCCAGCTTCCACGTAGCAGTATGTTGTTCCTCTTTTGGTTCAGGGACTCCAATCACTAATCGCCCCCCGCAGAGGTTCTTAGCGTCCCAAAGAACATGAAGCTCCTCGCCGTCCCGCTGTTCGAATTGTACGACAATACGGCACGTTACGGACCGCAGCTTTCAGCTATCCCGCATTTGCTCTCGCGGTACAACTTTGAGTTCGTCGATGAGGAAGGCAACGTCGCAGCGTGCACACCGGGCGTAGGCCCACCAGAGGGATACCGCCCTCAGACCAAAGTGCTGGCAGGCGGAGATGGTGAGGATGTGAAGATGGAGCAGAATGGAGATGGCACAGCCAGCGATATTACGCTCTCTTAGAAATCCATCTGGTCTCATTCCCAATTTTCCGCTCCCGTCATACTCGGACTCAATTGGCGTTGGGCGTTACAAAAGCACGCGTGGCGGTATATAGGCCTGGCATGACTACTGGCTTTGACATATTTACGCTGGAAGGGGGATGTCCTATGCTAAAGCATGAGAAGATGGCATGACAGATTCTGTCGAGCCCGTGGCTGAGGCAGATTGATTCATCATTAGCTAAACGAGAAATTTGAATGATAACATGAGCTGATTTAAGTCCTGATGCATTGGAATCTATTGACCTGGTTGAGGAGGCTGCAGTATTGCTTGTCTGTAAGGCTGATATGACCGAGTTTATACAAGTTGTGTTGGTACGTCCCTGACCAGACCCTGATTCCCAGCGTCCTCACAAGGGCCCCCCCCTATCTGGTGGTTCCATATCTTGGTGTCATAATCTTCTCGTAAGCCAGATAACAAATTGTGATTGACCCGTTGTGAAGTAAGGGTCTTTGTGTCTCTCTGATAGAAGGCATCATAATGTAGCAATAGCGTACCAATTCTAGTACATTGAATTTTCGAGACCCTTCAATCTGATCTCGACACTTTTCAAGTTTCCAACGCCAAAAACCGCGAGAGACGATTGCACAAGGTGCATTGGAAGACATTTATTCGCGATTATCACTTCCAGGACGATTGGAATTATCTTCGCTCTCTATCGGAATACCAAGTACCTATAAACACAGACAAAACACACAAATCAACAGTAACGCACCCCGTACTCGATCAATCTCACACACACACACACACAGGCCTCAACCTAACACTACCCCAGTTCTCTTCAACCCAACCCAGCGCCATCCAATCCAACCCACCCAGTGCAATCCAACACACACCAACCCTTGAAAACAAGAAAAAAAACAATGCACACCACAACCCGCACTCTCTTCCCCCACCTAACCCTACCTCTCCTCCTCCTTCTTATCCTCCTCTTCACTACCAGCGCCCTCAGCACCGCGGGCCGCTTCGACTTCCACATCTACCAGCCAGTGCGAGGCCAGCAATACTGCGTGATGGAGTGCAAGGGGACGACGTACGGGGACAAGCTGGACCGGACGCTAATGTGCTGGGCGTGTTTGGATCGGTTGAATTTGTGCAAGGGGGATATCGAGGGGTGTCCTGTTTGGAAGGTGGAGGAGAAGAAGGATCCGTGAAGATGCTGTTGTTTTTTGTTTTTGTTTTTGTTTTTTTGTTCTTGGGAGAGATGGATTTGGAGTGAGGGGGGATGGGGAGGGGAGGGTGTTGTAGAGATTCTTGAGAGGTTATGCGGAGAATGGGGAATGGATGGAGGTTGGATGGTGCCTGTGGCAAGCGAAATCAAGTGTGGTTGGGTTTGGGAGATCTGATGACTTGGGGGATGAGAAGAGGTTACTGCGTTATGTGCTTGAATAATGCAGGTATCTTAACGACCGCCATGGATGAGCTGGATGTTATATCTATACGAGGAGAAGCTTGATAATTTCTTTACTCATCAATTACACGCAGCCTTACTAATGCAAAGAGTTAGTGTATGAGTGTAAAGCATGAATCAACATGTGTTAGATGCTGGGGACCAAGTGCTTGAACAGCGCCCCATCAGCTACCATGACAGACACTAACACATTCATGTCAAGATTGAACCGTTATTATTCCATTAAATATATATCACCAGGCAAACCCGGCCATGTCTGCGTAAACACATCGGGTGCTCAATTGCAGTATTGAGCACCCAGCTCCTCGCCTAGCTTGACATTGTCACCATCGACGACAATCTTCCTGACGACAACACCGACAACATCCCACTTGCTGTTGGTCTCAATGGGCAGACCCGAGTCGCGTCGCTTACCCGACGTGTCCTCGCCGCCAATCTCGCGTACAACTTCCCAGTTGTTGTTGCCGACATCAACGAGACGCGCACGTCTGTAGCTGGCGTTGGCGACCTGGCGGTGGGCGACGACGAAGCCGGCCTCGGGTTGGTCTTGGATCCATTTCCGCGACTCCTCGTCCTTCCACACCTTGTTCAGAGCTGCCTCTGCGTCTTTCAGCAGCCGCACGCTCTGCTCCTCGGCCTCAATGGTGCCGGCTTCAAGACCCTTGTCGAGAGGCTTCTGCACTAGGTGCGTGCCGCCGAAGCTCTCGACAAAGTGGCCGTTCTCTGAGTTGAAGAAGATGACATCCTTGTACCTGGACGAGTCAGTAGGGCGTGTGGTGTAGATACAACAAGGCGTACCATCGTGTGCCAATGTCGTCGTAGTCACGGTCTTCGAGTGCCTTGGGAGTGTGTTTAGATGTCTTGGAGACTAGCTGTCCGCACGCGACATCGTTGGCCGGGAGGGGCTGCGGCAGAATTGCCAGATCGGGGATTATAGATGGAGACAGTGGGCCTTCGAGGTAGCTGGGGCGGCGCGAGTACTTTGCTGCGGCCATGGTCAAGAGCTAGCGGTAGTTGGACTTGTAGAGTGGTGCTGGGATGGAGTTTGGAGGATTTGGAGGGTACACAGAGGTGAATTGGGTTTATAAGAGCTCTGGGACTGCTTGGATGCGGAGGTGCTCGCGTGAGGGGTCAGCCAGCTTGATGTGATCTCATTCTACCAACCATTTGGTACAAACCCCGCTCGCCGTGGCGTGTCGGCAGCCTCTCAGGTCACGCTCGTGCTGGCATGCCCGACTCTGGCAACAATGAGGCCACGGCCAGCGCAAATTCGACCGCGTACCTGCGTCGAGATGAGTGGTGTGATGCATCAGGTGGTTGTGATGAGGTTCAAAGCAATGGCGTGTTGTACCTGAGCTCTCGCTTCGAAGTGGACCCGGAAGGATGCTGCCGGCTCTTCCCGAGCCTGATGTCATCTCCCGCGGTCACGTGCCCTACGATCACGAGGGCACGACACCACCCATGCCAGGGCCAAGATGTTGCATGTTTCAGTCATGTTGTGGGTAGAGGCATACATGCGCCTTTGGTATTTTCTACAGCCGCTGTTTACAGCCACCATCTGCATCCTCACTACGGCTTCTGCTATCCCCGGACCATCAACCGCGTATCTCGGAGCTGCACACCACACTCATTGCTTGATCCCCATGGCCTTTGCGAATGCCTCGTGCAATGGCGGCCCTTTTGCGCTGAGGCCTTCATCAATGCTCAGGCCTGGGTCTGACTTGCCCATAGCGCGCCTATATGCCTCACGCTTACCAATACGATCCAGCCATGCCAGAATACCCTGATAGTCGCTCAGATCGATGGGCACAAACTTGCGCATGGTCGTCATAGCCCATGCCGACATGGTGTCGGCGGCAGTAAACTCATCGCCAGCGAGCCACGTGTTGCTCAATAGACGGCTGTTCATGTGGTTCAGTCCGTTAGAGACGCGTGCACTATAGGCTTTGGATGTGGGATCCTCATCGCTGCCCGTCATACCCCGCACCATGCTCTTTGTGAGCATAGCGGGCTGGAGGGTGCAGTTCACAAAGTTGAACCAGTACAGGTAGTCTGCATAGTTCTTGTGCTGCGGTGCGAGAGCCAGCCGCCCATTGCCGTACTTGTGGATAATGTACTCGCTGATGGCGGCAGACTCGGCAAACTTGACGGGATTCGAGGGGTCTGTAAGGTCCTCGAATATAGGAGAGGCGCCGATGGGGTAGACGGCTTGCAGCTCAGGTGGTGAGGTTAGAGGTGAGCGTTGGTAGAGCTTCAGCTCATACGGAATGTTGAGCTCTTCGAGGAGCCATGGGATGCGCTCTCCTTGGCCGACCTGGAGATGGTGGACAATGAGTTTGGGGGCAGACATGGTGAGAGGTGGGTTCGAGCAAATGAGTCTTGTAGGAGATGAAGTGGCCAAGCGCCTCTAGGGTTTGAGTCTTTAACCTATTCTCGGTTTTCGGGTGATTCACGTAGCCGATCAATAGACTCTGCTGTGCGCTCTGCTGGCTCCCGGTGTTTCAGACTGGTGTGTTGGTAATCTGCATGTACCTCTTAGTCCTTGCCCTTATACCTGAGAGCCTAAGGTCTGCAGGCGGCCGACTTGATCTTGCCGAGACCGTCTCGTCTCGTCTCACAATAGTGTGGGGTTGCGCCGAAATACTCCGGACTCGCCGCTGATTGGTCGTATGGAGATGCATGTAGCCAAAGTGGGTTTACGGAGTTCCGCTAGCGTATACCTCAGGACACCTTATGTTGAGATTCAAGACTCAAGTGTAGTTCTGACTGTTGGCATTTGGTTCGTTAAATCAATCACACGGGGTAACACGCATTTTGTTCTTCTAAGCGAAAATGCGTGCGGGAATGGAGTTGTGAGGTACATTCGATCGTATCCAGCTGCAACTTACCTTGTCAGTGCGTAAGTAATCAAGTCGGAGAACATGTCCATTCGCGGCTGTATCCTCCGTATTGATGTCATCATTTTGTCCAACTCGGCCACCTAAAACGTATTCAATTATTATCTCGGCAGGTTTCTCGCATTCGTCTCGCATCTGCGCTCTCCTGACACAGATACCATTTAGTGGGGTAATATTCCGGCCGATATGTAGGAAGTGTTGCAGTGGAACATGTACGCTGATTAAGATTAGTGATGAGAGAGAGCTACAAGTGCACAAAACCCTTCCAAACGCATGAAACCAGTTTTACATTGATTTCGTTACTCGTCTACGAATCGCACGGGGACTCCTTCTGAAGGAACGGAATTTCGTTTTGGCCGGTCTGTCATGAGCTCATTTTCAGGCCTGAACTTCAATCCATACTTGTCCGTAATATCGTTTATCGTGTCCACAAAAGCAATGCAGCTTGGACATATCTTATTGCTGACGTGAATCACGACTGGGCCACCAAGTTGGGCGCACGGCTCGTATGCCTTGGGATTGTAGATATTCACCTCCATTGTGAAGCCAGCTGACGTCATCATTCGAGCAACGTAGAAGGCGATCAATTGTGTCTCTGCATGTGTGGCAAATGCTTTTTTCAGCGGGTGGCCAACCATACTAGATAGTGACATGGCCCTTTCCGTCCAATGGTCACTGTCGATGAAATCCCCGTAATCGTTTCTTTTCATCCCAGATTTGGCACCGTACAAGCGGCCGGATAGTCGTAAAAAGGCTATCGTACTCTTATCCTCGCTATCTGCGTATACAGTCGAACGCGCCCATTTTGGGAATTTGAAAACCCTAGAGCAAATCACCTCGGTCCATTTGTCATTGAAGGGCTTTCTTTCGAATCGGATGTCGTCTTCACAAGTGGAAGATCGTCCATCCAGTTTCATTTGCGATTCGATGTCATAGTCCCGCAGGTATTCGTACTGGCGTTTGCTGATATCAAGTCTTTCCTCGCAAGTTCTCAACTTCGCTTGTGTCTCCTTTAATTCGTCGTGCAGCTGGGCAGTCTCGGAAACTTCTTTTCTGTACAGAACCTTGTACTTGGCAATCTCCTCCTTCAGCTTCTGGTTCTCAAGCGCCAAAGCCTCGATTTGAGATAATTCGCGATCCGGCTCCAGCGCTTCAGTCGTTGAGGTGGCATTAACACGTTCCGAATGCGAATCGACGCACTCATGATAAGAAGTGGTAGTGGGACTTGTATCTTCTTGTTCAACGAGGGAACTGTTTTTCAACCGCCGAGAAACGCGCCTGGGTGGTTTCAGGTCCGCATCCTCCACGCTAGATGCATGTTCTGTATCCTTAGCGTTCGAAGGTGTTTTCGTATGTGAATCTACGCGCTCACGACGAGAAGTAGTAGCAAGCATTGCATCTTCCTGTTCAACAAGGAAACTGCTTTCCAGCCGCCTCGATACGCGCCTGGGTGCCTTTATCGGTTTCGGATTTGCATCTTGTACCGTGGATTCGTTTTGTGGATTTTTGGCGCTTGAAGAAGGGGTTTCCGAGTGTAAATCCACGTTCCTATGAACAATTCTGCTACCTCTTGTCTTTACCCTAGGTACATTTTCCGTCTTCCTTACATCCAAACTAGATATCTCTTCTCCTCTTCCTCCTACACAGCAACAGATTAACCCCTTCATTCCCAAAAAGTGCGAAACGTTGGTATGAAGACTCACCAGGTCCCTGCGACTCGGCCGCACCCACTGTCTCAGTCCTGTCGTTCAGGCTGATTGTAGCGACTTGAGCCACCAGTGCATGTGTACCGTCGTCGGCCATGTCTCTGTTTCTGCGCTGTACTGGACAAAAGGAAGAAGAAGAAGGAGGAGGAGGAGGAAAATTCCGAATAATAAGAGGCTGCTTTCATCCAAGAACAAGAGCGAGCATTTATATAACCACAACTAGACGAGGCTGCAGCTTATTCCACCACACCCACCATACTTGATCTCAGCCTCGCCTCAGCCTTGAGTCTCGACCTCATCACGCAGCACCAGGATTCCAGCCAATATAACTGCTGCACTTACATATTTACTTACCCCATTTTATTCAAAAGAAAATAGACAGGGATACGGTATTTTGTGATTCTTGGTGTCAGCCTCGCATACTATACCGTGGTGAGCTAACTAGGTGCGAGCGCGGGACTGGTATGCTGCACGTAGAGATGCAAGGCTGAATTAAATACATAGAATATTGGACGACGCGTGATACAGTGCAGTGTAGTGCAGTGCAGTGTAGTGGTAGTATACTCGTACCCAACAAAAACCTACAAACAAACCCCCCCCCCACCCCAAAATAAAAAACGAAATAAGAGAAGAGGCTACTGAATAAATAATCAAGAGCCAATTTTCTGATTTGTTTTTCCCTCTTCATTTTCCTTTCCCAAGATACATGGGCAAGAAAGGAAAGAAAGTAAGGAAGAAAGAAAGGAAGAAATCTAGGACTATGTACAGATATGAGAAACGAGATGTGTGGATTGGGCAAAAATGCAATGTCGCACCTACCTTACTTTACTTGACTTTAATTTACTTGACTTTATTTTACTTTACTTTACTTTACGATGGTAGTGGCTGGTTGGTCAGTTGGTTGGTTGGTGGTTACTCACCTTACCTACTATTATTGTACTTGGCGCCTTTGCCTTTGCCGGAACGCACATGCTGATTTACCCGCCCCACCTACTTAACACCAACATCAACACTAACATCAACATCAACATCAACACGACAACTTCAAACACACCAGCACACAAGCTATCCATTAGTCTGGCAGCGCGCTCGCACGACTTAGACGTAAAGCAGCAGCGAAATCAAGACAGACATGGCACGAGGCAAGCTCATTGTATTCGAGGGACTGGACCGGGCTGGGAAATCGACGCAGTGCGAGAAGCTAGTTGCTGATTTGCAGAATGACGGGGTGTCTGTACGGCATGTGCGGTTTCCAGGTGAGTCGAGAAGTGCGAGCAACAGTAAGGAAGTGTTTGTTTTATTTTATTTTCTTCACGGTACATGGTGTGTGTTGCTCCCAGCTGACGGTGAGCAGATAGGACGACGCCGATTGGACAGATGATCAACAGCTACTTGAGTGGGCAGAGCGAGCAGGAGGATCATGTGATTCATCTGCTGTTCTCTGCGAACCGGTGGGAAGCAGCGTATGGACAAGAGAGTGTAGACGTGGGGGTGATTGCAAAAGCTAATGTTTTTGGTGTAGCCCGTCTATCCAAGCGGACCTTGCTGCTGGCACCACGGTTATCATTGATCGGTATTACTACAGCGGGTGCGTCTACTCGGCTGCCAAGCAGAACCCCAGTCTGAGCCTGGAGTGGTGCCGGAAACCCGACGTTGGATTGCCGCGGCCAGACTTGTGTCTTTTTCTCGATATTTCGGCTGAGGATGCGGCGAAGCGCGGGGGCTTTGGCACGGAAAAGTACGAGAAGAAGGACATGCAGGATCGGGTGCGGGCCTTGTTTGAGACGCTGATGCAGAAGAAGGAGGGAGAGGACTTTGTGCGCATCGACGCTGGGGGTAGCATGGACGAGGTGGCAGCAAAGGTCAGAGAGCAGGCTGATCGGTGCATTGAACGGGTTGCAAAAGGACAGCTGCCGTTGAGAGTGGTGGAGGACTGGTAGACGAATCACGCGTCGTCATCGTCGTCATCGTCGTTTACATCCTCGGCCCATGTCTCGTCGAGGTCTTCATCCTGCTCAGCATGCACGTCATCAATATCAGGAAATTGGATTTCTTCCGTGGTGTTGTTGCCGTCTGCCTTTTTCCCCCGCTTCGTCTTGAACATGGCGTTAATGGCTTCCTGGCCGCGCATTCGCAGGCTGAGTTCTTTGGCCATGTCAGACCACTGGACGAGGCTATGGCAGGTCGGGCACGTGCCTTGGATGGGGATGAAGGCGGTTTGGTTGCCTTCTTCTGCGAGGAACTTTTGCGAGAGACACGTCACATGAGACACGGAGCGGCAGGCCTCGGCAGGGCAAACTAGTAGCAGTGACTTTTGTGGAGTCGCGCTTTTCTTGCAGACGGCGCAGACCTTCTTCTCATTGTCTTCAAACATGGTCTTTGACTTTTGGACGTGAGACTTGCAGTCCTGGTAGGCCACTGGAATGGCTCGTATCACGTCGGGGATGAAATGGGTGCGCATCTCACTTTCCACATCTGGGGCAAGCCTGGGGAGCTCGGCTGGGGTTAGTCGGACTGTGATGGTGCTCGGCAGGCGTGCCTTTGTGGCTGCCATGTGCTGTTCCCACTGGGCAAAGACGTCTGAGGCAAAGAATCGGATGTGCAGGGGCCACCTGGTAAAGCTGGCGGCGCCCAACAGATGGTGCAGGTTCTTCAAGCGTGCGTGGAGCGACCTGGGCGGTCTCGCATTGCGCTTGGCCCTGGAGGGCGATGCATTCGTCTTGGGCTTGGACAGGTCGCCGCGCCTTGTCTCGCGGTCAATGTGGCGCGTGGCGTGGGTATTCTGCCAGGCCCATTCAAACTGCAGGGCGGCCGAGCTGGAGGGGAAGCCGGTGACAATGCACGTCATCTCCCACGGGCGCTTTGCTTGCATCGAGGTACGCTTTGCGCCGCCCCTGGTGGAGCCATTGTGCTGGCCCAGCCGGCGGGCGGGGTTGGGGGTGCTGCCAATGTACAAGGCCTTGCGGTTGCGGGAGCGCAGCAGGTAGCAGCAGTAGAAGGCGGGGATGGGGCGGCTCTCCATGTGCTGGCGGCGGTAGTGTTGGCGATGGCGATGATGGCGATGATGATGGTGGTGATGGTGTTGCTGTGGATGGCATGTGGACGCGGGCAGGTTAGGGCTGACGGGAGGGTGCAGGCAGAGGCACAGGCACAGGCACAGGCACAGGCACAGGCGCAGGTGGGGGGGGCTTCCCGATGCGCCGCCAGCCTTGGCTCCCACCATCGACTATTCCTTTGGCTGCAGCATCCCATGGATCCCACGTCTGTCCCGCCCGGCGCAGCGACGCGATGCACATGACGGCCATGTCTTGTCTTGTCTTGTCTTGTCTTGTCTTGCCTTGTCCACCACACAGCACACGCACATGTCTGTATACACACACACACTCGCCCGCGCAGCATGAGCACAACGGGCCGACGATGCGTCTGGGTAGCCCTGCACTAGCACTCGGCTGGCCAGGTGGCTGGGTGCGCCGGTACAGGGGCTCCGTCCAGCAGCCAGCGATCCAAGGTCACCTCTGTCCCCATAATCATAAGCAGCGTAGCGAGGCCGTCCAGGCGACGCCGGCCGTCTGGGGGCTTGGGGCCTGGGGGCTTGGGGGCCTGGGGGCCTGGGGGCCTGGGGGCATGTGAGGCGTCAGAGTCGGCTGCATGTATTCTGTATCCTCCAACTACCATGTATGTATGCTCCATGCCGACCGACTACTCCTCCACCCGTCTCTCGCGATATGCCGCTGCAAATGCACGCCGTGGCCAAGTGGCCTCGCCCGAAAAAGGCCGGGCCGCAAACGTGGAATTGCAACATGATGGCCTTCTGGCTCGAATAAGCGTCGATGCATTGCACTTCGGTTCCTTGGGTGTGATGGTGCCTCCGCCGCTAGCGAGGCATTCCTAGTAGGGAACCTCTCGCACCCTCCAGCGGCCCCATCCATCCTCCTCACACCTCGCCGCCTCTCCCACCCCCAGACCACACCACCACCACCACCACCACGACACACAGCGCCCGCAACCACCGCCGCCGCCACGCTCCTCGCCGCCGCCGCCGCGCCCTGCTCCCGCCCGCCCTGCTCCCTCCACGCCATTCGCCTCGACGTGCAAATTCCACGGCCCGACTGGGTCAGAAGCGGTCGCCTGCCGCCCCAGAGCCTCCCATGACGAGAGATATATCCGCCCGATAGCGCCCACGACCGATCGACACACGCCCCATTGCCATCGTCTCTGCCCCCAGGCCGCGCCCTCTGCCGCCCCGAGCCCGCAAAGAGAGCCCTTGCCGCCCGCCCCACGCTGGATGCAGTAGCAAAAAGGGCCATGGTCGACTTCATCTCCCAGACGGGCCCGCCACCGGGCGCCACAATGACGACGTTCCGGGTCGCTGCCGACAACACCACGTCGGACGCGGCTGCGGGCACGCCAAAGTCGAGAATGGGCGGCGGCGCGACACCTGCCGCCAACGGCGTGCAGCAGCCAAATGGGGCAGGCTCGATCCCTTTGAGCGCGCGCAAGGCCGCTCCCCTCGATCTTGCCACGGTCGAGCGCAGGGGGCATGGAGCGCCAAACAACCAGCCGCCCAAGCAGAAGCGCCTCTTTGGCCTGCGCGAGGCGCCCACCTATCGCCCCACGCCCGACCAGTTCAAGGACCCCGTCAAGTACATCCAGAGCATCAGGGACGAGGCGCAAAAGTACGGCATTGTCAAGATTGTGCCCCCCGACTCGTGGAACCCGCCCTTTGCCATTGACACCGAGGTGAGTGCCATGCGCCCCATCCGACTGCGCTCCGCCCGTCGTCGCCGCCGCGTGCACCCGCTGTGTGAAGAGAGCTGATGGCGACTAGCGCTTCCATTTCCGTACTCGACGCCAGGAACTCAACTCGGTCGAGGGTGGTATGTACTCGTTGGAAAAGTCTTGTGTCATCTCGTCCCCTCTGACCCCGGCCCAGGTACACGTGCCAACTTGAATTATCTGGACCAGCTCGCCAAGTTTCACAAGCAGCATGGCCACAGTCTTACTCGTTTTCCAAGCGTGGATAAGCGCCCGCTGGACCTCTACAAGCTCAAAAAGGCCGTCGAAAAGAGGGGCGGCTTCGAGCGTGTCTGCAAGCAGAAGAAGTGGGCCGAGATTGGACGCGACCTCGGCTACAGCGGCAAGATCATGTCGTCGCTGTCGACATCGCTCAAGAACTCGTACCAAAAGTGGCTGCACCCGTACGAGGAATATCTGCGCCTCGTCAAGCCCGGCGTCCAGCAGATGCTCGAGTATGAGCACGGCGGCCCGTTTACGCCCTCGCCAGCGCATTCGCCCGTGAAAAAATCGCTCCAGGGCACCCCCATTGCCAATGCCACCAAGTCACCTGCTATCAAGGCCTCGGCGGCCCTGAACGCGACACTACACCCCGAAGCAGCTGCCCCAACCCCGCCGCCTGAGCTGCCCAAGCCAGTCGTACATTCGGGCTTCACGCCAGTCAATGCCGGCGGCTTTACGCCAGTCAATGCGCATCCCTCGTCGAAGCCGCCTACCCAGCCGTCCACTCCCAGCTCTTTTGCTGCAGTCAACCTGCCAAGCAGTATGCACCGGGATGTGCTCGAGTCTCGCACCTGTACGCCCCTGCGCAACGGCGGAAGCCCAATGCTTTCGGCTGACAACACTCCTGACTTGCGACCATCTGGCATTGGCTCGACTCCCTTGTCCAACGGCCACCCAATAAACCAGCTAAAGCGCACCCTGTCCCAGGACCCAGACAGCAGTGCCAACGACGATGGCGACGAGGCCAATGGTCGGCGCAGTAAGCGCCTGAAAAAAGAGTCTGCCCCCACGGTTGCCGGTTCACACATGACTCAGCCCCGCCAATCGACGCCAGGCCGATCATTTCCTCGTGTACGTGCAGCTGACGAGCGCCCCGGTGATCGCTGCGAAAACTGCGGCACCGACAATGACCCTTCCAACATTCTGCTGTGCGACAGCTGCGACTCTGGTTATCATGGCTACTGCTTGGATCCGCCGCTCAAAGGCATCCCTGCATACGATTGGCATTGCCCGCGGTGTCTTGTGGGTACAGGCGAATTTGGGTTTGAGGAAGGCGGCATATACTCGCTCAAGCAGTTCCAGGAGAAAGCGCATCAGTTCAAGCAGAGCCATTTCGCCAACAAGATGCCTTTTGACCCCATCACTAATGCGCCCAAGCCGGTTACAGAAGACGACGTTGAACGCGAGTTCTGGCATTCAGTTGCAAACGTGACAGAGACTGTTGAAGTAGAATACGGAGCAGACATCCACTCGACGACACATGGCAGTGGCTTTCCGACGATTGAAAAGCACCCGCGAGACCCGTACTCGACAGATCCATGGAACTTGACCGTCCTGCCATACGCGCCAGATTCGCTGTTCCGCCACATCAAGTCCGATATCTCGGGCATGACGGTCCCTTGGCTGTATGTCGGCATGGTCTTTTCCACATTTTGCTGGCATGCCGAGGACCACTACACATACTCTGCAAACTATCAACACTTTGGTGCGACCAAGACTTGGTATGGCGTGCCAGCCGAGGACACGGACAAGTTTGAGCAAGCCATGCGCGAAGCAGTGCCAGAGCTATTTGAAAGCCAGCCAGACCTCTTGTTTCAACTTGTGACGCTTCTCACTCCCGAGCAACTGCTGAAAGCTGGAGTCAGGGTTTATGCAATTGATCAACGTGCGGGCGAGTTTGTGATAACATTCCCAGAGGCCTACCATGCCGGTTTCAACCATGGCTTCAACCTGAACGAGGCAGTGAATTTTGCGCCAAGCGACTGGGAGCCCTTTGGAGAGCATGGCGTGCAGCGTCTCCAGGACTACCGACGCCAGCCATGCTTCTCTCACGACGAGTTGTTGTTAGCCGCAGCCTCGCGCAAGGACACAACCATCAAGACTGCCAAGTGGCTGGGTCCTGCCATGGAGCGAATGCGTGACCGGGAATTGCGCTTACGAGCAGACTTTCTTGAAAAACACAAAGCCACCAAAAAACACAGCTGTAAAGTCGACGGCAGCAGTGGCGCGGACGCACCCTGTGAACTTGACTTTGTCATTGATGATGCTGACGTGCACGAAGATGAGCTAATATGTGCGTTTTGCAAGTGCTACGGCTATCTGTCTCGTTTCTACTGCCGCAACACGAAGAAAGTCTTGTGCCTGCAGCATGCCGGATGGTTCGAGTGCTGTTCAGATGTTCCCGAAGCCGAGCGTTACTCTGGTGCCAAAGGTCAACACCTGCTCATATATCGCATGCAAAAGGATGCTCTTATTACGCTGGTCGACAAGATCGTTGACAAAGCAAGCACGCCGGAAGTCTGGGAGTCCAAGATGGAAAGCCTGCTTGCCGAGGGTCCACGCCCCCAGCTCAAGTCTCTGCGTGCGCTCCTGAACGAAGGCGAGAAGATTGATTGGGACTTGAACGGCCTGCAGGACCTCCGAGATTTTGTCGAAAAATGTCAAGAAGTAGCCGATGAAGCGGTCCTCTACACGACCAGGAAGCTGCAGGCTCGCCGTAAGGCCGAGCGCCCAGGAAGAGGAAGGCCAAGCAAGTCGGCTATGGCAGAGGCAGATGAGAGGGAGCGTGAATACCGCAACGTCGAAAACATCCAGAAACTTTTGAACCAGGCAAAAGACTTGGGATTCGACAGCCCAGAGATCAGTACGCTTCGAGAACGCGCCGAAAGCATTGTCGAATTCCAGACCAGAGCGCGAACTGCCTTGCGTGACCGGCCGGTGGAGCAGAGCATCACGCGACTCGATGAGCTTCTCGAAGAAGGCAAAGGCTTCAGTGTCGATCTACCCGAGCTCGAGTCGCTTGAAAAGGTTGTGCAGCAGCTCAGATGGCTCCAAGAGGCGCAAGAGTTCAAAACCAAGCCCGCGCCCACTCTGCAGGAAGTCGGCGATCTTATCAAAAGCGGTATCGAAGTTGGCATGCCGGAGCACCATCCTGACCTTCAGTTCTTGCAAGACAAACGGACCCAAGGAGAGTTCTGGGAGAAGAAGGCCAAGGAGCTCATGGAGGTGGAACACGTGCACTACCAGCAGCTCGATGCTTTCTCCAAGCAAGCCACCAACCTACCCGTAACGCCAGAAACGCGAGCTGCCATGGATGCCATTCTCAAAAAGCAGCGTGACGCGCAGGAGCTCATCATGTCTCTGTACGAGCGAAGCAAGAACCCCGACTTTAGCCAACGACCAAAGTACATGGAAGTACGCAATGCCATGGAAGGACTCAACGCCCTCAACTGCAAGCCAGCCGGTACCAGCGACCTCGAGAAAGAGCAGAAGCGTCACGAAGACTGGATGCGAAAGGGAAAGAAGCTCTTTGGCAAAGCCAATGCACCACTCCACATTCTACACGCGCACATGAAGCAGGTAGATGAGCGTAACCGGGCTTGTTTCGACCTGTCGGACCAGCCCCGTATGCCCGTGGAGCCTGCCTCGCGCGAGCAGAGTCCAGCAGACGGAGAAGAGGTTGATGGCTCCGGGTCGAGTCGCGATGTGTTTTGCATATGCCGCAAGCCTGAAGCTGGCATGATGATTGAATGTGAACTGTGCCACGAATGGTAAGTTGTCGGCCAGAGGTTGAAGCGATGTGCTAACAGCAACAGGTACCATGGCAAGTGCCTGAAGATTGCACGTGGAAAGGTCAAGGAGGACGACAAGTACACGTGCCCGATTTGCGACTACCGCGTCAAGATTCCGCGCGACGCGACTCGTCCGAAGCTCGAGGACTTGCAGCTATGGCAGGACGAGCTTCCGACCTTGCCGTTCCAGCCTGAAGAAGAAGAGACGCTGGAGTCGCTGATTGAGCATGGTACCAAGTTCCGTGACTATGTGGCGCAGTATATCAATCCACTCATGTCCAGCCCCGACGAGCTCACTACACAGCGATTCTATCTGCGGAAGCTCGAGGGCGCCGAGATCCTCCTTTCGAATGAGATCAACTTCTTCCGCCAAGAACTGCACAAATGGGCGCCCGTTGCACCCACGCCGCCGCCGATCCTCCAAGTATCGCTCTCGACACGAAAGCCTCGGCCGACGAAGCAGCAAAAGCTCATGAACCAGCTGGGCATCACCAACCCAGACGATCTCCCACAGCACCTAAGGCCCAAGACGCAGCAACCCAAACGCAAGGAAGATCTCAAGCCATCCAACATACAACAGGGACCGGCTGAGCAGTCGCACACGCCGCCCGGCGAGCCTCGCCCCAGCCAGGGTGACAACGAGTACTTCAACCCACCTACGACGTCGGCATACACCAACTCGCCGACATTTGCTACCACGGCCCCCCTCAGCTTTGGTGCTGCGGCGTCGATTGCGCCCATTGACCCAGGCCTCTTTGAAAGCTCTGGGCCTGCTGGTGCGACTAGTCCTATGCAAGACCCGTTTAAAAGCTCCGTCAGTGGTAACGAGATGTTTGGCGAAGCAATGGAAATGGGCGGTGGCCAGGCCGAAGAGGCCTTGGCTGTTACTGAAGGCAACAACTTTGAGGAGTAGGGCTCCGCTAATGACGATAGACCTTCGCCTGGCACAGGACATGATTTCTTTGACGCATAATAGGGCGGCGTTCCGGCATTGTCATCCGAGCCGTTGTACAATAAGGGCTTGTTACCAGGGGCTCGGTGCGCTTTCTACGATTGCATTCTCTGCATCAGCGATTATTTATTATTTTTGAGGATATATCCCGGACATGTTAGCTGTTATTTTGGTGTTAGGGTAGCTTCGGTTCTGCTGGTGGCATTCAGATGCGGTGTTGAGGGAACGACCAACATATCCAGGATAGGCGTGTAGTAGGCTCATTTGTGTGCTGTTAACGAGGAATTGATAATCACGCATTGTAACCGCGAGTGCATGTGTCTTGGCCGATGAAGTGGTGATGCGGGGATCTCGGGGGTTTGTGTGGCAGCGCAGGTCATGGCTGGCCCGTGCACGACTTTTCTGAAGGCGATGCTGGAGCCATCAGCACCGCTCTTGTCTCTGGACGACACATCGCAATGCTTCCAAGTAGAGGGCTGCGGCCTGCCCAAATCGCGCCCTTGGCCTCACGACAATCAGCAGCGCTCCGGTCGACTGCTGCAAGGAAGGTGCGCATACCCAATGGTTCAATTACCCGCCTGCGTGCCGTCTGCACCTCCGCGTCCCGCTTAGCCCAGGCACACGACTTGATGCTCCAGACTCATTCCTTGTTGCCACTCCAGCGGCAATTGCGCCCATTGCAAGCTTTGCGTCCCAAGGTGCTGACTGTAGCAGTTCTCATCGCTCCCCCGCACGGCTGGCCTCGCGGCATCGTCATGTCGAACAAGCCCGGTTCAGGCTGCACAGTGGAGGGCGGGCGCCGCCCGCTCTCACAATGCTGTGCTGGGCGCTTCATCTGTTCGCTATGCTTCATGGTATGCGCCGTGGAGCTGGGGAAGTTCTAGCAAAGCCGCCGACGCCACTTCCGCGCTGCCCTCCAACCAAGTCCCCATTGCCGAATTCTCACACCGTCCCGCCTCCGAGTTTGCGCAGCATGCAGAGCCCGCCGTCACCACTGCTACGCCCGAAATCGCCCCGGCTACAATCGACAAGGCTGCTGCTGTGGACGGGGCATCCGTCCCAGCCGATGCTGCTGCGGAGACGGCCTCTACCATGGGCGAAGCGAAGACGCTTGATGAGTTGTTTGGCAGTGAACCGGTCAAGGACACACTCCCCATTGCCGAAATCGATCCCACTCGCCTGATTGACCACGCGGGACAACTGAAGGAGCTCGGCTTGGACTATGGCTGGGGCATGACTTCGCTTTTTGAAAACTGCATCGAGACAATCTACCTGCAGTCGGGCTGGGGCTGGGCTGGATCCATCATGGCTGCGGGTGTCGTGGTGCGTTGCGCGACCTTTTTCCTCCAGGCTCTTAGCTCCGACAAGATGGCAGCCATGTCGGCTTTGGCGCCTATAACCAAGCCCCTACAGGAAAAGATGGAGGCTGCTATTGCGCGGGGCGACAAGCAGCAGGTAGATCTATACAGGATGCAACAAGCAGAGGTTATGAGGCCCTATGTAGGAGGCATAGCTTCTATGGGTGGCTTCATGGTCATGCAGGGTTGGATTGGATTTTCTGCTTTCAGGTTCCTGAGAGCTATGGGTGAGCTGCCGGTGCCTGGCATGGAGCACGATGGTTTCTTGTGGTTCACCGACTTGACTACCCGTGATCCATACTTTATCTTACCGGTTGCCACGTCTGCTATCATGTACACAGTATTCAAGGTAAGTCGAGGGCTTTGGTCACTGTGGGCAGGGAGCTAATCTTTCCAACAGACTGGAGGTGAGACTGGAGTCCAAAATGACGTTGGTCAAATGGCCCAGCGCCAAAAACTTTTCACTGGTCTCGCGATTTTCCTTGGTGCAGTTACGGCCTTCCAAGCTGCAGCTCTGCAGCTCTACTTTTTGATGTCTGGTGTTTTGGGCGGTTTCACGGGCTGGCTGCTGCGCCAAAACGGCTTCAGACGCATGATTGGTATCCGCATCATCCCCAGCAAACAGAGCAACGAGCTCTACACCAAGGTCACCAAGGGACAATTGAAGTTGAGCGATATCAAGGGGCCCGACGGTAAAATCCGCTACCAGCCACCTACTCCGATCCGCAAAGCCCCCGGCGCGCACCGCCACATTTCCGGCATCAACATCAAGCCCGGAGTCAGCATTCCTGCGCATCTCCAGCGCGAGGCGCCCAAGATTGACCGCAGCCGACCTGACCGCGACGTTGACTTTGACGAGGGCGCTGCAGGCAAGCCGCTGATGGACAAGCTGGACTATTACAGGCGAAACTACAGACTTAGCTACATGTGGCGCCGGGGCACCGACAGCATGGAGCAGTGGGCGAGGAAGATGGGATACGCGGGCAAGAAGGTGACGCCTGAAGAGGCCAAGCGAAAGAGGAAGGCCGAAGACTATGAGATTGAGCGCCGACGCCGGTTTGAGAACCGGCAGTGAATTTGAGTTGAGCGTGTGTCGATGTGTGTGTGTGGGGCGGGGGGTTGTATGTATGATACGACTGAAGTTTTAGTCCTGTGTGGGTCGCAGCGCAGGGGGAGTGACAAAACAGGCATGAGGGGGGTAGGGTTGGGAACCTTGGCCTATTTGTAGTATAGCGGTCTCATCATGTACAGATATTCAAACGCCTATGGCTCCTTGAAGCATGTGGAAATACTTAGTTCTAGAACTCGCGTCTAGAACTGGTGGACTGGGCTATCATCTATTGCATTGCTGGAATGAAAATCTTGGGATTGTGGGTATGTTTGTTTGTTTGTTTGTTTGTTGTGATGTCTAATATTTACTTTGGGGGTCTTTTTGCCTTGCCTTGCCTTGCCTTGCCTTGCCTGCTTGCATGCTGCCACACCTTATCACCGCAAGGGAACAAAAAAAACAAGAGGGATGCCACCGGGTTTGGGGAATTTCTTCCTTTCTTTCTCTCTTTCATTCTAGTGCCGTGTACATGTCGAGTTCCTGGCCGTTTCGCCGCCTGCGCTCCACGGGGTCGGCGCGCATCTCGACGCCTGGGCCCACGCGTCGTGTGCTGCCTGGTGCTGAGCGGTGGCTTGGGAATATCTGAGTGAAGGAAAAATGGTGGTTAGCTTTTTTTTTCTCTCTTTCCAGCTCTTGCGTAGATGCCATGCATTGGCCTCGATGTAAAAGCAATAGAAATGAAGTGGAAAGTAGAATACCATACCTTTGTCCCCGACCACCCCAGCCGATACGCAGCTTCATTCGCAACCAGCTCGCCAAAGCCCAGCATCAGGCCGTTGACAAACGGCAGCACCAGATTGATGGCTGCGCCGCGCAGCAGGCCCCACAGCGTCGGCGGCTGGTACAGAATCAGGGGCGAGGCGCTCGAGGCGGGCGACGACGTGGAGGCCGACAGGTCGGCGTTGGCGTCAGCGTCGTAGTTTTCGCTGTCGGACGGGATCGTGAGGCCGGATGCGGTGAGGGGCGCGGGCGGCGAGGGCGAGGGCTCCGAGGCCATTGTTTGGGGGGGGGGTGTGGCGGTACGTGTGGTGGTTTGCGCAGGAGCTTTGTCCCAGTGGTGTTGGCTGCGTTGAGATGGGGACGTGGTAAGCAGGAGGTGCGTGGGTGCGTGGGTGATGTAGCTAGCCCCACGCGCGGAGGTTGACGCGGAGCGGGGTGGGGGGGGGGACCCTATTTGCCTTTGATCTGCTGTGTTGGAAACGTCGCGAGGGTCGAAGCTATCGCGCTGGCTTAAATACGGGGTCCACGATGCAAAAGGGAGATGGAGGTTATGGTGGTGCAATTGGAAGGGGTCACGTCTGTTAAGCCTCGAAAAGTTCCCTTGCACATGTGTTTGTTTTTTTTGGTTTGTTCGGGTTGAGGCTCAGGCCGTTCCGCTGTCTTGGCATTGATGCACCGTTGTTTGAGGGGCTGCGGGCCCGGTGAATTAGATGAGATAGAGAGAGAGAGAGAGAGAGCTTGGTAATACTTTTGTTCTTTCTTTTACAATTCCAGCGTGCTGGTTATCTACGGGACTGGCAGTTTCAGTTGCATGCAATTGTGATTGCTGGGGTGGATTCGGATTCAGATTCACATTGCTGCCACTGCCACTGCTGGTGAGGTCGAGAAGGTCAAGCGACGTCACCAATGGCCGCTCAGGAAAGGCCGCAGCCGCGCCCCACGCACGGCCAGAGCTACCCGCCTGAGCTACGCCTCTATACAGACCTACATACGAGCTACATACACCAATCCATCTGCTGCCCCTCTCCTCGCTACAGCAACGCCATCGACCTGTAATGTCTGAGCGAGACGCGCAGATTGCACAGCTCGCGAGTTTGACCGGCCTGGACGCTGCTACGGCATGTGGAAGCTCGTCGAAGCTACTCGACCGCCTTACTAACATGGTCAACAGGCCGAACGCTACTTGAACGCCTCCAACGGAGACATTACACTGGCTGCATCGCTCTTCTTTGACCAGACGGCCGACCAGCAAGACGCTTCTTCCGAGACCGACGTAGACATGGCCGGCGACGATTCAACCACCGACCCCAGCCAGAACAACGCTCCCCGGCCATCGGGCGGCGGGCGCACGCTGGGAGGCGCACATGTTCCCTCATCTGCAGCTGGAGCAGCGTCAGCGTCGTCAGCGTCGTCAGCGTCGTCAGCGTCATCGCAGCGCGGTGCTGGCCGCGGACAGCCGGCACAGCGGGGCGTGGCTGGTGCGAGGACTCTACGAGACCTGCAGTCATCAGGCAGTGGCCCGGGACATGCGCATGACGAGGACGACGAGGACGACAACCCCGAGGACGACAACCAGGACTTTTTTGCAGGCGGCGAGAAGTCTGGGCTCGCGGTGCAGAACCCCAACCAGGCCAACCCCCGCGATCAGATCAACAACATCTTGAAGCGGGCGCGACAGTAGGTGTCGGCACGCCGCCTTGCTCGTATCACGACAGCTAACAGATGCAGGAACGCACCCCGGCCTGGGGGGGACGACGAGCAGCCGGCCCGCTCGTACTTTCGTGGCACAGGCACAACGCTGGGTGGCGACGATGCTCCGTCGCGCATTGTGCCCGACCCCAATGCCAACATCCCCGCCCCGCCCCCGCGCGCTCACCGCGAACTTCACCTCTGGCGTGATGGCTTCTCGGTGGACGACGGCGACCTGTTCCGCTACGACGACCCGGCAAACGCACGCACCCTGGAGATGATAAACACGGGGCACGCGCCGCTGCACATCTTGAACGTGGAACACGGGCAGGAGGTGGATGTCGAGGTACACGCGCACAAGGACGAGGACTACAAAAAGCCAAAGAAGAAGTATGTTCCCTTTTCAGGCACAGGCAACCGTCTGGGCAGCCCGACGCCTGGCTCGAGTGCAGCGGGTGCGACCATGGCAGCAACAGCAGCAGCAGCAGCAGCAGGTTCGAGTGGCACGGCAGGCCCGACGTCCGAGGGCTCTGCACCACCAACGGTCGAGGTGGATGCATCGGCGCCGACGGTGACGCTACAGATTCGACTGGGCGACGGCACACGGCTAACGTCGCGCTTCAACACTACGCACAGGGTCGGCGACGTCTATGAGTTTGTGACGCGCGCCAGCACGGCTAGTCAGGGCCGCGAGTGGGCGCTTATGACGACGTTTCCCAACAAGGAGCTGACGGACAAGGGCCTGGCGCTGGGAGACATTTCCGAGTTCAAGCGTGGTGGCGTGGTGGTGCAGAAGTGGAAGTGAAGAGTGTCGGTCGGTCTGTACAGCAGCACATGGCCGACTGAAAGATGGGGTCAGCAGCATGGATGGGATAAGAGTGCATGGATAGACGCGGTGTACGGCGAGGGATGGGGGTGGTTTGTGGGTTATGTACTACATAGTTTGTGGGCTTGCGGTGTGGAAAAAGCTGGGCAGTGGGGGAGGGGCGCGACATGAGTCGGGGCCATGGCAGCAGGACAGTGGCCGAGATAGCAGCGTGTGGTGGTAGCGAAATACAGTAGATGGAATGATTGTGGTGAGGGCCATGAATGAGCATGCATAGGTGTGTAGTGCAATTTGCATGTGGTTGGTGGCGACGTCACCCATTGGCCAAGGGTTTGCGGTGAAACGAGGGTTTGGGCGTGGCAGAAGGGCCGAAGAAGGGAGGATTGCGCCGCCCGTTATCTGTGCCTTCAGCCTCGTTATTGCCGCTTGCTTGGCCGCCGCTGATGGCTGGTTGCGGGTTGCTGGTTGCTGGTTGCTGGTTGCTGTCTGCTGTTTCGCTGGGTCGCTGGTCGGCGGCGGCTTTGTCATGCATGCACATGCGCCGGGCTGGCAGGGGAGGCTCGCATACCCGTGCATCGGCTGAATATGCATATTCCATGTACGTATACTAGGTGTAACTACTACGAAGTAGCACTATGGTTACGTATGGTAATGTCAGCCAAAAAAAAAACACACACACATATCCAACGACGACCGTCAATCAAGGTGGGTAATAAACCGCCCCCCCTTCCTTCCCCCCTCCAAGATGCGCTCTTCTTATCTTAAATTATGCCGCGCACCCAGCACCAGCACCAGCACCAGCACCAGCACCAAGCAAAATGATTGTGATTGTGTGCCAGCGGAGCGGCTCAATTTGCGGCATGCGCCTCCACCCAATCAATCAATCAATTTGCCCCCCTCCCCCCTTCGTTGTGTCGCGGCAGGGCGGGCGTGCAATTTGAGAGAAACATAGCCTGCTCTCTCTGTCTCCCTCTCTCTCTCTGTCTCTCTGTCTCGCTGGCTCGCTGGCTCGCTCGCTCTCGCTCCATGATACTGAGGTGGCGTGGCGGGCATTGGTGCGACGGACGGGGCGCCTTACCCCTCCCCGCACCTTGCTCCAGGATGCTTGTTGCAACGAGCATTAGGGTATTACATTACTTAGCTCTTGCTTCTAATTTTTGTCTCTTGCGAAACACGGAACAAGGGTCGATCCGCGCTCCCCTTCCCACCCCCCCCCTCGATCCATCTCTCTCTCTCTCTCTCCACCCACACTCCATTTCTCCATGGGTCTTTGACACAACCCCCGAGGGAGAAGAGAGAAAAAAACAACAGAGCAATAGAGAAACAGAGAGACAGACAGACAGACACACAGAGAGAGAGAGAGAGCCGTCGCACCGCCGCCCGCCCCGTGCACCCAAAAGCGCAATCACCCCCCATCTCCCATGAAGCTGCTGACGCGTTACACACATCTCTCCATGCCGATCGCGCGCACAACCCCCCCCCCCGACAACGACCAGCGATTAACTGACGGACGGGGGAGGAAAGAGAGAGAAAGCAAAAAAAAAACCAAGCGCCAAGACTTTTATCCCACTGCCAGGAGGCGGGCGCTCTTTCACTGGCCGCGCACTGCCGTTTGAGACTGATGGGTGCGCGCGCCCGTTTTGCGCGTCTTGATGCTGCAATTTCATTCCCTGCCTCCCCATGGCTATGGATCGAGGTTGCTAGTTACTACTAGTTGGTTAGCTCCCCCCCCCCATCCCATCCCATCCATCCATCCATCCATCCATCCCTCTCCCTCCAATCCACGTCTCGTCCCACCTACCCTTTGCCTTCTTCTGCGGCTGTTGATCTTGTCTCGTTTCTTCTTCTTTTTCCCTTTAACCTAGACTTGGGGCCCGCCTGCTCTGTTGTTATCTCTCGCCCCATCGCTCTCTTGCCCATCCACCCTCTTTTTGGCCCTTCTGCACCAGTGCATTTCATATCGCGGCTCTTTCCGCTCCTGGTCTCTCTCTCTCTAGCCGCACCAGTACTGGCTTCTTGGGCGGACCCACGTACGGCAGGAACGACGTCGTTGACACACCCGGCCTTACTCGTCTTTGTCTTGGTCCCGGCAGACTTGATTTGTACTATATCCATCTCTCTCTCTCTCTCTCTCTCTCCTCTCGCTGCTGCCTCCACCCCTGCAATTGCTTCTCTGCTTGCATACATACACGCGACACCTGGGAACACTCACCCAAAAAACGAAAAAAAAGCGCCGTCGCGTAGCCTTGACACGACAGTCTTTACGTCAAACATCAGGCATGCAGCTTATTCGCCATCGGTAGAGCTTTACGACTACTACTACTACTACTACTACTACTCTGCACCAGCTACGATACCGCAATCGGTTAGTGCCGCCAGGACTAAGTACTACGACTTCACGAAATACATACGACCAACATCGACACCAACATCATGATTCTCCGGACTTCGCGCAGGATTGTCCTGCTTTCTTTTCTCACATTGCTTTTCATATGCGCCATGCTACGTCAGAACCCGTGGGCGCAAGAAAGAGTCTATGACAACATTCGCCTGTACAACTCGGAGAGGAGACCGGCAGAGCAGGAGATTTTGCACGAGAGCAGTGACAAAGACCAGCAACTGCAAGGCCCTCCTCCTGCTGAAGATGCCTGGCAACATGCCCTGCCCATGCCTGGCCCACACCCAACCGCCCAGCATACACACAGGCCAACCAGCGCTGCTCCAAACCGCCTGCCGCCTCCCATGGAGGCTTCGCGCAAGCCCATGCCCGAGGCGCAGCCCACAAAGGCGTACCCGCCATGGGTCACTGCGCCGTCGAGGACGGGTGAATTCGTGCCTCCCACCCCGCGACCTACTAACTTGAAGGAGTACATGACGAAGATGCTCAAATGGCCCCGCCCGAGCTGGGACGGTCACTGGCCGCCGTTCAAGGACTACATCAACAAGGCCTACGACCCAAATCGCTGGGAGCATTTTGACATGTAAGTAGCATGCGCACAAAACGCAAATCAGTGCTGACCTCCCAGGGACTGGCGCATCTACGACGCTGGACACGACAAGCTGAATGATACAATTGCCTCTGACCCAGTTGCCTACAAGCCCTTCCCCAAGTACAACACGCCTGGGTGGAAGAAGAAGTGGCACGGCGAGTATGTGGCCTGCTTGGGCCCTCGCGGCATTCCGCTCAATGAGAGCACCGACGATGAAGTTCAAGTCTATCGCGGGGTCCCCGAGGACTTTCCCCCTGTGTATGCCGGTGGCTACGACGTCATTGGCCTGGATGACGATGTTTGCTTCGACCGGTATTCGCGCTATGGCCCCTACGGGTACGGCGACGACGAGTTCCCCGAGGTGGTCAAGAACTGGAAAGCGCCCCAGTTGGTCCCCGAGTGGTCCGAAGTAAACTGGGGCGCGCTGCAGGAAGATTGCCTCAGCCGCAACAAGGAGCGATTCCGGCCCGGGGCAAGATCTCCCGTTGTCAAGATTCCCAGCACCGTTTTGCCTGAGCCCGCCGTTGCTTCGTCTGCCTTTGCCATCCCGACCGACACGAGCAGGAGCAACATTGAGGTCAGGGACAAGCCCGAGAAGAAGTACCACCACCGCACTGCCGTGCTCATCCGCGCATGGACCGGCTACAAGTACGAGGAGAACGACATTACCGCCATCCGCGCCATGGTATCTGAGCTCTCGCTCCAGTCTGGCGGCGAGTACCAGGTCTTCCTGTACGTGCACGTCAAGGACCGGAATCTGCCCATCTTCGACGACCAAGACACATACGACCGCATACTTACCGAAAACGTGCCCGAGGAACTGCGCGAAATTGCCATTTTATGGTCCGAATCCATTTTTCCCAAGTGGTATCCCCATGTTGGAGACTGGCAAGTTTATTGGCAGCAGTTCATGTGTCTACAATGGTTCAGTCTTACACACCCCGAATTCGACTACATCTGGAACTGGGAAACCGACGCGAGATATACGGGACACCACTACCACTTTTTTGAGAAGATTGGCGAGTTTGCCGACAAGCAGCCCCGGAAGCTCTTGTGGGAGCGCAACAAGCGCTACTATCTCCCCAGCATCCATGGCGATTACCAGTCGTTTGTCGAGAACACGCACAAGGATGTGCTCAATGCATCTGCCCATTCGCTCATCCCACCGCCCGTCTGGGGACCACGCCCCTGGGCACGAGCTGACCCCCCGCAAAAGCCCCTTGGACCCAAGCCGCCCACGACCATGGAGGAAGACAACTTTCAGTGGGGTGTTGCTGAGCCTGCCGACTTCATCACCCTGCTTCCCATGTGGGATCCGCGCAATACCACGTGGTCGTACAAGGACAAGATCTGGAACTACCTCCCCGGCGTCCGGCCCATTTTCACCCCCGAAGACGGCCAGGCCGATTGGTTCACGCATCCCGACTTTGAGCAAATCGACCGCCGCACATTTATCAACACGGTTGTGAGATTCAGCAAGAGAATGCTTCAGGCCATGCACGAAGAGAACCTGGTCGGCCGCAGCATGCAGGCTGAGATGTGGCCGTCGACGGTCGCGCTCCAGCACGGCCTCAAAGCCGTCTATGCACCCCACCCCATCTTCACGGATCGCCACTGGCCCGCCGCCTACACGGAAGCCATTTTCGACACGGCCAACACAGTCAATGAGGAGACGGGCGAGGCGCTCGAAGCCCGCCAAGGCGCATGGACCGAAGAAGGCGACTCGCCCTACAACCACGACCGCGAGTACAACTTCCAAGGTTGGAGCTGGTACTACGCCTCGCGCTTCCCACGCAACCTGTACCGCCGCTGGCTCAACTGGCCCATGGTCAAGCAGAACTGGGGCGAGTCGGAGCGCGTCGACGGCGGGCCCGGTAACGATGGTGCCTTGGAACAGCGCCGCATGTGCATGCCGGGTATCTTGCTGCATCCGGTTAAGAAGATGGCCAAGGAGCAGGCGAAGCCTTGATCTCCTCTCTCCCACACGCATATATACTCTCTCATGTTCTGTGCTTGGAGAGAGGATTAAATCTTAAAGAAAGAAAGAAAGAAAGAAAGAAAGAAAGAAAGAAGAAAAAGAAATGGATTTTGCTGTGTTGAGATAGCTGTTTTGCGTGAGCGTGAGCGTGAGCGTGAAGGGTATACACATCATCACACTTTGACACACTCAGAGACAAAACCGGTTTTTTTGGACAAGCAACAGTTCTCATGTGCTGTGCTTGGTTTCTTTCTTTTTCTTTCTTTTCTTTTTTCTGGCTGGCTCTCTGACTGACTGACTGGCTGGCTGACTGGGCTGGCTGACTGGCTGACTGAACGCGGTTCCATGTGTCTTGACGCACGCATGCTGCCGCTGTCATTGGCACAACCGAAAAGCAGCCATGTTCAGCTTTCTTATTTTCTGCTAACCCCCCTTTTTCTTTTCTTCCGAACCGAACCGAACGACCGTTGAAACGGGTTCCTCCTTCTTCTTCTTTTGCACATATATCTTTTTTCTTTTTCTTTTTCTTTTTCGAAAGCTGGAGTGGATAGGATAGGTGCGTGTTAAGGCGTCCATTTCGTTTCGTTCGTTTCGTTCCGTCGACTCGGAGTTTTACCCCTTGGGGGACACACAAATCCTTGTGTTTGTCGTTTATGAATTTCCCTACTTTTTTTCTTTTCCTCTTCTCCTCTTCTACTTTTCTCGGGAGGTTTTTATTTCGATTCTTCTTTTTCTTTTTCTTTTTTCGGGGCTCAACCCCCACATGTGTGTGTGTGTGTGTGTGTGTGTTGTATCAAGGGAAACTCGCCTTTCTACCTGGGGGTAAGCAGCGGGAGGGAGGGGGTTTTTTTTTCTTTTCCGTCGTTGTAGTGCAACTGGTGATATAAATTAGACAATCATCCATCTCTGTAGCCGTAAACAAACAGAAAAAAAAATTCCTGAAATAGGAAACTCGAGAGAAAAAAAAACAACAACAACAACAGCAATAACAGTATATCTTCACGTGTATTGTTTGTGTGATTGTGACCCACAAAGTGCAGCTAGCTACGTATGTATGTACAGTGTGGAAATAAGTACGTACGCCATTTCTCCCCACTCGTGATGATTCTACGTCCAACATGCCCGCTGGTATTCAACTCCTTATCCCCTCGAGCTGGAGCTCAAGCTTTCATGAACATTACACTATGCTAGCATGAAAAAAAAAACATGAAATAAATTGCTATCGTTGATTTCCGCCTCACGTGTACGTGTTTGGCTACATTGAAGTTTGAACTGCCCTCGCTTTACCTACCTACCTACCTACCTAGCTAGCTAGCTGCTTTTCGCGTCGAGCGAATGGCGTACTTACGTACGGATCTTGGATGTGTATCTGGTATTTTGTCTGGAGACTAGCTGGATGAAACTGGATAACTAGATGACGCTGGAACACTGGGAACTGAATAAAGTGAATGGGATTGCGTGCACGAGTGAGGTTGAGAGTGAGAGCGAGACAGATAGAGTAAAAAGCTTCCAGGATGGATGGACATGGATGGGAGAACGCTACAGTTTGGCCATATGATGAAGACGTCATGAGACGAGACTTGAGGTAAAGTAAGTAAGTAGTCAATTGGAAAGAGAGAAAAAGAAAAAAAAGGCCATCTCCGTATACGCATGTGCGTCTAATGATGCGCGGAATCTTGTATCTACTCGCCGCTTGCCTGTATTACCCGCATTATTCCATGGTGCAAGTACGCTGCGGGAGGAAGGGGGGAAACGGTATGCTGGGGGGGGGGGGCTGGAGACACGTTGGACATGGAGTAGCATGCTGTGTTACATGGCTTGCTAGGAAAATAAGGTAGATGCATGGAGCAATGGTATATGCTTAAATGGGGCGTGGCATATCGCGAGACACAAAGTACACTCACAGCACAGCGGAAATACAGTATATGAAGCAACATGGCATGGACAGTAATAATACAATTAACATTACCAACTAACTAACCACATATATATACCCCTCCCAGCGTTTCCAAAACCGAAATGAACTTGCAGAAGAGTACGCGTTTACGCGACCTGGATCTGAGACCGAGTTTGAAAAGTAATGTATGTAGGGAACGTAGGAAAAAGTTGAGTATAGTGAGTGAGTGAGTGAGTGAGTGAGTGTGTTCCGAGGGCGGGCGGGCGCAGCGAGCGTGGGTTTGTGTGACATCCAGGCGAGGTAGAATCAAAACCGGAAAATAAAAAAAAAGGTAGGTGGCGTAGCGTATCTTCGTCTCTGCAAGTATATGGTTTGGAACGTTGGGTAGATAAGAAGGGAAGGGCGTTTATGGAAGAACAACCTGCAGTGTTTGCGCTATGCTGGGTGTTCCTGTCTTGGAAACAACAAAGACGTAGTAGGAGCCTGGGATGAGGATTCCGCTGTCGGCGGGGAGGGTAGCGGTGTAAGTGTTGCCGTTGACTCTGACGTTTTTAAGGGGGACGCGGCGCTGGTCGGTGTTGACGGAGTGGGTGGCGCTGCCGATGCGCATGAGGACCAGGGAAGCACCGGCGCTGGCGCTTTGGAGCTGCACGGTAAGCTGGCCGCCGACCTTGACTTTCTGGGCGCTGAGCCAGGCGATGACCGGGCGGGCGGCGGCGGAGCCGTCCTGGTTGAAGAGGTAGGGTGGAGAGAAGATTTGGCCGTCGCGGTGGTCCACCAGCTTGTTGCAGTTGGCAGAGCTGCGGCCTATACCTGCAACCCAGCAGAGACCACCACCGCCGGTGAAGACTCGGCCATCTGAAAGCAGGATGCTGGTCGAGTGGTAGTTGCGGGGGACGGCCTGGGGGGCGAGTACAGTCCACTTCTTGGTCACTGGGTTGAAGAGCTCGGGGAACAGAGCGCCGTCGTCGTCGGTGAAGACCTTGGAGCGGCGCTGTCCACCGCTGACAAAGATAGTGCCATCAGGCAGGATGGCGGCATTGGCGAAACCACGGGCGTACGTCATGTCAGGGGCACGCTCGACCTGGGCGGGCGTGTTGGGCTCGCCGATAGTTATAAGGTGGGCGCTGGTGTAGGCGTTGGAGTCGGTGTAGTCCTGAGAACCACCAGCGGTCAAGATCTTTCCAGCAGTCGCATCGTACATGGCAAAAATACCGCACATGGCATCGACAGTGTCGCGTGTACCAGCTGCCTTTTGGGCTCCCGTGCCAGTTGTTCCATACCAGTTCATGTTCTTGCTGGGGCCAGCTTGGAACACTGACTTGTTCTTCCAGCCAAAGAGCCATGCGTGGTTGTCTTCACGCCAGATACCCTCGTGGTCGGTGGTGAGCATCGGCGTCACATTCGCGCCGGGGAGAGCAGTCCATGCGTTGGTAACAGGATCAAAGACCTCGCCGTTCTTGCCCATACGCGGACCGGAGTATGCGCCTCCAATGGTGAAGATGCGGTTGTCCGATGTGGTGCAGGCTGATTGGTAACCACGAGCCATTTTCCTGGACGAGTTAGCACATGGGTAGAGATATTGCTAGCGACAACATACATGTCGGGGCCACGCGTAAAGGTGTTTGTGTCTGGATGGTAATCGCTAACGGTGGATGCATCTGATCCGCCTTGGATCACAAGTCGTCCATCCTGAAGACGGCTCATACCAGGGCAGAACATATCGTGGTGAGTGTTGCTCACTGTACGAGCGGAGACGGCTCCACTGCAAAATCGTCAGCATAATTTGGTGCCTCGAGTTCTACATGAAACCTACGTGTGAAAGTTGTAATCGGCAAACTGTGTATATCCACCAGCGCCGCCAAAGGCATCTGCGCCCCAACTGGAGAAAACCAGGAGTCGGTTCGAGACTGGGAATTCAGGAACAATGTAGGCGGCGACGGGAATTACTGGGAGGCGGATGAGATCCGACCATTGTCCATCCCTTGCAGGGACCTTTGGCTCGATAAGTTGCATCACATCGAAGCGCTTGTCGGTAGACCAGATCAACATGTTGGAACGCGCATCGGCTTTGATATGGCATGCAGACTCGGCTGAATCGTATACTGCTGCTTTGCACGTAGTCCTGCTGGCGCACAAGTATGCACATTGTTCAAAGCTCTGGACTCGTGGGATAAGCTTCTCCGTTGGTCCGCGGAGATTCGTACCCGGGCAGACGCTGTATTGTTTCTGGCACATCGTGTTAACATATGGCACTGCTTCCAAAAGCCACTCATAAACTTACCCTGTTCCTGTGGTAGGTTCCTTCGTTGGCAGGACAGCGAGCAATGTTGATTTGTTCGGCCTGGATGGTTTGGAAGCGAGCGCTGTCAACCCAGTCCAAGCCAGTGATTTCCTTGAAGTGACAATTCTTGGTCTGTGTGTCGTAAACGGCTTTGAAGCACTCAGCATCCTGGTCGCAGAGCTGTGCACATGCCGTGGCGGAAGCGATGTTCCGCGTCACCTTTGACGTAGGTCCAGTGAGGTCAGTTGCAGGACATATTCGGTACCTGACGCCTTTTTTACCAGTAAAGACTGTGTCTGTGCCGGGGCACGCATTAAGAGCATTAGTAGATTGGAAAAGAATGGCTGCAGAAAGCACTGCAAGAAGATTTTGGACCTGCATCCTGAATGTCAATATAGAGTACAGCGCCTGGAGAAGCCGTCCGAGTTTGGGGCGCCAACATCCTATATACGTCTGACATCCGGCCTCCCGATTCAATACTCGAACGCCGCCATCACTAGACCTGAGCAGTGGCTAGTGGTGAGACATGGAACGGAAGGGCTATTGACCAAGCTTCCGAATGGGCAAAGGAAGAATGAGAATGGCACTGCTCGCGAATAGCTACCCTGTAGGCGATCGTCCGTAAGCCATTACTTTACTTTCGTTAAATAGCACTAAAAACCTTTAAGAGCAAATTACAAGGGTCGACTGTCAACGGTAGCGGGCCGAAACCCCTAGCTGGGCTAGTGTCGATACTATGACTGGCAGGCCGGACCTTCCTAGAGTCATGCCAGTGGCTGTGCCTCAAGAATAACAATCCTACGCACAATTCGCGCATAGGGGGTAAAGTTACTTTCTGTGGCTCTAGTTAGACTATATACTTCTTTTCGTAAAGCGCTAGTATTACTTAAAAGATTGTATACTATATAGTAAGATATATAAAGAACTTTATTAGAACTAAAAAATATCGTTTTTATAGAATTAATTTTTTATATCATAAAAGTTATCTACTATATATAAAAAGACTCGTATATTAAGAAAAATATCTAGTAAAAATGATAGGAATTTTTGAAATAATATTGATTGATTAAGAGATAGAAGAAATAGTTTTTCCCTTTTATATTAGATTCTATTAGTTTTTAATAAGAGAAGTCGTTTATAGTTTAAAAGAAAAGCTTAGTAATTGTTTGCTTTATATACTTTATAACTTAGCCATAGGTTTTAGTATACTATGTTAGAGATTACAAATTAGTATTTTTATAAGGTTACTCTCTAGTAAGATTATATATAAGAAACTAGCTTTAATTATAATCAAAATTAATAGTTTTTTAGGTTATTATGAGTAATAACAAATTAAAATAAAATTACTTTACATTAGTTCTGTCTTAAATTTATAAATAAACTAGAATAAACTAAAATACTTATACTATATAATACTATCACTTAGATTATACTTTATAAGTTTTACAAATAGAATAAAGCTTCCAAGTTGATAGTATAAGTAGTAAAAGATGTATATAATTTTAAAAGTTATGTAAGATTTATAATAAGAAAGAGTATATAAGTTACTCTATTCTTAAAACTCTATTAATAGTACAACTTATTATAACTATATACCTTAAAATTAAGCTATGAGAACTAGCGTGGCAAATAGATCTACACCTCGGGATCTCTTTTTCCACAATAGCTCTCCAGGTACTAGGCCTAATTAGGCAATTAACTGCTTATTTCATAACCCTTATTAAGATCTTCAGCTTACTAGTATAAAGTAAGACGCTAGCTATAATAGGTAAAAGGTTATTAGCCTACCTACCTTGCCAAGACTTGGGTCTCCACATGCTAGCCCGAAGGGGTATAACTTATTATCTATTGTAGCTAGTGTCTTACTTTACACTAGTAAGTTATAGATCTTGATAAGGGCTATAAAATAAGCAATTCATTGCCTAATTAGGCCTAGTACCTGGAGAGCTATTGTGGAAAAAGAGATCCCGAGGTGGAGACCCATTCGCCAGTCTAGCTAGGGGGCTCCTAACTAAGCCTCCTCCTGTGGCTAGGAACGTAGTTCCTAACAATTAGTATATAATAATAGCCTATTTAAGTATATCAATCTTTATAAAAGTAATACTTCTTCTTTTTTATAATTTACTAGAAAATATTAAGTATCTTATACTTAACTCTACCTAAGTATACTTATAAATAGTATAGTTAACTTAACTTTTTTTCTCACTTACAACTTGTATCACTTAATTCTATTTTCCTTTCTACTATAGTTTGGCAAACTTTATTTTTACTTATAGTTAATACAACTTGTACTAAGTTACTAGATTACTATATCATTCCAGCTTTATATAGCTATATCTAGTAAGCTCTATTTATAATGATATAATAAGCTACTATTACACTAGTAAATACGGAGGTGACTGTCAAAAGTTCTTGCTAGCGCCACGCTAAGCCGCCAGCCTATCGGCCCGACTATTCTTGGCGCCCACACCAATTTTTTGAAGCTGGCGATAGCTTGTATACTCATTTTTTTTGAGTGTTTTTGATCTACCATGGCTCCAAATACGGATATATCGATCCGCTCTTTTATTGTTGCATTGAAGTCACCTTTTGGTGGCAAATCTACACGCGAAATCGCAGAAATGACAGGCATATCGCCGCGTACGATCGACTCAATTTATGGTAGAGCCTGCCAGCGAGGCTTTGAGCCTAACGCACGCCTAATTAAGATCCTTTCGTAGTACCTCGAAGATGCCCCGCGCGCAGGCCGCCCTCGTAAACAAGAAGAAATACACGACGCTACTCTTAAGAACGTACGCCGCGATAGGTATGGGAGAGAGAAGAGCTGCGCTGATATTGCTGGTGATCTTAGTGTTCACGGCTACAACGTCTCGTCGTCCACCGTATGGAGAGTCCTTCGAGCAGCTGGTTACAACAAGATGAAGCCGACGAGGAAGCCTGGGTTGACGACGAAGATGAGACAAGAAAGACTTGAGTGGTGTCTTGCCTATAAAGATTGGACACTTGAAGATTGGAAGAACGTTATTTGGTCAGATGAGACTTCTGTTGTTCTTAACCACCGTCGCGGTGGCTATCGTGTGTGGCGACGCCTGGATGAAGTCTTACCAAAAGTGTTATCCGAGAGCGGTGGAAGGGCTACTCTGAATTTATGTTCTGGGGCTGCTTCACGTACGACTACAAAGGTCCTTGCCATGTCTGGAGGCCTGAGACTGCGCAGGAGAAGAGAGACGCCGCTCTCCAGATTGAAGAGTTGAATAAGGCTCTAGAGCCTCTCATGAGAGAGGCGTGGGAGCTTACAACAGGCATAAAGAGGCTTGGATTACGTAACAAGCCTGGCAGAGTTCCACAATGGAGATGGGTAAAAGAGACGGGTAAGCTAGCTCGTGAGAGCAGTCGTGGTGGCATTGATTGGTGGCGTTACCAGACTCAAGTTCTTATCCCAAAGCTAATTCCCTTCGCAAAGGAGTGCCAAAAAGAGAGACCACGTGTCTTTGTTCAAGAAGATAAGGCACCTTCGCATACCCACCACGCTCAAAGAACTATATACCGAAACGCTGAGGTGGAGCAGCTCCCATGGCCAGGCAATTCACCTGATTCTTAACGCTATTGAAGCAGCCTGGCCATGGCTCAAAAGAAAAACAACACGAAGAGGCGCACCAAAAAGTCGGGCGGAAGGGACAAAAGTATGGCAACAGTACTGGGATGAGCTACCTCAACACTAAATTCAAGCTTGGATAGAGCGTATTCCGTTTTATATTTAAGAAATTATTAAACTTGAAGGTGGCAATGAGTACAAAGAGGGGCGGCGGGACCGATCTACATAGCTTCGGCCCTATTTTCGGCGGTAATCAATGCACCCCTGTCAGCAAGAACTTTTGACAGTCACCTCCGTAAGGATAGAGTTTCTATTCTAAGTATAGAGTTTGATTATATCAGAAGAATCTTACGTAAGAATAAAATTAAGTAATTTAAACTCAGGGTAAAAGTAGAGCTAGCGTAGTAGTATATGATATAATCGAGCTTATTAGTATAGCGGCTTTACTAAAATTAAGTGGTTAGTAATGCTAGGATTTTTAACTAGCGGCAAGAAACCTTACCCCCTATTTCTAAGCTGCCACTAGAGGTGCGGTGGTGGTGTACGCGCCGAAGCAGCGCCGTGGGACGTTGCCGATTGGTGCTGTCAATTACCATAACGCTGGGTGAGTAGACGAGAGGGGCTGCTCGCGTATCAGCAGTGTAGCTGTAGCCGCTATACAGTGTGCACGTCGTCACCTTGACGCTGTCGCGATGCTGTTAGGCGGCACGCCAACCCTAGTATCCTTTTTTCTTTTGAAACGCCAAGGCTATTTTCGATTTCATCCCTGCGCTCATCAGGGTGATGATGTCTACATGGAGAACGGCAATTGAAAACCCACTGTCAGATTATTGCCCCTGTCCCCACTGCATGAGCACATGGGGAAGCTGTCCGCACAGCCTTGGAAAAGACCCAGGTAGCTCGAGCTATATTTTCAAAGTTATGCCCCGAAGCTCTTTCGGACAACGCAGCTTTGACTGAAAGATAAATCTTATCATGTTTACAAGGCGCCACGCCAGGGGAATCAGAGAGATTAACTTTTTTGCCAAGATTAGTCCAAGAGTTGGAAAATAGAAATCAGTCCATGTATCGTCGTTCAAATTGTCGGAACATCGGAAGCCTGACTCGAGTTACGATCGCGTAGATCAGGATGGTCGGCGGGATCGGTAGCAACAATCGGTCGACCCAGCAGATGGAAAGGAGCGAGCCTGCGTAGAAAATTTCCCAAGGTGCTCTCGTAAGACACAGTCACATTTAAGCCTGCAACTGTAAATTCACCAACTTTGCTCCGGCATCGCGCCCCAATTCGGTACGGGCCAAGACCACTGCATCCCGTTGAAGCTTGTGGGAACCTGCACAGGTGCAACGGGAAATGGGTCTGTCGCGCTGTAATGGAGGCCCATGTTACCAAGATCCATAGACTCGGACGTGTATGAGATGCCGTTATCAGAGCCCACGGCCTCACCCGCCAATTGTGTTTCTTGCTCCATCACAGAAGCTAATCTTTGCTTGATCTGCGTTATAATCAAGGGCGGCTCGGCGTGTGGCGCCACTGCGGCGCGCGCAGTCCACGCCTGGAGCACCAACCCTGAGAACATTGCAAAGAAAGGATGTTTGAATCGCGTGTCGTACGGGTTCCCCTTTGCATAGATGTCTAAGAAGCGAGCAGAGCAATTGTCGCTCATGGCTTGCCAAGCAAGGTCCGCGTGGTCTGACAGCGGCCGTTGTTTCAGATCTTGGACCAAGTGGATGTAGGCTGGGAAGGGGAAATGTAGGTAGATGAGCCACCGGAAACCTTTGATGAGATCAGATCTCATCAACATGGTGTCGCTATCCAGCATGGTGCGAGCAAGTGCAAGACCGGTGTCGCGCTGCTCGCTGTTTTCATGCTCAGGGCCGGCTAGCCTGGTTGCCAAGTAGTGTCCGAACCGGGTCTTTGCCAAGAAAACACGAACCCACCAGATGGTCATATAGTGCAGAGGAATCTGCGGGTCGCATTGCGAGAGATATTTGCTCTCTAGCATGGACTCGAATTTTGCAATATCTTCAAGTTCCGAGCAAGAGTCACCTGGTGGCTTCCTCACAATATATTTCATGACGGGGTTGACAAAGTCCAAATGAGAAGGACTATGCCGGGTGAAGTCACCGAGCTTGCTACGCACCACGGCGAACAATGCTTCTGACGTAGTGCTCGACTCGGCCGGTGGAGTCTTCATTTCGTTCCGCAGGCTGAAATCGTTGACGCTCCGCGGGGTCTGGCAGTCCCACGTGGGTATCAACGTAGCAGTCTTGAAATCTGTCATTTCCGCAATACGACTGTCAAAAAGAACAAGGGACCACCACAATCGACGCCGCTATACAAAGTCAGCAAGAACAGACAATGGAGCTTCCACTGCATACTAGCTCGGCCTCAAGAGCGGAGTGCCTGGCATTCATAACCTCCGAGTCGATGCCGATTCGTTGAGCAATGCGAACTGCAGTGCTCAGCATACACGACAGCGCGCGGGGGTCAGTTTCTGGCTTGAGTGATATCTGAAGTGGCTCATTAGCTGGCTCGTATGCATTACCAACGTTGTACAACTCACTAGATATAGGTGGAGGGCTGTCAAGCATTCTCGGTTGCTAGATTTCAGGAACCCACAATTGAGCAACGCCTCGCGCGCCCCCAGCTGATAGCCTCTGATGGCATCTATTCTCGATACGCCGAACACGGCGCGGCATTCATCTTGGTCCAGACTATTGATGGTAACGCAGTATATGCCGAACATGAGGGCTTCCAAGTTGGGTTCGATCTTTGTCACATCGCTAGCAGCATCGATGATGCGCGCTTGAAGAGTAGGTGTATGCGTCAGTTTCAGAATGGGGTCTATGTTTTCCAAGTAAGATTGCCAGAGTTTGAATATTTGTGCCTGGCTTGGATGGAGGGTCGAAAGCTCTACTCCGGCGGCACGTGAGCAGAACAAGAGATGCTCGCTACGGTACATTCCCCAGTTGAAGAGCTCGTCCCACGCTTTGACGACACTGCGTGGCTGAAGAACGTGGTCTTCACGGTCAGTCTCGTCCGATTCGTCGTCGCTTCCCTGGCTCTCGCCGTTATATGGGTACTGGAACTTGACGTGGGTCAGTGAGATGGCGGCAAGAACAGGAGGCGCCTCACCTTGGGATCCATGGCACGCCAGAAACTCCTGAGAAAGTTAATCATGACGTACTTGTTCATAAGGAGGTTACATACTTGGCTTGCGTGGTCTCGGTAGGCGCTGGAGCTGGGCGTGACGGCTCAGCCGTGCGCTTGGCTATCTCATTGCCTCGATCGGCGCCTGTGTGCTCTTCATTTGGAGAGTTTGTCTTGGAAGATTCGCGCGTTTGAGGGGCATGCAGCGGCTCGAAGGGAATGTTGTTTTTGCTCAAGAGGCCTTCGTAATGGCGGAGGCGTTCCAGCAACTCTCGCTCGGGGAACCTGCGGCGCCTCTGACGGGGAACGGCTGCACCCGACAGACACTGAGCGCCCGCTTTGGCGCAGTTTGAACATGGAGACTTGCGGTCGCATTTGACCTTCCGTTGGGCGCACAGCACACAGGAGAGCACGCGTTGTGGCTTACTTGCGGCGGGTGCTGGGGACAGAGCCGCAGCACTGTGCTCGGGGGAGTGCATGCCGGACGACATTGTTCACTGCAGGGAGCACACTTGGTGCCAAGGCGGGGCTGGTGGCAGACGAAGCCAAGATGGGCGCGGCGGGTTCGTTACGAGTTCATCAGGAGTCGGGTGGTGTTGAGCATCAGGCAACCCTCGCTAGGCCCAAACGCTGCCTATTCCCGAAGCGGCTGCGCGGAGCAGCGACACCACGAGCGCGTTATCGACGCGCCATGTATCTATGTATCCATGTATCTATGTACGTGTTTTGGAAGCAACTCTCGCAGCAAGACAAGAGTGCGCAAAGGAGACGGCTCGTAGCCCCTATCCTATACGGCCGTTTGGAACAGGTACATGACGTAGGTATAGACAGGACGTGCATCTCAGCCTGCAAAGTAAGCAGCATCGTCTTCTGCCTTGCCGCACTCCCTATAGTCATCCTCCGATTGCAACAGCAATTTCTTACAGGACCATCAGTTTGAAAGTCGCTCAGAGACATGCATGACGTGCCTCTTTCACACTACCGCACGGCAACCCTCAAATCCGATGATTACTCACAACAACCCCAAGTATGTACTTATATAAACACCCTGTTTTGAAACTGCGCTTGATATGGTTTATACGATGGTGGGCGTCAATTGTCCTTATTACCGCATCCACTAATCTAACGTGCCTATTTCCAACCCCCGTAGGCCATGTGGAGGGCATCGAGCCTACTGCGGACCGACGATGGCCGGTAAATGCCTTTGTCTTAAGTATCCCCGCGCATTCCCCGCCAACATCAGCCCTAGACATGATAGCCAATACCGACATCGGAACAGGGATACAATCCTACCCAATATTAGCGATAGATAAAGAAACAAAACAAGCAATACACCGTGCATTTCTTTGCCTACTAGATTGAACACCACCAGTACCACCACTACGCCGCTACGCTGCTCAAATCGGGCCGTATTCCTCTCCAGCACCAGCATAATGCCGTTTACCGCGCTTTCTGACACTGATGTTTCTACCCTGCTGTCCAGCCTTACCCCGGCCGACGTGGAGAATCTGACCTCAAGACTCAACCAAGCACTCACGCGATACTCGTGTAATGATGAAGTCCCCTACCAGCCACATCGCGCTCATGTCACCCGACCAAATGGCCAAGTCAGCCTATTCATGCCTGCCACGACGCCGTCGTCCATCGGCATCAAGATTGTTGGCGTCGCACCATCTCAAGCCCCGCCTCCAGGGGAGAAGCCCAAGCCTGCGCTCAAGAGCGTCCTCACAATCTGCGATGAGTTCGGCCAGGCTCTCGGTGTGCTGAATGCGGCAGAGCTGACGGCTTTCCGCACAGCGCTGGGCAGCATGCTGTTGTACCGGTACAGAAAATCTACAGAACACATTGTCGTGTTTGGAGCGGGGAAGCAGGCCGAGTGGCATATTCGACTGGCGGTTCTCCTCAAGGGCAACGACATTAGAAAAATCACCATTGTGAACCGGTCGCCGGCACGAGCCAACGAGCTGGTCGAATCACTGGCAAAAGCAGGAGTCGCTTCGTATATCCGGATTGAAGTTTTTGAGCAAAAGGAGAATGCGCTCGAAGGTTTGGTCAAGGATGCCGATGTCATGTTCTGCACTACTCCCAGCACTACGCCTTTGTTCCCGGCGTCGTACCTTGCATCGGAAGCAAGCAAACCGCGCTTCATCTCTGCAATCGGGTCGTACCGTCTCGATATGCAGGAACTCGATCCTGCGTTGCTTGGTCAATTAACGGATCCTTCTGGGCCCTTTGCGTCGCAAGTCTACAACGCCTCCATCACTGTTGACAGCATCAAGGGATGCATGGACGAAGCGGGAGAGCTGATCAAAGCAGAGATTGCGACGGAGAAACTGCTAGAGGTGGGCCGGATAGATGCATTGAGGGAAGATGAGGCTGTCAAAACGTGGTTAAAGGACGGGTTTGTGGTGTACAAGAGTGTTGGCGTGGGGGTCATGGATATTGCCATTGGGCAAGCTCTCATGGAGCTGGCCAAGGAGAAGGGGGTAGGAGTGCATCTAGATTGTTTTTGAGACATGGATTGCCTGCAAAGACTGTGGTGACATTAGCATGTCACAGCACTCATGGCTGTAGATGGTGTAGAAGCTTGCCAAGAGAGCACGGCTATAGACGAGTGTAGCAGGATAGCAATAGCCCCGTATGGTTATCTTGGCTTGGCGTGAAAGGCATACTCCACACTTCTCCATGGGCTCACCCTTAATACATCGGATAGCCATGCGCTGGGTGGTTTTCCCGTTTCGGGCCGAGCTCGGATTGGCCAAGGAGTTTCTGTTTAATCGAGTGTGTGGTGAGCGCAAATGAGCCCACATACCGGACAGAGCTGCGATAGCCGCACTGCCCTCTGTCCGAACATATGCCTGCGACTGTTACTTAGTATGTATAGATATTTTTGTGAGGGCAGAGATGATGTCATGATATGGCTGTCTCGATGGAGGGGCGACTCAGGCCGTACTACGCCATGCCCCTCACCTACTATTCTGCAGCAACTCCGCCTGGTGGCCATGGCCATGGCCCGTCATCCCACAGTCTCAATTTCCAATATGCAGACGAGCAAGTGTCGAGCCTAGTGTCGCTCTGGCAAAGGCGCCAGGATAGAGAGCAAGTAGCGCGAGCGACGCGGTGCAGCCCAATGGCGGCGTCGCGATTTTGCCCCGCCGAAATTTTTGGGAGGTCTTGCACCCCGCCATGTGACGACGCGCCCGCAACACCATCGCTCCTGTCTTCGGACACCCCGCGATACCGACCACAGACTTCCAATTAGGCGTCGCTCACAATGGCGTCGAACGAGGATCCGTACCTCATTCTCCCAGGCTCGGCCGCCCACTCCGACTTCCGCCTGCAGCGCCTGGCGCAAGCAATCGGCGCGAAGCAGGTGCGCTCGCTGTGGGTGCACTTTGTCAATCCGCTGAGGGAGCTGGCCGACGACGAGTTGAAGACGCTGCAGCAGATTCTGCACTACGGCGAATACCCCGACTACGACGACCGCCTCTCGCAGACGCTCCTCGACGCACTCCACCGTGGCGGCGAGCCTCGTGATGCCGACACGGTGCTCTTCTACGTCTGCCCACGCGCCGGCACAATTTCGCCATGGAGCTCGCTGGCCTCGATGATTGCGCGCACATGCACCCTCGACCAGGCAGTGAAGCGAATCGAGCGTGGCATGGTCATCGCAGCCACCTTTGAGCGCACCCTCGCGGCCGACGAGATCCCCCAACGCGACCAGCTGTACGACCGCATGACGCAGACCATCAGCCGCGCTGCGCCCAACCTCAACGACATCTTCGGCGAGGGCGAGCCTGCGCAGGCAACCACCATCAGCTTCGACGAGTACAACAGCGCCCATGCTGCGCTGGAGCACGCCAACCGCGAGCTGGGGCTCGCCATGGACAAGTCAGAGATCGACTACCTGGTCGAGGCATACACGCAGGAGCTGAAGAGAGGGCCTGTAGACGTCGAACTGTTCATGTTTGCCCAAGTCAACTCGGAGCACTGCAGACACAAGCAGTTCAATGCCGACTTCACCGTCGACGGCATGCACAAGTCCATGTCGCTGTTTGGCATGATCCGGAACACGCACCAGAAGAACCCCCAGCACGTTGTCAGTGCATACAGCGACAACGCTGCTGTGCTGCAGGGCGAGGAGGCGAGCTTCTGGGCACCCAACGACCTCACGGGCGAGTGGGCCGGCACCAAGGAGACTGTGCACATCCTCTGCAAGGTCGAGACACACAACCACCCAACTGCCGTGTCCCCATTTCCTGGGGCAGCCACCGGATCTGGGGGTGAAATCAGAGACGAGGGCGCTGTTGGGCGTGGTTCCAAGCCAAAGGCCGGTCTCGCCGGCTTCACTGTCTCCGACCTCAACATCGAGGGCTTCGAAAGACCATGGGAGCTCAAGGATGTCGGAAAGCCTGCGCACATTGCCAGCAGTCGCGACATTATGCTCGAGGCTCCCATTGGCAGTGCGCAGTTCAACAACGAATTCGGTCGCCCATGCACTACTGGCTATTTCCGCACCATGCTCATGCGTGTCTTCACAAACGAGAAGGAGTCGGAGATTCGAGGATACCACAAGCCCATCATGCTGGCAGGTGGCGTCGGCACAGTCAGGCCTCAGCACGCGCTCAAGGACCCGGACATCGTGCCCGAAGGCTCTCATCTTCTCGTCATCGGTGGTCCTGCGATGCTCATTGGTCTCGGTGGTGGCGCAGCCTCCAGCATTCAGTCTGGCGAAGGCAAGGTCGATCTCGACTTTGCTAGTGTGCAGAGAGGCAACCCGGAAGTGCAGAGGCGGGCACAGGAAGTTATCGACACTTGCCGTTCCATGGGCGACAAGAACCCCATTCTCTTCATCCACGACGTGGGCGCCGGTGGTCTCTCGAATGCACTCCCTGAGCTTGTCCATGACTCTGGTCTCGGTGCCATCTTTGAGCTACGCGAGGTGGACAGTGCGGACAAGAGCATGAGCCCACTGCAAATCTGGTGCTGCGAGGCACAAGAGCGATACGTACTAGCAGTCGCCCCCGATCAGTTGGACCTCTTCAAGCGCATCTGCAACCGAGAACGCTGTGGCTACTCGGTCGTCGGCAAGGCCACGAAAGAGCAGCGCCTTATCCTGAAGGACAGGGACTCGAAAGAGAACCCGACTCCCATTGATCTTCCCATGTCTACGCTATTCGGAAAGCCTCCCAAGATGTCGCGCATTGTCGAGAGCCGAAAGCTGAGACTGCCAGCCTTTGACAGTACCCTCTCTATGTACACCCCCGACACACCCAAGGCTGACCTGGTCGCCGAAGCCGTTGATCGAGTACTTACCCTGCCATCGGTGGGCTCAAAATCATTCCTCATCACCATTGGAGACCGAACTGTCGGTGGTCTTACGGTCCGCGACCAGATGGTTGGCAAATGGCAGGTGCCAGTAGCCGATGTCTCTGTAACGGCTACATCACTGCTTGCCGGGGTTAAGACAGGCGAGGCCATGGCCATGGGAGAGAAGCCCACTCTTGCGCTCATCTCTCCAGCAGCATCCGCAAGGATGGCTGTGGTGGAATCTCTCATGAACATTGCGGCAGCCAGTCTCTTCGACAGGCTTTCCAGGGTCAGGCTTTCAGCCAACTGGATGTCAGCAAGCAGCCACCCTGGTGAGGGTGCAGCCTTGTATGAGGCAGTCGAAGCCATTGGCATGGATCTTTGCCCCAGACTGGGCATCTCCATTCCCGTTGGAAAAGACTCGATGAGCATGAAGATGAAATGGTCAGAAGATGGCCAGGCAAAGGAGGTCACAGCACCCATGTCTTTGGTCATCACAGCCTTCGCACCTGTCGACCGCATCGACCGCACATGGACGCCTGCCTTGCAGCGTTTCGAGAGTGTTGGTGAGACGACTATCATGTTTGTCGATCTGGCGGCCGGCAAGAAGCATCTTGGTGGCTCTGCTTTGGCTCAGACGTTCGGTCAGGTCGGCGACGAGGCGCCTGACGTCTATGACGCCGACATCATCAAGGACTACTTTGACGCCATCGAACAACTCCACGAAGCTGGAATCGTCCTCGCCTACCACGACAGATCCGACGGTGGTCTCTTCACGACGCTTGTCGAGATGGCATTTGCTGGACGATGTGGCATTGAAGTCATGCTGGATGGCGTTGCGGCGTCAAGCGAGCCCAAGGACGTTTTGGAGGCGCTGTTCAACGAAGAGCTGGGAGCTGTCTTCCAGGTCAGGAAGCAGGATGAGACTGCTTTCAACCGCTGCTTCGCTACCTGCGGACCACCACCAGGCATGATCAAGAAGATCGGACGCGTACCCGAAGCTTCGAAGCAAAACATTTCTTTCTACGTTGGCACACAAAATGTCTACCGTAACACTCGGCAGAAGCTCCAGCAACGCTGGGCCGAGACGTCGTATCGCATGCAGAAACTCCGCGACAACCCTGTCTGTGCTGACGCCGAATTCAACAGCATCCTCGACGACAAGAACCCGGGTCTTTCGTACAACCTGACATTCAAGCCCTCTGAGAACATCATGCCTTTGATGTCCAACCTCAAGTCGCCTTTCACGGCCAAGCCTCGTGTGGCTATTCTTAGAGAAGAAGGTGTGAATGGCCAGGCTGAGATGGCATTCGCTTTCCACCAAGCTGGCTTCTCCGCTATCGACGTACATATGACCGATATCATCACGGGCCGTGTGTCGCTTGCAGGCTTTGTAGGCCTTGCAGCGTGCGGTGGGTTCTCGTATGGCGACGTACTTGGCGCAGGTCAAGGTTGGGCCAAATCCGTGCTCCTGCACCCCAACACACGTAAGGAATTCCAGGACTTCTTCACGCGCGCCGACACCTTTGCGCTCGGTGTCTGCAACGGCTGCCAGTTCTTGAGTAAGCTCAAAGAGCTGATTCCTGGTGCGCAGCTGTGGCCAAGCTTCGAGCGCAACGCGTCTGAGCAATACGAAGCGCGTGTCTGTATGGTCGAGGTGCTCGATCCCAAGGGACCCAACACTCCGCCATCCGTCTTCCTTCACGGCATGGCCGGCTCTAAGCTTCCCATTGTTACAGCGCACGGCGAAGGTCGCGCTCATTTCTCGGCCTCGGTCTCTTCGCCGTCGAGCCCGCAAACGCTATACAACGAGAACCTTGTCTCTCTTCGCTATGTCGACAACTACGGAAAGCAGACTGAAGAGTACCCCTACAACCCCAACGGGTCGCCAATGGGCATCACTGGTGTGAGAAGCACAGATGGACGCGTGCTAGCACTCATGCCGCACCCTGAGCGAACTATTCTAAAAGAGGTCGCAAGCTACATCCCGAAGGATACGGAGGCTTGGGGCGAACTGGGACCTTGGTCTCGCATGTTCAAGAGCGCCAGACGATGGGTAGGATAGATACGGTAAGGGTCAGTGCATGATACATGACGGCGTTATGGGAAAGGTTTGAGTTGCATTTTATGGTACACAAAAATAAGAGACGTTCAACTTTCAAACAGGTCCATCAAGAGTATTACGTCGACGTGTGCAGAACAATTGACGATTCGTTTCATATACAGACTTGACTCTATCCATCGAGGGCTTAGTCGATGATTCTGCTGTTTGATACTAAAGCTAATTAGATTTTTAGTTATGTTTCGGGAACAACAAGAGCAAGGCAGATAGGCAGCCACTGGACTGTTCGTCAAGGGTATTGAGAGATGATGTTAAAGATAGGTAAGAGATTTAGATTAAAATGCGTAACGCGTAGAGGAGTAATCCATAATGTACAAGTCAACACTCTCGTCAATCAGCCGTCCACTTAGCGAGTAGGGTACTCATCGTCACCACCGTTGGCGCCACCGTTGGCACCGCCACCGACATCGGCACCAGCTCCGGCATTTCCACCAACACCAGCTCCAGCTCCACCGTGGGCACCACCGCCGACAGATCCGCCAACACCAGCACCGGCGTTGCCACCGACACCGGCACCAACGCCTCCAATGCCGCCAACACCGGCACCAACGCCGCCGTGGGCACCACCGCCGACAGATCCGCCAACACCAGCTCCGGCGTTGCCACCGACACCAGCACCAACACCGCCAATGCCGCCGACACCAGCACCAGCACCGCCGTGAGCACCGCCGCCGACAGATCCGCCAACACCACCGCCAACGGATGCGCCAACGCCAGCACCAACGCCTCCAATGCCTCCAATGCCGGCACCAGCACCGCCGTGAGCACCGCCACCGACACCAGCACCAACACCGCCAATGCCGCCGACACCAGCTCCAGCGTTGCCACCGACACCAGCACCGACGCCTCCAATGCCACCGACACCAGCTCCAGCGTTGCCACCAACACCGGCTCCGATACCGCCAACACCAGCGCCAACACCGCCGTGAGCACCTCCGCCAACGCCGGCACCAATGCCACCGACACCAGCGCCAACACCGCCGTGAGCACCTCCGCCAACGCCGGCACCAATGCCGCCAACGCCAGCACCAACACCGCCCTGGGCACCGCCACCAACACCGGCTCCGATACCGCCAATGCCAGCGCCAGCTCCGCCCTTGGCGCCTCCGAGGATTCCACCACCGAGGATTCCGCTGCCGATGCTGGTAGCACCGGCGAGAGGACCACCGAGGATGCCAGCACCAAGACCAGCACCACCGTGGGCACCTCCGCCAACAGATCCTCCAACACCAGCGCCGCCACCTACACCAGCGCCGCCGCCGACAGATCCGCCGACACCAGCTCCGGCGTTGCCACCGACACCAGCACCGACACCACCAATGCCGCCAATGCCAGCGCCAGCTCCGCCCTTGGCGCCTCCGAGGATTCCGCCACCAAGGCCAGCGCCACCGCCAACGAGGCCGCCAACACCAGCACCGAGACCGCCGAGGCCACCGATACCAGCACCTGCACCTCCACTGGCTCCGCCAAAGATTCCGCCGCCGAGACCGCCTGAGCCGCCAACACCGCCGTGAGCGCCGCCGCCAAGGAGGCCACCGACACCAGCACCAAGGTCACCAAGGCCGCCCTTGCCACCCCAGATGCCGGCGCCGATACCACCTACACCAGGAAGTCCCAAGCCCAGGCCTCCGGATTCACCTCCGGAGTAGCCTCCAGAGGGAGAATCTCCATAGGAAGGACCGCTGCTGGGGGTACCGGGGGTGGGGGGAGATCCAGCGCTACCAGTAGGACCATTGTTGGGCTTGTCAGGAGAAGTGCCACTGCTGGGAGTGTTGGGGGGAGGAGAGCCAGCGCCGCCGGTAGGGCCATTGCCGGGCTTGTCTCCTTCAGGCTTGTCGCCCTCTGGCTTGCCAGGAGAACCAGCACCGCCAGTAGGACCGTTGCCAGGCTTGTCACCTTCAGGCTTGTCGCCCTCTGGCTTGCCAGGAGAACCAGCACCGCCGGTAGGACCGTTGCCAGGCTTGTCTCCTTCAGGCTTGTCGCCCTCTGGCTTGCCAGGAGAACCAGCACCGCCAGTAGGACCGTTGCCAGGCTTGCCAGGCGACGAAGGGGAACCTCCAGGGCTTCCGTAACCAGGGCCGTTCGGGCCAGGCATGGTAGGGTAGCCTCCCGAGATGCCAGTCGACATAGGCACAGAGGGCTGAGGCTTGGAAGGAGGAGCCGCGCCATATTGAGGGCGGGGAAGAGCAGTGACGACGGTCACGAGAGTGAGAATGTAAGCGTACTTCATTGTTGCTTATTTGGATAGTAAAATCGAGAGAGCCTAGTGAAAAAGATTGTCGAAAGAAGGCAGGGAGCCGATTAGTGTTGACCGAGTGTCGTAGATTGGATTACTGAGAATCGAATGTAAAGCGAATGGTGGTGCTCTGCACAAAGGCAAGATAGTACGAGAGATAAAGAGAGAGGTAGTGGGAGAACTCAAGATGAGAAGCGAAAGTGATGAATGTTGGTGGTGTGTAATCGAGGTCGAGCCAGTGCATCTTATACTCGGAGGCTGGGTGATGGAGCATGATGGACTCTCTCGCCAGGCAAGCTCATGGCGTTGGATACTTTGCGCTAGTAGCTATTCTGGTAATGTTTCGAAACATGGGGCTCTTGCGTCAACGAAGCTATTGTTTTCGAGAGGATACAGACCAAAGCGTGTTAGCATGCCAAGGTCGTCTAGCACCAGACGGTTTCATCGTGGGAGCTACCCACTTTCGCGGCTGTTCAGTGAGTACATGGCATGCGGCGGGATCGACGTTGGTGCTGCAGGGAGACGGGCGCTGATGCTCGCCAGGGGAGTCGATGCGAACTTCTTGCCGCCTAAGCTCTTCGACACAACCAAGTGGACCAAGCTCCACTGCGGGTAGCTTT
>NW_007360247.1:2073178-2134025 GCF_000359705.1 Exserohilum turcica Et28A | reverse complement strand
ACCTTCTAGGCTTGTCGCCCTCTGGCTTGCCAGGAGAACCAGCACCGCCGGTAGGACCGTTGCCAGGCTTGTCTCCTTCAGGCTTGTCGCCCTCTGGCTTGCCAGGAGAACCAGCACCGCCAGTAGGACCGTTGCCAGGCTTGCCAGGCGACGAAGGGGAACCTCCAGGGCTTCCGTAACCAGGGCCGTTCGGGCCAGGCATGGTAGGGTAGCCTCCCGAGATGCCAGTCGACATAGGCACAGAGGGCTGAGGCTTGGAAGGAGGAGCCGCGCCATATTGAGGGCGGGGAAGAGCAGTGACGACGGTCACGAGAGTGAGAATGTAAGCGTACTTCATTGTTGCTTATTTGGATAGTAAAATCGAGAGAGCCTAGTGAAAAAGATTGTCGAAAGAAGGCAGGGAGCCGATTAGTGTTGACCGAGTGTCGTAGATTGGATTACTGAGAATCGAATGTAAAGCGAATGGTGGTGCTCTGCACAAAGGCAAGATAGTACGAGAGATAAAGAGAGAGGTAGTGGGAGAACTCAAGATGAGAAGCGAAAGTGATGAATGTTGGTGGTGTGTAATCGAGGTCGAGCCAGTGCATCTTATACTCGGAGGCTGGGTGATGGAGCATGATGGACTCTCTCGCCAGGCAAGCTCATGGCGTTGGATACTTTGCGCTAGTAGCTATTCTGGTAATGTTTCGAAACATGGGGCTCTTGCGTCAACGAAGCTATTGTTTTCGAGAGGATACAGACCAAAGCGTGTTAGCATGCCAAGGTCGTCTAGCACCAGACGGTTTCATCGTGGGAGCTACCCACTTTCGCGGCTGTTCAGTGAGTACATGGCATGCGGCGGGATCGACGTTGGTGCTGCAGGGAGACGGGCGCTGATGCTCGCCAGGGGAGTCGATGCGAACTTCTTGCCGCCTAAGCTCTTCGACACAACCAAGTGGACCAAGCTCCACTGCGGGTAGCTTTCATGGACGTGGACGGGGGCTAGTGTGGCTTCATTTGTCACTCGGCTATTCGTCATGGACACGGGGAATTGAGATCGGCTGCTTGGTGTATTGGTCGCGCTGGTGTCGCCGGCCTGCCCGCTGTTGGAGACGCCGTAGTCACACAGGTTGACGGGCATTAGCTGCTGCGCGATGAGACTCTGAAGAGCGTCGTTCACCAGACGAAGCGTTCGTCGGCAGTAGCAGCAGATAGTGCGGTGCTCTGGAATGCTGATCGGCCGCCCCCGTTGGTGGTCTGCAGTGGCTGCCCTGGGCGTGCTGGACGCACCGTAGAAAACACAGGAGTTATTTCCGACTCCAAACGGCCAGATGAAAGACATCCAGCCTCGTGCACAGGAGCTGGCAGGTCGAGAGGACGCAAAAGTGCCGTGTAGCCTACAAGACGCAGTCGTATCCATGTCCAAATGCGGACGGATCAAGAAGAGGGCCCGTGCACTGTGGAGACGGAGACGGCTAAGCTCTCGCCTAAAGCAAGCCATCGTCGCTCTTAAACTTCACACCGTCGTTTCCGCATGCCCTTTGAACCTCTCGACCGCCAACCAGCAGCGGCTCGTTTTCACAGACATGGCTGGCTCTTCATCTTTCTCCATGGCTTTGGACGCTAGCTCCCGAGCTATTGGCGCGAGGCTGGCCCCCGTCGCATGACTACACACAAAGCCTTGTGCCTCTCCGCTCAGCCATCGCCCGCCAAACCCCTAGCCACCGCGCTCATGGCGTCTTCGCCACCCTACGCCGAAACACGTGGTCCGTGAATCATGCTTGCACGCACATCAGCATGGCCGTGTACACGCTCCCTCAGCAGTCTAGATGCGCAGCCTCAAAAGTACGTTAGCGCCACTGCCGGTATGGCGCGCACATGGGCAAATCAAGAGCAGAGGCACCATGGCATCGTGAAACATGTCTGCTCGCGGGTTACAGCTGTGTAAACCCTCGACCGCAGTACAAGACCCATCCAGAGGCTCATGCGCAGACGAATATAGCAGCACACGACCTGGAAGGAGGTGGCCTGAGGTTGCCTGGTTCAGGGCACATGCTAGCATCTCCCAAACTGACTCACAGCTCCCCAACCCTCTGGGTTTATGCGCACTCCTTGTCACCAGCTATGGATCCCGGAACAGAAACTTTCAACAGCCGACGATCAACTGTGTTCAATGCTCGAAGAGACTTTATCCACATTCCTGGCCGGATTGCATCGAGTGCAACCATGAGTGGACAAGTCCGCGGACCGCAAGTGTACCGACCGGCCAGCCTCGCCCATCTCCAGGGGGCCCACACCAAGGTCCAGACGACGGCAAGTGTTCAATGTCTACGTCTGCAAGAATGACTTGCTGGTCTCCGTAGAAGAAGACAAGCGTTCCCAAAGGAATCTGACTAGTCTCGCGCCGCGCAACGCTAGATGACGTGACACCCACCACCCCTTTATGCACAGCAAAAGGCTCTCACCGCTCTGCCTTGCTGGCTCATCCATCACCAACTCCAAGCGTCTTGTTAGAGTTGCACTGCGGGCTCTCGCCAAGCAGTGACGGACCTCCTTTTACCAGCACTCAGCCTCCCTCTCCTGTAAACAGTAACAGCACGCGACCTTGAAGGCGGGCGGCAACTCAAGCTACATGCTGAGTCTAGCTGGAATAGGTCTCAATTGCCTACCCGCTAACTCTCTCACCCGCTCCTTTCCCGCAAACGCATACTTTTGCCACTACCATTTTCTGCGCCTTCGTACACAAATACTGTGCAGCCTGCCAAGTAACGCATTTCCCCCGTAATATGCATCCACATGCCTATTCATCAAAAGCGGATTCGCGCCAGAAACCTATGTACCCCTAACTTGTCCATCTCATGGCTTGCATAGGTGTACTTGCACGCCCACTTTGCCGAAGTTACTTGCTGCTGCAATCTTACTCGCAGACAAAGAAAATTGATATTTTTTCTCGATTCAAACAATCTTTTGAGTTTTTCCCTCTTCTTACTTCCTCTTCTTCGACGCCGGTGCAAACCCTCTTTTTTTGTGTGTGTGTATGTGTGTGGTTTAATCCAACTAAAGTCGTATTGGTTATGTAACCTGTCACTGCGAAGCTTGAATCTGGATTGCGTGTTTGTTGTTTACATGACCCTTTTTCCTCTTGTTGTTGTTAGGATATGCGAGCACTTGGATAGATGCATACATACACATACTTACACGCGCGCATGCACATTTTTTCTCTGCTGTAGAACGCAGAGGAAGGCAAAGGACGCGACATGGCATGAGCAGCGACTATAATTTTGCGATTCATGTACTTGTTATCAGGCAATACCACACATGACACTGGAACTTGTATCTCCTGCCCAGCAACACCACCAGCACTCGCACAATACGTACACTCAGAACCAAAAACTCGCAGTCGTGTATATCTGTAGCTGTGAACATATCGCAGTCTATGCAAATAACACTACACCTATGCATACACACACAACGAGCTGGTATCCGTGTTGGAAGCCTGACCCGCGCCTGCACCTGCGCCTGCGACTCGTTGATCCCCGCAGGATCGTCCGGAAGATCGGCTCAGGGGGTTGTTGGGGGTTTGGTTGGCGTTGGCGTTGGCGTTGGCGTTGGGCGGTTGACTCGTGTCACGTGCGTGGCGGACGTGCTTGTCACGTGGGGAAAATGATTGTGTTGTGCTGAGGGAGTGGTGAGGGTGGGAAGGGTCACGTGCCGTATGTATGTATGTATGTATGTATGTATGTATGTGTGTATGAATGGGAGTTTTTTTTGGCTAGGTGTGGGGGAAATAGCGATTCTATGTGGTTGAGAGGGGAGAGGATAGGGGGATGGGAGAAGGGTGGGACGAGGTGGTGGGAAAATGCGTTGGATAAAGGGTGTAGGTAGACATGATATATACAGAGTGTTGTGAGGAGGTTGGCAGGTGGTTATTGATGGATAGGCAGAGGAGAATGGAGAAAAAGTGATTTTATGAAGTGGAGAAAGCATCTAGGAAATATTGTTTCCAGCGGGTTAAAATTGTTTTTTTGTTCAATAAGAATATTCTTTTGTTTTTGTCTGAGTAGATACCCGGGAGACAAGCACAAGTGTAAAGAATATTATTTTTTTCTCAAGAAGGAAATGAGAAGAAGAACATCTGTGAAGGAAGTCACGTTCTGTTTCTATTCAGCCTGCTAGTTTTTTTTATACAAGTATTGCGGTTCTTAGAAAGATCATATGTGGTTCTTTTGAATTTACTACAGACTGCTTGTTTTGAAATGTGTTAAATTCATAGCTGACACAGTTCACTGGATATAGTCCTACTTAGTTGCAAGATATCTATAATGCATGGAAATATGTACCTATTAAAACTTACTCTTCTTCGACGGGCGTGAGGTAGGATTATTGGGGTTTTTGTTTCTTAAGAGTTTTAACGTGGTCAAATGAAAGCCGCTGCAACAAACATCTATATGCAGTATATCCAATACAGCTAATACTATAGAAAAGAAATTGCCATGATGTATATTTTTTCCATCTTGCAGATAATTTGCGGACTTAAATTTGTCTCCCACGGTGACATAATAATTTTTTTCCAAGCTTAGTGTAGTGTTTTTATTATAGAGCTATATCACCCGCCACTGAACTGCGAACTCCTTCCGTCTCAGTTTAAGTAATCATTAATTGTCTACTCATCTCATGTGCGTTTAGAAGTATTAGTACTTAGCAATACTCCACCCCATTTCCCCAAGGTTACCGCTGGATATACACCAGGCCAACCCCGACGAAAACGCGCCTCTTTCACACCACCAACAGTGCCTCTTAACAACAAAACACCGTATGAACAGAAACCGTTCCCCACATAATTTCTTATTCCTAGTAACGATCAAAACGATTTTCATAATAACGCCCCATATACAGCCAGCCATTGCCAGAAGGCTACCATCTCGGATGCAGATGCACAAATCCTAGCCGACCATATGTTTGAGCCACCGCCACCGCCACCGCCACAACTCCAGAACCATGAACCTGGAGTCCGGAAACGCACTGATACTCCGACCGTGCCCTTCCCACTTACTCAGCCTGGCGCATTATATGGCACTCGATCGCCAGGTCGATGCAACGTTGCAGCACCGCCGATCGAATGACGCCAGCCTGCCCCCATCTCTGTGCAACATTTTAGGTGTGGTCCGCAGCACCGCAATATGGGACTGCGGGTTTCCAGGAACCCGGGAGCATCGCTGTGTACCGGTTCTCAACCCGTCGTGCGGGAACCTCCATGTCTCAGATGGTCGTAAAGGGGCGCTGGAGACGCGTCGGAGATGTCTCCGAGGGGTAGCCTTGTCGTGTGCAGACCACACCTTTCCCCCATGGTCGCCGCAATCTCGCAGTGTCAAGAATAGAATGCGGATCGGATTGGGGGCTCCTGGTTGGGGTTGTGGGGAAAATGCTTGTGCTAGCACACGGAAGGGGGAATGCGGGTTGTGCTGGATACGTCATATGGGGTTGTGCCCTTTGTGAATCATGACGTGCGTGCGGTGCGAAGACGTAGGTGTAGGTACGTGCATGGCGTTCTGGGAGTGATATGGCATTTCTAGTCGCATCAATGAGCGAAGATCTCACTTGGTGCTTTCAGAATGCGGGCGCTACGGATCCGACGTGTGACATGCAAATGCTATTCGGATTCCTTCGTCATCTACGTCGTTGACCGCGTGACCGTCAGAATGCCTTGGAAACTTCGGTCACTGAGTCGGTTGATGCTACGCTTTTGGACACAAGGGTGCGAAGATCTCCATTGGCATGTCCATGATGCTGCGAGTCGTGCTATGCCATGAGGCTTCACTGCTCCTCACACTAGCATAGGCTGTATCCTGGTTGTGTTGTTGCGCTTTGTTTCGAATATATTGATATCATGATCATATATTATTATTATTATTGTTCTAGTTTAACGTCCTTTTTCAGCCCAAAGGGCTATATAAGACGTGTAGGGTTTTTAGGCCTACAAGTATCTAAGTAGGTTGTTTCTAGCTACAATATTTAGGAGGGGTTTTAACTAAATAAAGGTGAGGCTTGTAGCCTATTAGTTAGTAGGTAGGGGGTGGGATAGGGTAGGAGAGGTGTATAGCTACCTGTTACAGGTATTACTTCTCGTTTTCTATGTTTCCCTTATACTAGGCTTATGTCCTAGCCTTTGTTTCTTAAATAAAGGTAATAGTTGCTCCTATACCCTCTTTTGTTTAAAGGAGGATAGGTAGTAATAGATCACCTTCGCAGGCTTCTCTTAGTCCTTTTCTTTTCTCTCTATATAGATTACATCTAAATAGAATATAAGGTAGGTCTTGTATAGACCTATAGTTGTAGGGGCAACTATTAGAATCCACTTTCCCTTTCTTATATAGGTAGTCCCTTAGGTAATAGTGCCCCAGTTTAAGTTAGTAGAAAGCGCTAGAAATCTCTCTTCTAGTATTGCTAGAAATAGTAATTTGCTTTCTTATCTTCTACTTGTATTTTGCTGCGTACGTATGTGGATTCTTGCTAGTGGCTTTTTTCCTATACTATTTAAGTTAGCTTAGCCATTCTCTCTCTCCTAGCTGCTTAATTCGCGAGCTAGTAATAGCTAGGCTAGTTTTACTAGTAGAAGGAGGGTCTAGCTTTGTAGCTTCTTTAGCTAGGGCGTCTACTTTTTTATTTCTAGGGATATCTTAGTGGCCTAGTACCTAGTAAGGGCTAGGGCGTATACCTATCTCCTTTAGTTTCTTTGTTGCCTTTATACATCTAATTTACTATTCTTAGCCTAGATTATTAGAAGTAGTCTTTAACTTAAGTAGAGTAGCTTAATTATTTGTATAGACTTTTATATCTAAATAGTTCTTTACTAGCTCTATTGCTTTTTCTAGCTTTAGAGTAATACCTTCTAGTTTACTGTTATAAACTAGTTGGTTATTTTCTATAGTATATTGTTCTTAGGCTATTTATGTTGTTCCTAGATAGAATACAACCTCTACTCCTACACCTTTGCCTTACTTTGTAGCTAAGGCATTAGAATAGATAAATGGAAGGCTGTTATCTACTAGTTGTTCCTTGTAGTTATTTGCTTCTATATCTTTAGGCTCTTTAGATATATAGACCTTATATAGGATATTTAAGTTCTAAGGTGTAAAGGCGTAATGTTGTATCTCCTTAGTGTTTCTAGTAAGGACTGTAGAGATAGATCTAGTGATCTAATCTAGTTGTTCTCCTTTATTGTTAGTTATAGCAATATTAATTGGGTGGTTTGAGGCTAGTTTTTAAGCTCTAAAGGCGTATTGTCAAAGAGCGTTGTTTAACCTTACTCTAGGTGGGTAAAGGCAGGCCTCTACCTCACTAGGTATAGTTGGGGAGGTCTTAAATGTGCCTAGAATCTTCCTACACGCTCTATTTTGTAGTAATTGCCTTTGTTTAAGAGCTAGTTGTTGTTGTTTCTAGAAGATCTAACAACCATAGTCTGCTACGCTAGTGATGCAGGCAAGGTATAATTGTCTAAAGGCTCTAGGTAATAGGCCTTTATTGCTATTTGCTAGTCTGCTTAGCCAAGTAAAGGCTTAGTTTGCCTGTTAATTTCTAATAAAGCAGTGATCCTTGAACTTAAGGGCTTTGTCAAAGTAGATGCCTAGCTATCTAATTTGCTATTTTAGTTGAAAGGTCTCCTAGGTGGGTAGTGTGAGAGAATCTTGATCCTTTTTTAATCTAGTCCAATTTAATAGTTCAGTCTTTAAGCTGTCAAATTTGATTGCTAGCTCCTCTGCTAGGTTAAAGAGTTTTTAGGTCTCTTTTTCTAGTAATTTAACGTTTTTCTTAATAGATGTTGTAGATACTGATATCTGTAGGTCGTCTATATAAGAAGACGAGTAGATATTTCCATTTGTTGTAATTAACTAAAATAGTGGTTTTGTGTAGATTAAAAATAGGATTAGAGAAGTAGGGCTGCCTTGGGGCGTACTAGTGTTTACCTCCTGTAGATCTTCTACTTGGCTATCAAAGGATAGCTCTAGTAGTCTGTTTTCTAGGAAGGATTTAGTCTAGGATAGCAGGCAGTAGGGAAGTCCTTAATCCTTCATATTTTCTAGTAGCTTGTTTTTAGCCACGTGATCAAAGGCTCCTTTTATGTCTAGAAATATAGTTGTAGTAGTCCTATGCTTCTTTTTCTACTGCTGTATATTATTATAGAATAGGAGAGTGGCGTTAATTGCTAATTTCTTTAATCTCCCGCCTAACTGGGTAGGGTGGAGTAAGTCTGTTGTTTCTGCTAGTGCTCCTAATCGTCTTGCAAATAGTCTTTCTAGTACTTTCCCTAGGCAGCTTAAGAGTGAGATAACTCTATATGCCTTTGGGATAGAGTAGTCTGGCTTTCCAGGTTTCTTTAGAATAACTCCTTTAGCTTTTCTCTAGCACTTTAGTTGGTAGCTAAAATTAAATAGAGCTAAATATATCTTAAAGAGTAATTCTAGCTGTGCCTAATAGACTTTTTGGACTATATCCTGGCTAATTAAATCTAGTCCTGGCGAGGTAGCTTTTACGCTTACGCAGGCGAATTCGAGCTCTTCTTTTGTTAAAGCTAGCCACTCCTATCTACTATCTCCTTTGTAGGTATTTAGTAGTGGGGCTGGAGTAGATAGTAGTAGGGGGAAGAGATCTTCTCTAAAGGCTTGGCATTTTTCTCTAAAGGTCTCCTTGCCTTTAATAGCAGGTATCCTTATAGATAGGTTGTCTTTTGTGTAGGCCATAGCTTTAAATATCTCTTTTAGCGTCTCCTTTTGTAGGAGGGTTTCCTAGTAGTTGAGCTTTGCTTTTTTAATAGCTTTTAGATATCTGTATTTTGCAATAAGATACTTTTTTTTCTACTAGTTAATTTGGCTGTTGTCCTCTCTACTAGCTTCTCTTTTAAGGGCTCGAAAAGCTCTGTTTTGATCCAACTTTAGGTTATCTAGCTCACTAGTCCACTAAGGTTTTGGCTTTAGTTTCTAGCTAACTAGTAGGGTAGATTCTATCAGAGCTGTTTGTACTACTGTTGTAATATCTTCTCCTAGTTTCTCTAGTTTCTCTACTAGGGAGTTATCCTGACCTAATAGGATCTTTCTTGATAAATAGCTAGAGGTGTAGGGTAGGTCTAGTAGTTGTGCCTCCAGCTGTTGGTTGTTGACTTCTTCATTAAGTGTACTATTGAAGATGTCCTAGTTAGTCTTTTTAATATTGAATCTCTTTAGCTAGCTAGGTAGCTAGCCTAGGCTTTCAATACTAAAAAGGATTGCGTGGTGGTCTGATCCAACTCCTAGTATAGTTTGCCAGTCCTGGATTTTGGCAGCTATATCATTAGTTGCAAAAGTAAGATCTAGTACGCTTTCTTGCCGCATATTTACTCAAAAAAAGGTGCCAGTCCCTAGAGTATTTAGAAGAGAAAGGTTTTAGTTGTCTACCCACTCTACTAGATCCTCTGCTTCTTGGTTTAGGTTTTTATCCTATAGGCTCCATCTAGGGTGGTGGGTGTTAAAGTCCCCTAGTATAATTAAGGAGGGTTCTAGAGTCTCTTCAAGTAGGCGCCTTTGGATTGTTGTCTTGTTAAGCCCTTCTTTTAGGCTTTTTCTGTTATAAATGTTATATATATAGATCTTAGTTAAAGGGGAGAGTATTGTAATAGCTTGTAAATCGTTGTCGTCGCTAATATATAGGTTAACCTCTACATCTAGGTCTTTTCTAATATAAAAGAGCGTTCTTGGCCTTAACCCCTTATAAGTAGGGAGTATTTGAGTAAAGTCTTGGTGGGCGATTGATCTAGTATTCTCGTAGGTATGTCCCTTTAGTAGCCAGGGTTCCTGTATAGCGATAATCTTGGCGTTTACTTGAATAGCTAGATTTAGAGCGCTCTCTATAGCAGGGCTACTTCTATTAACATTTATTTGTAGGACTTTTAACATTCTAGTTAGAAGAGGTAGTAGTCCTAGATGTCCTAGCTTGTAGGATTTTGCAGTTTTGGCTGTTAGCTGCGTGGGGCTTGCTGCAATTTACACACTTAAAGATAGTGTGAACGCAAGGCTTGCCTCTGCTTGAACAAGAATTACACTTGTGGAGGCTAGTGTGGTGGGCTTCGCTGCAGATTTGGCAGGCTACTTTAGAGCATTTAGCCTCTAGGTGCCCAAAACCTTGGCATTTAGAGCACTGTTTAGAGTTATTGATAACTCTTAGTTTCTCTGCTCTAAGGCTCTGCCCTAGAATATAGAGCTTTCCTCTAATAATCATGATCATATAGATTATGTGCTATTTTTAGGATTCCGTGCATTGCAAGTCTAACAACTTCTATTGATACAGTGAAGCAATTGAGCAATTGGCAGATCTATCTGTTCAACGCATGCCTAATAAACAAGGACGTAGTGTTGAGACGACTGAGGAGTGTGAAGATATCTGTGATGGTTCTCCTGCATTACTTACAGCTTTGCTTTTCAACAACACTAGTTGTCTTAACAGAGCCAGCTGTCACAATACTGCCAGCTGACTTAGTACTACAATCCTTCTCAACGTCTTCGTCTTTCGCGGGCGGATCAGCTTTCTTGATACTCCTCCATTCCACCAATAGCGTGCCCAAGATCATGCAAGAACTCAGTCCCGCTACCACAAGGAACACGCGAGTCAACGAGTAGCTGTACGCGTTGATCACTGTACCGATATCATTCGCTGGCACAGTCTTTCGTAGCTCTGTCGCACCCGTGTGAATCACGGCTTGGGTATCGAGACCAGCGATACCCGAAAGTTGTTTCACAAGCTCTTGTGAAAACACGCTCTGACCAACGGCGAGGAATATAGCGCCACCCTGCTGCTGCACGAAGAACATGAGTGCCATGCCCAATGAGATGTCCGACGGCGGTAAGACAACTTGCGGGACTAGATTTGCTGTTTGCAAACCACACCCAAGGCCGATACCGTAGAAGACCTGGTAGCCTATCCATTTACTCGCGCTGGAGTGCGGTACAAGTGTGGAAAGAAGACCACTAGCGATAGCGCTCAAAATCGGTGAGACGAACATTGCTGGGTTGCAGTATCCAATCTTTTGGGTGCATGCTCCGGCTACGATGCCAGTGAGCACGAGGCATAGTACCAATGGGATAGTGCGTACGCCCGCTTCCATAGCAGTTTGGCCCTGTGCTGCTTGGAACCAGATCGCAAGGTAGTAGATTGCGTTCATCGAACCACCAGTCATGACGAAGACGAAGAACATAGCGCCGCCGACGGAGCGGTTGAGTACGACACGAGCGGGTGCCATTGCTGTTTCTGGCATCTTGAACTCGACGACTAAGAATGCGACGAAAGTCACTGCGAAGGTGATAAGAAGGCCGATGATCTTGGGTGCCGACCAGGGATCCGTTGTACCTCCCCACTGAAGCGCGAGTATGAGAGATACCATTGAAGGTATGAAGAACAAAAGGCCAATGGGATCTAGACGCTTGATTTGCGCCCAGATGGATAGATCCGTTTTCGGTGAAGACTCAAGTTGTAGGAAGAAGAAAATGACAGCGAAGGTGACTCCACCGATGGGAAGGTTGATATAGAAACACCAACGCCATCCGAGGCTCCTTTGAGAATGTTAGCTGGAGACTTCTATGAAAGTGGGGGAGTCGGCGTACGCATTGTCTGTAAAGGTACCTCCCAGAAAGGGCCCAAGAACAGAGGCTACCCCAAAGGCGAGGCCAAAGAAGGAAATGAATAACGGTCGCTTCGGAAGCGGTATGAGAGGGATAACCGACATGATGGATCCGCAGGTGATGCCCGCCGCTCCGATGCCCGCAATCGCTCGGCCGACAATGACTGTGATGCTATCAGCTCATATAGGCTCGCGTGGATTGACAAGTTTTCTTACGAGTTGTAGAGGTAGGAGCAGCGCCGCATATAGCACTCCCAACTTCAAATATGAAGATTGCGATAAGGAATGTCCGCTTCGTATCGTACAGTTGGTAGAGCTTGCCGTAAAGCGGATTGAAGATGGCACATGTGAGCATGTATCCGCTGCCATACCACCCAATGTCTGAGATGGAACCAAAGGTATTCGTGATTGCAGGTATCGCAGTGGCTGCTGTGGGTTAGGAATGTCGATTGCAATATACTTGGATACGTACCAACAATCATGCGGTCCAGTGCAACTAAAATGAAGCAAAAATAGATTGAGATCATGATCAGCCAAAACTGAAATGATTTAGATTTGAAGTCCTTCTCTGCATCGGCCTGCTCATTGGAGTCCGAAGGCTTAGACATATCCCGTTGCTGTGGTTGAGTCGAAGAGATCGACTCCCGGCTGAGGTGTGTTTCGCCCATTGTATCTTCCTTGAGCGTCGTTTGGACTCGTGTTCAACTCGATAGTGGTCTGCAGGGAATGATAGCTGTGACCGGGCCTTTTATACGGGAAGATTTCCGGTATTCCTAATACCCCGAGTAAGTTGCCTGGCTATTCGAGCGTTTCGGGAGATAGTAAAGTCCGATAGCGGATCGAGGTGTGCAAGACGGACATGACTTGGCTTCGGCCCATCCTCAAGTACTGGAAATAATAGGTTATTCAAGGGAGCATCTCGGGAATAGAATACTGTGCTCGTTGTTGGACTATGTAAATGGCTGGTACAGAGTTAGGTGAGAGTCACGTGATCTTCTCGGGCATTAATATTGCCCGAAATCTGGCCTGCCAAAGATAAACAACGCAGACTCCACGCATGACTCGCCATGATTGGCGAGATAGCCTTGTTCCATACCAGGCCCATAAGCTGTCCATACATGTAAATCGAAGCTGCTGCCTGGGTCAGTCTCTAGAAGAAGCATGAGATCAATCCTCGCAGCGTGCCAGAGCTCATACTGAGTAGAGTGAGCAAATGTTCATGTGGCTGTAGCTTGACGTGTAAAAAGCGAATAATGAGGTCACTTAATGTTAAAATAGTGTAGCGAGATGCACGTGCATGCTCGCAGGGTCTATACGAAGGAGTTCGTATTCTTATGTTCCCTTCTTTCACTCACGTGTTTAGCTTATCATTTTTACCTACTACTATAACATGATTATTTTATTTCAAATGCACGTGTTAGAACCTTGATATAGAAAGTGATGCCTTCTGAGTCTTGATAATATAAGATCTGCTTTGGTCGTGTTATTGTGCTGTTGCCCGGTAGAAATGTGCGCCTAGATGGGGACAAAATACGAGCTCCTTCGTACGCTGTAAAGCTTACTTCAGCAAGCTTAGACGGCGGCCCTTAGTGGGCAAGACGAATAAATAGTTTGTAATATACCTATTCTAACTCCGCTCCTAGATGATACTTTATAGCCTCTAAGTAAGCTTTCTTAAAAGCTAATACTATGTATGACAAGGTATAGATATTTGACATATATTCTATTAGGATCAAAATATCAAAGTGCAGAGCCCTGAAGTACTAAGACGATGCACGAGAGTACTTCTTTTCGAATGCGCTCTCACTAATACACCATAGAGGGCCCACTAGAATATTTTTAGACAATAGAACGAAGTTGCTGCAGCATGCTGCGTTACAACAACTCTGCCATCTCAACCTAGCCTGCTGAGATGGCGAATCGGTGCACATACAGCCAATCTAGACCAGGAAGCTTCGCGCACAGTGATAGTTCTGCCTAATAGATAGTCATTCGGCTGCTGTATAGCCCATATAACGGCAAGAAAAGGCGTAAATTTTGACAAGAATCGTGATAAAACATGAGAAGGAAAGACAGTATGAGCCCATTAATATAGTAAAGATCGCAAAGGGACTGGAGAAGAACAGTCTGAAAGCAACACCAAAGGCAGATCAAATTGAAACAGATGCGATATAGGGACGGCGATTGATACTAGCATTCCCTCAATCCACTATTTTACTGCACAGGATAAACTGCCCCGCTGTTGATCAAACATCACATGATATGTCTTGGCACACAGCACACAAACACTTCTCCAGGATCTTTCCCAGCTGGCTACACTGAATAGATGAAATCCATCCGAATAGATGAGACCCGTCCATTCACATGCGACATGTGCTGTCGGCCCAAACAGAAACGTGGGGAAGAACAAAGAGCAATGTCACAATTAAGTCGAGTAACATGTTAGTCATACACAAACGGGGTAAACTAAATCCAGTATGAAACTATTTTGCGAAGGCATGTGTAACGCGCACTGACTGTTTTGGGTCAGAATAAAGTGCCGAGGCGGAGCCAAGCGCTTGCATCGTCTTCTAGAAAACTTCGAAACCCGTGACAGCTATAACAGATGTTCTCTTGTGGAAGAACTATTCATGCCTACACACGTTCAGTCTGAACCTCCAGTAGCGTGTGTGTGTCAAAGTATCGCCGGTTAAAGCCAGATAGGGCGTGCGCTGCGAAGGCTAAACGATTAACGCCTATGCTATGCTAAGTCAGACGACTAAACACCCACTCCGCACACATCACACACGTCATTTTCATACTGTTGCATCCCTTTCGAGTTTACACTTCAGAATCTCCACGGGGAGGGTCACTAGTCAGACAAGAGTTCTTGGCGATGCATGTGTTCTTGGTGTTCTTGGTGTTCATGCTCACGGCTTGGTGGCCCTCTCTTCGAAACTGTGGTAGCAGCTTGTCATCTAGATGGCCTATTGTTTGTTCTTGTCACACGTAGTTTCTGGAGTATAAAGATGAGCACTTGCGCAACATTTGCAAATCACCGCAGCATCAGCACTCGGCCCACTCTCACTTACATTCTTTCGGTCTCGCAGGTTGACGACACTCACTTTTTCAATCTTCATTTCAAAGATTCAAGTTCAAACCTACAAGCCGGTCTTTTCTCCAATTTCCAATCCTACCTCACTCTTTCCAACTTTCTCCAACTCTTCCCAACACCTTCAACATGCATCCTTCCACTATCGCAGCCATTTTGGCCTTCACTGCTGGCATGACTGTCAGCGGCGCTCCCACTGCCGAACCAATCCAGAAGCGGGAGGCGCAGCGAGGCCACGGTCGCCGTATTGGCAATGTTGCAGAGGGCATTGGTGGTGGCATTGGCTTCATCGCTGATGGAATCACGATTGGCCAATTCGTCCAGGGCAAGAATGTGAAGAGGGAGGCACGAAAAGGCCGCGCTGGCCGTGTCGGTGATGTTGCAGAAGGCATCGTCGGCGGCATCGGTGCCGTCTCTGATGTACTTACTATTCACCAGGCCGTCCAAGGTCAGAATGCGAAGAGAGAGGCACGAAAGGGCCGTGCTGGCCGTGTTGGCGATGTGGCCGAAGGCATCGCTGATGGCATTGGCGCTATCTCCGATGGAATCACTATTGGTCAATTGGTCCAGGGCCAGAACGTGAAAAGAGATGCACGAAAAGGTCGCGCTGGCCGAGCTGGAGATGTAGCCGAGGGCATCGCTGGTGGCATTGGCGCTGTCTCTGATTTGTTTACCATTCACCAGGCCGTCCAGGGTCAGAATGCGAAGAGAGAGGCACGAAAAGGTCGCGCTGGTCGAGCTGGAGATGTAGCCGAGGGCATCGCTGATGGCATTGGCGCCATTTCGGACGGCATCACTATTGGCCAAATCTTCCAGGGTCAGAATGCGAAGAGAGAGGCACGAAAAGGTCGCGCTGGCCGAGCTGGAGATGTAGCCGAGGGCATCGCTGATGGCATTGGCGCCATTTCGGACGGAATCACGATTGGCCAAATCTTCCAGGGCCAGAATGCAAAGAGGGAGGCACGGAAAGGCCGCGCTGGTCGAGCTGGAGATGTAGCCGAGGGCATCGCTGATGGCATTGGCGCCATCTCTGATGGAATCACTATTGGCCAACTCGTCCAGGGCCAGAATGCAAAGAGGGAGGTACGAAAAGGCCGCGCTGGCCGTCTCAGCGATATCCGTGAGCCTCCAGAGGCGAGCTTTCCCGTTATTGACCCCAGCCAATTTCAGAAGCGGGACCCTCAGCGCCCTGGCCGAGCTGGACAAGTTTTTGGTGATTTCCCTAGTATCACGTATACCGGAACTCCAGAGGACATGATCGATATTGCCAACCGCCAGAAAGAGAAGCGGGATCCTCAGAGTGGTGGCCGAATTACACGAGCGGGTGATGACATTCGTTTCTCTCGAGACGGTAGCGCCAGAACTCTTCCAGCGATCGATCACGACTTTACTATCCACGGCCAGAAAGAGAAGCGAGACCCTGAGCCCCATGGCCGAGGTGGTCGACTTAGCAATTTTGTGGACGGCTTTACGGACGGTATCGGCGCCTTTAATGATGCCATGTACATCCACGATACCCTTCAGGGCCAGAATGCGAAGAGGGATATTTCGACTATCAACGATTTGGTCAACTACAATAAGATCCACTACGACTTTCCACCCCTTCACCATGAGAAGCGGGACCCTCAGCGCCGTGGCCGACTTGGCCGACTCGGTAATTTCGTTGACGGTGTTACTGACGGTATCGGCGCCTTTAACGATGCAATGTATATCCACGATACTATCCAAGGATCTCAGCCTGCAAAGAGGGATGCTATGGCCCACATCGGCCCATTGTCAGCTGCAGAATTGAAGTTTGAATCGAGACCCGACTCCGTCATGATCGGCGTTCCCCACGAACATTATGTCGAGAAGAGGGATGCTAAGATTGACCGTGAAACTGGACACATCGCGTTGCCCGACGGTCACCCGTTGAAGGGTTATTTTAGCGACGTTACCGGTAGCACGGGTGAACTCCACCACGGTCTAACTGCGAAGAGGAATGTGCAAAGGATTGACACGGCAATCGATACCACCTTCGACAATTCTCATAGCGCGAATGCGATCGAACATGCTCTTCGGGGATCTCGACCTACGAAGGGACATGCTATATACGAGGCTGGCAATGTGAAGAGGGACGGTGTACATCACTTTGACACGGCAGATTACACCCTCGGCCTTGACAGCGAAAACCCATCTCCAGCATTTGAGAAGCGAGACCCTCAGCGCCATAGCCTATCTGATATCGGTTTTATTGGCGGGAGTGTGGGAGACCAGCTCCTTTGGGAGCTAAAAAATGGGAAGAAGTCGGGAACCGTGAATGTGAAGAGGGATGGTGTGAACCGGTTCGCCACGGGAGAAGATTACACCCTCGGCCTTGACAGCGAAGATCTATCTCCAGAATTCGAGAAGCGGGACCCTCAGCGCCGTGGCCGACTCGGTCAACTTGGTAGTGTCGCTGAGGGCTTCGCTGGAGCCATTGGTGTTATTTCAGACGGGTTCACTATCCACGGTGCTATCAAAGGCCAGTAGGCCTAGGTACTCAGCGTGGATAGAAGGGTCCGCAGCAAGGCAGCGCCTGGCGGGCTGGAGATGGCGTTGATCGCAGGTTACGAAGACAAATTGTTTTATGATTTTTGAAGCGATAGACTAAATTGATCAATGCAATGAATTTTAACCATCTTGAACTGTTTAGTGCGTGAACCACTACTAGTGCACAATACATTTCTGAGCTACGAGAAAATTGAAAACTTACCGTGCTGAAAGCGGTCATGAAGCTGGTGTCCTGTAAACGCTGGGTTGAATATTGGATGCAGTTCTTACCAATGTTGGTAAGTAGGATTAAGCAAAGGATCCCTGTTACAGAACGTCAGCATCAACACCTTGGCATAGTTTAGACCACTAATGGCCGCGATACCGAGAGCTAGTCTACTCCAATGTCTTTTTGCAGCAGAAACCCACATTTTGGATTCTAGTGTACAATTAAAGCTGCAACCATAGACGCCATCAACAGCTTAGCCTCGGACACCTACACACATGAGTATGTGTAGATGGTGATTCCAGACAAGAAGTCTCAACTGGAAGACGATGTACTGGAGAGTCATTATCATAATTTTACGTATGTCTTCATCTAGATCCTAATAATGCCGTGTCGCTGGCCTGCTCATGGCATGTTCGGGTTTGGTGGTCCCTTTGCCAACTTAAAATGGCCAGGATGTAAATTCTGGAACACCTGCGCTGGGTCGTATTTCTTGCTCACAGAGATGAGTTTGGCGACATTAGCTGGTCCATACGTAGCGATCGGATCCATAAACTGAGAAGCGTAGTTCATGTAGATGTAATCATTGTCCACACCCTTGCTCTTTGCCTCAGCCTTGACCTTTTGAATAACAGTCGAGAAGAACTTGAAAATGGCGGCCTCGCCCTCGGGGCTAGCGAACGATGCACTCATGTTCATGATGAATATTGGGCCTTTGGCGGGAGAGAGACCGAGCGCGTTCCCACCGTTTTTCTGCATACTCTTCAGTTGGCCTTCTGTGACAGGCTGGATTGAGATGGTTGGGAAGGCACCCTTGACATCTTGAACATTGGATATAAGTGAGTAGAAAGTATCAACTAGGAAGGTGAAAAGTTCCCGGTCGACCTTGAAGGTAGCGTCCCACTGCGTTTGTAGGGAGCCGAGCGTATCGTTAGGCGAACCGCCGTTCAACTTGATGGTAAGATCGCTAAGATAACTGACACCCGTGTCGTCCATTACAGGTGTAAGTGTGTTGAAATCAGCAAAGACAGAGGCATTTGCGACTGGCTGAGCATAGTGAGTTTGAACGATGGCGATCTTGCCAATTCCAGGGTAGTTGCCAAAGGATACGATTTCAGCAGCATCAGTATCTTTCGAAGACTCGACAGTGGCAAAGTTGAAAACGGCATCAAGGACAGCCTTGAAGTTGTTCTCTGCAAAGATGCGCTGACCGCCCCACATCTTGCCGAGAGGGAAAGCCTCGAGCTTGAAGTTGGTCACAATACCAAAGTTGTTTCCACCACCACGAAGAGCCCAGTACAGGTCAGGATATTTGGTAGGCGTGGCAGTCACGACGAGGCCAGATGCTGTAACGACTTCATAGCTTGCGACATTATCGCACGCCCAACCCATCTTGTTGGAAAAGAATGAGATGCCGCCACCAAGAATGAGACCGGGCACACCTACTGAGGCCATCTGGGCCATTGTTATTGGAAACAAAGCCCGCATATGAGGAGGCGACTTACTCTACCGCCAACAACGCTGACGCCAGAATTCTCGAGCGTCCTGTAGACATCGACCCATCGAGTTCCAGCGCCAACATTGGCGAATTTCTTGTCACTCGAAACAGCAACCTGGTTGAAGCGTTCCATATAGACAGTGATGCCTCTTTCGATGCTGGATGCCCCAGCAAAGGCGGCATGACCACCGCCCTTTACAGCAAATTGACATTGGGCCAAACGAGACACCAAGATCAGCGAGGATACCTCAATCGTGTTGGATGGCTTGAAGACACATTGTGGGCTAACTGAGCTCTGTTGAATACTCCAGTAGGCACCAGTAAAAGTATCATATGACGATGTATTCTCGGAGAGAAGTTTGTCGCTACCATAGATGAGCTTCAAGGAAGAGCACTTGAAACTAATTAGCAAACCAGACGGAAAAGTTAAGTTCAGACTGAGAGCTTACGGCAATTGAACAACCACTAAGCAGTGTTCGTTGCGACAAGGCGGCGAGCTCTGGGATGGCAGATACATTGACCCCATTGGAGATCAAAGCCTCGGTAACATTGAAGCCTCCTGGCTCAAAGATACCTGTTTGCGCCAAAACAGCTGCGACAATGGTACTAAGCGGAAGGAGCACCTTCATATTGGAAGCAGTAAGAGGAAAAAGGGAGCTGAGCGGGCTCCAAGACATCGAAGCCCATATTGTACAAGCAGCACGACTTGAATTATGTATCTTAGCGACCAGGAGTGGAAGGTGCTCCGCAGAAGAGGATTGGCGTCTGCGCGCGGGGTTCATCTTGGCTGACCTCCCATAGCCTTCGGCATGCAATATACAGAGTCTGAGGTGGTTGGACTCAGAGGATGCGGATCTTCATGGTGGTGGCGAAGAGTTGGATTTAGTGGGACCAAAGTTGGACTTTGCTGGGTAGCAAACCCCCTTTGCGGCATTCAGTGCTGCTGGAGATCTCGCAGGTTGGCTTCATCCAAGCTGGCCATGGTCTAGAAGCAATAGTAATCACATAATTTACAATGATAGATCACGGGAAAGAGACGATAGTGGAGAGAAGCAGAACTGGTGTAACCCGTGGACTGGCGGCCTTGTCTAGGCAGCGCCAAGGAACCCTGAATGCCAAGTTTTATGGAACGCAGCGATATTGCCGTTCAGGCGAGGGTGTCGGCTCGGTTTTGTCTCATCGAATGTGCATACTCACGGCAAAAACCTTCCAGTTCATGCTTCTTGTTGACCGGAACCGGGGCTATGTATTGGGAGAAATGCCAACCAGAACTTCCATCGAGGTTGCGTTTGTTTTCACCCTCCACTAGGCACATACCCTACGATGAAGAGCCTTTATCGGGACACTATACATATACATTCGTCTCTCGACTAGTGTGATCCTCCTCGAGCCGCGTTCAATGCACTCTTGGATCTTGATGGCTACATAGCCAATCAGCCGCCTGATTGCGGCCCCGCAACATGGCCAAGAAATATACGGCTGCCCCATCAGGTGCTTGTTCCGGCAAACAATTCCTTGGGAGCCATCGCTTACTCTCATCAATATGCGATACGATACTGACATGGGAATCGGCCAATCTTTGTTCTCTTCTGAAGTCTTGGTGGAATAGGGTGCTTTCAAGCCCCATGTTGAGTTCTAACACCTTGTTATCGGTGGCATATTTCCAGTATTCGTTTTGAACGGCTATCAGCCATTTCGAACTGAACAAATCGTCAAAACATAACTTTGAGGGACAATAAAATAGAGTCAAAAAAACGACACAGCTAGGCATATAGTTGGCATGTGCGGTGTTGGGCCACCACTTCAATCTCTCGTTGAACAAGAATCTAGCTCACACATCCTTAGCTGACTTCAGATCCCGTTGGAGATAGTCCCAGGGATCTTCAGTTCTGGATTATGGATCCCCTCAATATACGGTGACATATGTACATCAGGTACGAAGGATTCCAGTCCCGAATCTCCAAATACGCAACCAGCCACTCTCCCAGCCACTCTAAGCTGCTCAAGACCTCCAGTGCTAAGCATGACACTCCGAGCCATCAATCTTAGACATTGAGTTCCATGCCTCTATTATTTAAGATATCCATCACTAGACTTGAGCTAGTCTGTACAAAGCACCCATGCTCATCCTCGTTTTGTTGCTCATTCCGTTGCGTCCCAACCGCTAGCTTGCTAAAGGAAGACCATTCGAGCTGCGAGACGTTCTTATTGAACCTCTGTTGGATATTATTAATAAGTCAGCCCAGTATTTACAACAAGACATGGTGAGCCATTATAGCCTTTTGCTTCGTGGTTAATTGTTGCGTTGTGGTTGTTCCACAATCATCACGGTTAGTGTTAACGTGCTTTACTTAGTCATGGATTTGCATTGTGACAAGTAGCATTGTCACGTGTTACAGTCTCAATACACAGTTCTCGAAAGGCAAATGCGGCCACACCCCAATGAGATTTGGAGAATCATCTTCAGCCTCTACTTTGCGTACGCTGTTGATGTAGCCGCCGACCTAGCAAGTATGTTCTAAAATATTAATGTAGTCCCGAATAATTCTACTTGGCGTAAAAGTCGCGTTCCTTCCTACACGTCTCACATGGAACCCGCAAATACCCTAGAGGCAGGAGTAGGGATCTATGTATACTTTGGTAGTGGCTTCATCTGCATAGTGTTCGTTACACTTCGCATCATCCAGCTGGGTTTCGATAGCCATCACAAAGCTACAATATCAGAACCCAAACGGTTATTGTTGTGGACTTTGTTGGGATGCACAATGGGTATATGAGTCGTAGCATCTTCGCAAAAATGGATTTTTTTTTAGCCAACACGGTCCCTGTTCAGCCGTCAGTAACAAAGATCCATGCCCTTAAGCAGTCTCTGATTCTCGAATCGAGGCGAAATGCGATTGGGGTCTTCTGTAAGAAGTTGCCATTTTGATGGATAGTCATCCAAAATAATTTCATATGAAATAGCGAAACTCATGCAGCATAATAGCATCTTTATTGTTGTAAGGCGTAGTCTATACTACAACCAGAACTAGGCTTATTACAGCGCCTCTCTGCATCCTCTCACACTCACATTCTCCCTCTTCCAATTCAGACTAATCTTTAGCTAATAGACACAAAAAAGGTCCTTCCCATGCACATCCCATCACCACCTATCAAGCACAGAGGTAAACAAGAAAAACATTCAAACTCGACCAGAACGGCGTCTAAGCGCCAGTGCGACGACACTTGGGGCGGCCACGCTCCAGAACATTAGGATCGCAAGTGAGGTCACTGTCTGCAATGCAAGTCAGACGGGTGTCACCTAAAGTCATCGTCAGCCTCAGCCCTGTTTAGTTTCAAAGGTATTCCAAATTCAAGACTTACAGCCCTTGCTACCGTCAGGAACGCAGCGACCGCTTTGGCCGTCGACATTGCAAACATCCTCCTTCAAGCTCGTGTTGGCGATGCAGCAGTTGCCCGTGGGGACTGGGCGGTTGGCATTGGGGCCCTGTGGCATGGCAGCCGTGAGGGCAGAGATGGCGAGGATGACGGCGGTGGTGGTGAACTTCATTTTGAGATAAAACAAAAAGATTGGATGGTAGGTTCTTGGTGATATAGACGTGGAGAATGTAATAATGTTTTAATGCGAATGTATGTATTTGTCAGGGACAATTATAGAAGTGAAGAACCGACCGGCGGAAAAGACTGGCTTTGGAAGAATAGAAGAGAGTGGGAGAGTGAGAGCGATGCTGATGATGAGGCAAAAAACTCGCCGCGATCCAAGGCACCTCTTATACACCTGAGGACGGGCCTCGGCAGGAAAAACCTCATGATAGGGATTCTGCTTTGGTGGCTGCAACACGCCTGTTTGCCTTTGGCTTGCCGCTGCCTGCGCAACTCCGCCACGATACCGAACAACCGGCGGTAAAATGACACCGAGACAAACACAAAACAAAGAATTCGGCTATGACGGCCTGCAAAATGCGGCGCAGTAGCCATAACGAGGCAGGCTGAGGCTGCGCATAACAGAACAAGAACCTGGGTGCTTAGGCACTCCCATATCACGATACGCAGATCATACAGGAACTCCAGCAGGTTTGCGGAGAATCTAGTCTTCTTTCCGAACTTGCCAGTCCGTGGGAATGGCGCCAGGGGGTCGGCGAGTGCTGAATCCATTATGCGGTTTGGGTTTGCAGGTCGTGAAACGTTAGCTTCCAGCAGCACAGCGCAACAAAAAAAACAGCGGGCTGGTATACTGACGGTGTCACACACTCTTCACATAACTTGGAGAGCCTTCATTAAACAGGAAACAAGGTGCATTCGAACACGGCGACTATTTTTTTTTTCTTGCGCAGCATCATTAAAGTACCCATACCTTTTACACTCGACGTTCCCGAATGCGCAAGTCCTTCAAACGCCCTGATTTCGACTCGCAACACTGCCCTGAAAAGTGCAGTTCCAACGGTTGCCGCTGTTTTCAAACTTCATATTTACAAAATGAAACTCTTCCCTTGTCGATCGAAGAATCCAAGCCCAACTCAGAGAAGGTAGTAATCTCCGCGCGTGCCCTCTTCAACCTTGAACGTATCAACAGCAAGATACTCCTCGAGCCCCTCGTCGTCCATAAGCGACTCATTCATCTTCTTCAAGAAGCCTTTGTCCCGCAGCGCCTGCGGCACAAAAATCCCATGCACGCGCCACGTGACGGGCTTGAGGTGGGTGCAGAACCACTCCTCATAGATGGACAGAACCGCGCAAGCCGAGTCCTCATGTGCAGAATCCAGACTGAATATCATATGCATCTTATACGTTGCGTCGAAAAATCTCGTGTCTTGACTCTGCGGCATCTGGTCAACGTATGTCTCGCTCCGAGTAATGAGATCCAGCCCCTATTTCAAGGCTTTCGCAGACCCGCGCCCCAAGCCGTTGATGTCACATTGGAAGATGGCATGCAGCACATCGACGCGGAAAACATGAGCGGGTAGCTGAGACTCAAGCAGCTTTTCATCAGGTAGCACGAGCTGAAGGGGCGTGTGAGCTTTTTTTGACAATGCGAGATTCGGACTGGACATTTGTTGGCGAATTGAGTTCCCTCTCCATTCTCTTTCTTCGCGCAATTGGTGTTGTAGATATTCATTGGTTCCCCGATTATCTGATCTGAGATATCTGGTTGCATCGTCTCCAGGCGCTCAGGCTGTTGAAAAGCCATGGTGGTTCAGGCAGGGGCAGGTGAGTCGATATATAAGTCCAGGAAGTTCAGGTGCCAGACGTTAGCTGGTTGCAGTTAGTATTTTGACGTGAAAACTGTGGTCGTTTTGAAATTATTCACAAAGAGCGACGGACTCTGAGATGAGGATAAGTCGGCCAAGGGTACAGCGTTGAGATATCAGGCGGACGCGCGACATGATTGCACCACAAACCGCATTATTCATTACCAAGTCCCCAAAAGAAATACGTGTCCAAGTATCCCATAACTAGTGTATAACGCATCTATCCAACTACACCATAAATTGTTCCGCGCCCAACGTCGCCTTCAAATCCATCTTAAGCAACCCCTCACTCTCAATCTGCTCTCTCCTCTTAACCAACTCATCGACATCCCAATTCGCGCTTACAAACCTGCCGCGCAGGAACTTTCGATCGACGCCCTCCCAGCCCGCCAGCCAGACGCCAATACCACCAACAAGCTCGGGGGTATCCAGGGCAAACCTCTTGAAAGATTCAATCGTCATTTCCGTGTCGACGACACCGGGATGCAGGGCCACGGCAAAGACAGTAGGGTTCTCAGCGGCGACATATGTCATGAGTTCGAGGACAGTAAGCTTGGAGATGCCGTAGGCGCTGAGGCCGGGGAAGACTTCGTACGCGGCGCCGGTGGTCAGCGTGATGATTTTGGCTGGGAAGTCAGGCGACGGCAGGTGTGTGAGGAAAGACTGAGTCATGAGGAATGTGCCGCGGGTATTCAGCGTCTACTTATGTACATTAGTAGTTGTTAAGGACTGTACGTGAAAGATTGTATCATGGCACGTACCATTTCGTCCCACCACGCAGCCTGGTCGACATCCTTGACTGGACCAATGGCTTTGAACAGACCGGCATTATTAACGAGGACATCAGCATGTCCGTATTTCTGCTTGATCTGCTCGAAGAGCGCGGCCACGGATTGCGGGTCCGCGATGTCGGTAGCAACAGGGAGTGTTTCCACGTGGGGATGTGTAGCCGCAATAATCTTGGCGACTTGTTCGAGCTTTTCCAGCCGACGCGCTACAAGGACGATTGCTTTTGCGCCTGTGGCAGCGAAGGACGGCACAAAAGCCTGGTATGGTAAAGTTTGTTAGCTATACTATTTGTAGCGACGGAGAGCAAGCCCCTGGCTGCAAACATACACGGGCTCCCAAGCCTTGGCTCGCGCCAGTGACGATGATGACTTTGCCCTTTTGAGAAAGCGCGCTTTGCGTGGGATCGATGGCGGGATATAAATCCCGATGGACAATGGGGACGAATTGCTGGGCTTTGACGAAGTGGTCAACTGGAAGGTTTTCCATGGTTTCTTTGAGGATAAGTGATGAAATCAAGGTAAGTAAGTAAACTTCTGTAGCAAGTATATCGTCTTCACTGGATAAGATTGCTGGGGTATTCCAGTTGCTATCACATCAAGACGTCTTATATCTTGCCTTGCAGCCGTTGTATATTTCTAATACAACCACCGCAAGTCCCAATTCGTACAGAGGGCACATAATCATGACTCTGCTCTCTCTCCAGCATTCTAGAAAAGCGAAACGATGCCACTCAGCACTGAGTGCCAGACATTACGCCAAGAGATTGCATCGTGGGGGGGTTTTTTTTGCAGGGAGTTGATAGGACAGCCCAAGATGGTGGCGGCACGACGTAAGTTGTAACCAAAAATATGGAGCGTTTGCTGCAATGGCAGGGGGGTCCTCATTCCTAATCTAGAACTAGCGCGATTCGAGGTCCGCTGCCAAATAAACTCCAGCAAGTCAGACGGAATACCCGTCTGAGCCAGGGGTGCTCACAGCGAATTGTTGTTGCTGCTGCTGTTGTTGTTGTTGCTGATGCGCAATCTGCATAACTTCGTCTCGAATGAGCTCATCAGTGCCAGCGAGCACCTTTTCTACCCACAAGACGTCCTTGACGATTTCCATGACCTCCTCCCATTCCTGCAGGTGCATGCCATTCATGACAATGCCGAGCATCAAGACAAACTGGCTGCGCTCTCCCAAATCTTGCGTCTCGATGGCGGCGAAGTAGAGTGCCCAGACGAGCAGGGGCTTCAGCTCGTTCCATTCACCCATGTTTTCCACCAGGACAAGCAGCAGTTTGCGCGACATCATGGCAGTCCTTACTGGCGTTTGGCCCAGCGCTCTCCATATCGGCGCCAGGAAAAGCAGTGTACCCAGCCGACAAACCTCTTCCATGACGTATTCCCAGCTGCTGCCGTTTTCCAATGGCCGTATAGAGAGGAGGCGGTACAGGGTCGGCTCTGTCCAGCTTCCGCTCGTGATAGCTAGCATGAGTTGTCTCTCGTTGAACGTCTGGTCCAACGATATCATCTGGACGATATCATCAAAGATGGAGACCCAATCCAGCCACCTGGGTAGTCGCTTCTTCCACGACAAGGAGATGCGATTGTAGGGCCGCGGCATGTTTGGCGCCAGTTTCGAGTCTACAATCCATTTCGACGGCATTGGAACAACAGGGCTAGTGTCCTGAAAGAAACTCGCTAACAGATCTGCCCTGGTCATGGATTAGCATGACACGCTCGGCCATGTTTGCGGCGCACGTGACTTACCAGCTCACAGTGATTCGGAAATGTTCCGTCGTAATAGTATCATAGCCACCTCTTAGCGCCACGACTTTTAGTAAAGCATTGGCATGGTTTTGCCATTCATTGCTTGTGAAATTGCCTAGAAAAGTCTAACATGTGTCAGTTGCCCGCCGGTCTGTTCGCTCCGCCATTGTCTGCTTACATGATGTATCATAAAGGCAGCTATGCAGCCTATGATCTCTTCACTCTGATGCGCCTCTGGGTCCTGTAACTGCTTAAGGGTGTGGCGAAGAGCCTTGTGATGATACTTTAGCGCAACATTGTCGTCCTGAGAAGGAAAGTAGCCATGTTTTCTGGCGAATAAGAAATTCTGCGAGTTGGAAAGCATGCTGTAGAAGGCGGCGGGATTACTAAGTCCAACGGGATACCAAGATCCCCGCAGAACGGTAGGATGGTTGTTGTCTTCAGTGACAAAGACTGTTTTGGTTGTTCCATGTCAGCAAAGAAACAGACAGACAGGTGTAGGGGGACCACGTACCGTTGGCTAGCAATGCTCGATCTGAATCATCGAGCTGTACGGGATACGGGGAAAATGGGTCCAGCTGACCGCCACCAAAGCGATCAATATCCACACGGCTCTCGGGCGGGCTCCGAAACTCGAGCAAAATCTCGTGCCGAGCGCGTTTCGTCTTGGGCTTCCTCCTCGCCTTGCCGACCTCGGTCATGGCCAGGCGGCGGATGCGGAGCTGCGTCTCCTCACTCTTGAGGTCATCGGGGTGCTGGAGATTGACAAAGTTGAAACTAGGTGTATGTTTGCGATCCATGGCGAGTGTGTAATCAAGATGGCGCTCGCTTGCGTAATAATAATAAAATAGTAGTACGTAGTAACAATACTACTGCGGTCGTGTCATCAACAAAGTGAGCCTCCCCCGTCTTTTATACATGTTAAGAATAAGACAGGAGCGTTGAACATAGACACGCATACACACGCTCACACGAACACAGGGACTACGCGCCGCAAAGAAAATGGTAGAATGGTGCTTCGAAACCGCACGCCATGACAGTGGCGATTCTCATGCGCAGTGCAGAGGCGCGTTGGAATGATACGGGACAGCGCGGGAGCTACGGCCGCACGTGGCGAGGCGTGTCATTTGCCAAGTGTGCGAACAAGCGAGCGATTGAACAGGGCCTTTTGCTGTATGTATGTAACAACACAGAGGCAAAAAAGAACATGGCTCATCAACACAGCACCTCGGGGAGTTTGCAGCTGATAATTGATAATATCCATGTACCCGTCCGGCAGCACGGCTCATGCGCTTGCCGGGAGGCGCATGCAAATTAGTAATTGGCAGTGCTTTTGCAAGCACATGAATAAGCGGCTCAGTGCGAACAGCGATTATCTAATGTTCCTTATGCGGAAATATGAAAAGCCAGTATAGACAGTTTGCTCCACAGGCGTTGCGGAATAGTAAAGAGTGTCGCGTCTTACCTGCATCACTGTCTTGGGCTACTACTGTATGGTGGTATCTCAGCGCCATGCACCCCAAACTGCAGACTCAGCACCAAAGGCCTTCTTCCTGTTCCGTCCATCCAGCAGATTATTCACTCATTGCACTTCTCCCTTAATGTAGTCCAAACACGGCCCTTTTATTAAGCACATCTCAACTCTACTATGCTGGTTCCAAGACGCGAACCTCTGCTCCAGCCCCAGCCCCAGCCTCGGCCCCCACTCCCAGCCTCATCCCCACCACGCTAAACCCACACAGACCTAGCGCGCCAAGCCACTCCTCTCCAGCAAACCTTTTCGCAAATTTGTCTCCCCCCGACTCTCTCTTCCTCTCTCCAACGCACCATCAGACAGTTCAGCCACCCATTCTCACCCTGCGCCGTTACGTCTTGTAATCGGCGCGCCTCGAGTTATATCCATTGGGCGGCTGCGATATAGCGCTGCGGAGAAGGAAGTCTTACCAGTTGCTCCATTAGAGCTGGCTGCGCATTTTTTTTGGTTGCGCAGGCGGTGTCATAGGAGCTGTACATACCCTCGCCCTCTACATGTCGTGTAGACGGGCTGGATGATTGCGCTGTGAAAAGAGTGTTGATGTTTGCGCTGTCGGTGTCCATGGCTTGTTTCACGGGGAAGATATTTGTTTTTTTTTGCGCGCGCGTGAACGCGTTTGAGATGGATGGTTCGTGGTTTAGAGGCGAAAAACCGCTGACGAACGACCCGGAAAAACACCATCTATACGAAGCCTCTTCTCCCAACACACGCACGTCCCGATTCCGCATACGGCCATCTGCAATATGAAAGCCGATATCGCGAGGGTTGTGGACTACATTGCCCTCCATGAGCTTAACTTGTGCGAGGAACGTGATCTCGTTTTGCAACAGGGGTGGAAAATACTCTTTATGTATCGCCCATCTGAACGGCGCAACACAAACGGCCCCACGCGCCAAAGTCCTCAGCGTCTTCATCTGGGCGTTCCTTGCCGTCGAGATGTGTTTGGATTTCTCAAAGCGTCGCATAGCAGCAAACAAGGCAAGATATGCAATGGCCGTGTTGCATGCTAGCGAGATTCCAAAATATAAATAGATGTTGCTTTGTAATGTCAATATCAACTCGTCCGCAGGTGGTGGTGCCATTTCCAGCCAGCCCTGGTCCAGAGTACTCGCCTGATAGTAGCAACCATGCGCACTCGAGTATAGCCCGCGCCCCAGATACTCGTCTTCCTGATGCTTGAGCCGCATCATATATCCCATCGTCTGCCACATAAGGCTCCATGACAGCTTGTCACCCATCCTTGCCGTCGTCAACCCAAGCTCTTTTTGCTCGGCATAGGCGTGCTGGTGCTGTATGCAGCTCGTCATTGCCGCTGCAACTGGACTGTCCTCGTGTCCAACAATTGTCGTCTGGTGCAGCAAGTCCAGCATGATCTTGAATTCTGGTTTCTGGAAGATTTGGTGTCAGACGCTTCAGCCGCGCACCCTTTGGGGTCGTAAACATGTCCCAGAATACGATTGAAGTGCTCAGCTGGTATATGTTCCAGTCTCGAAATTGAATCCATCAAGCCAGGTCTACCTCCCGCCCTTTTCTCTTCAAGATGACCTGTATGCAGTCGACCTTGGCCATACCATCCTGACCTTTGGTCTGCTGCTCCATGTCCTTTGCCACCCACACGTGCTCAATATCACGCATGACTCTTCGCAAACTTGAAAAGCGCTTGAATGCATACATTTTCTCGAAGCGATCTCGGACAAATTCTCGCTGTGTGTTGTCGATAGCTTCACACCCAGCGGTGAAGAGTGGCCATATATGGGCGGTAGTCAAAGGCGAACAAACATCGACATTTTGCAGGTAAGCTAGGCACTGGTCGATGTGATCCATGCTGATTGGATTTGGAGCACCTATATCAAGCCAGGTACGGTAGAGGTAGATGAAAGCTGCATGACGATACGCTTCAGCTGTCCGGTTGATGTCAGGGGTTTTCAGTGCGTCTTCTTGCTTGCAGATGGTAAAGTCCATGGCGAGCAGCTTCTGTTGAATATGCCGGCCAGTCGTGTTTTCATCTTCCGATAGAGCGGGGCCTGTTGGCGATTGCAATCTTCTCATCTTAATCGTGTGTTGCAGTTGGCTAATCTGGGCGACTATCAGGAGCACATTTGCAATGCTCGCCAGACTTTGCTCTCCCTCGATGGCTGTAAAGTCCGTCTCGTGATCCAGCAAGGGGCTAGATCCTCTCGAAACAGACGATAAAATGTCGTGATATGCAAACAGACTCATGAGGAAGCGTGCGCTTGAGGTAGCCAACCAGTTCTCTCCTTGACTACGGACTATCATTGCTTTTGCACCCGTCAAGTGATTTGCAACATGCGCTTCGTCGTCTTCGCCAAAGAGTCGAGCGGATACTTGCATCATCATGACAGTGGCCAGAGCCGACTCGGCGTTCAGTTCAGATGGATTTTGAATCATTCGTTGCAATTCCAGAATAGCGTCTCGCTGATGGCGATATCTCTGCAAATACAGGGATGGATCGTTTGATGATGTTGAAAGATGGTTTGCTGCCATTGAAAGGATCGTAGACCTGAGCGCAGCAGATTCATAAGCCATAGCTGTGAGGTGGCGCTGGAAGGGGGTCAAGATGCCGGTGCTGGGAGCCACAGATATCAGGGTGGAAAGCCGATCTACCCAGTAATTGAGAAGCCATCTATCATCTGATGATATACCGTAGGACAGCTCAGGGGCGTGGATTGGTAGCACCGGTAGACTTTTCGCTGATCCTGGTGACGAGACCGTATCCCTGGGGCTAGAACCAAACAAAGGCGTAGACGTAAAGGTATTCACGGATACCGGGCTCAAAGCATAATCTTGCTCAATGACCTTTTTCTTCCGACTCTTTCGCGGTGGTTTTGCTGGCGTGTTGACAGCATCGTCCTGCCACTTCAACCTGACGCCATATCCTTTGCATGTGATTTTCAGTCTCATGCAGCGGCCACAAAAGGGCTTTTGTTCGTCGCACTTGTAGCCAGCTTCCCTGCATGTCCAGCATCCGGTCCGCGATCTCTTGTGTGTTGCCATAGTAGCGAGCTAGACATTTTCGTGTTATGGCTACACTCTGGCCCCTTTTATGAAAACGCAATTGGCAGCATGACCCTGGCGCTTCTGAAAAATTTGTCGGTGTCCAAGACGGAGAGTAGGAGGTGTGGATTCCGCGAATGTGGGAAGATGCGAGGTGGAGCGGCAAACGGCACTAATACTAGCTCCCGCTCAGAGGCCGAGGCTTCCACTTCCAGCCTCCAATGTGGAGCTTCGCGGTATCGTCTGGACTCTCACGAGATGACAGGATACAGGCATGAACAAGAAACCTTGGGCCATATTCATAATCAAATGCAGTGATACTAGGCAATTTGATCAAGCCAGTAACTCCAACTACAATTTCGAATTGTCCTTCCAAACCAGCCCGCCCTTTTCCTCAACATATTGCCTCCCCTTAGTCCATCCCATCCACGTACTCAGCGTATCCTCTCCTCCACTACCAGGCTTCAACCCCTTCTCAGTCCACCCACTGCCCTGCCATCCGATGCCCTGACCTTCAGCCGCAGTTCTTTCGTCGCTGCCCTCATGAATCGCGTGACCCGGCGAAGTCTTCAACGTGACAGCAGGTCGTTGATCGAATCCCTGTTCCTCCAATTCTGCCTGCGTGAAGACAGGCGTACAGCACGCGTCTGTACCATCAAAGATGGCCTCCCACTCTGCACGCGTCTTCTTCTTGAACTCTGCCGTGAAAAACTCCTTGAGCTTGGGCCAATCCGCCATATTGTCTCGGTCGCCAGGAAGGTCTGATGGCTTGAGTCCCATGCCCTTGAGCAGCGCAGCGTAAAACTGCGGCTCGATAGCGCCAACAGCCATGTACTTGCCATCCTTGGTCTCGTACGTGTCGTAGTAAGGCGCTCCGCCATCGAGCATGTTGGTGCCTCGCTCGCGCTTCCAGGCCTCCGTCTTCAGGCCCAATCGCGGCATAGTCGCGAGTATAGCGCTGCCATCCACCATGTTGGCTTCTACGACTTGCCCGAAGCCGCTGCGCTCACGTGCGAGAAGTGCAAGCAGTATACCCATAAAACACATTGAGCCTCCTCCTGCGAAATCGCCAATCACGTTGCACGGTGGATACGGTCTCTCGCCCTGCCTTCCGAACATGCTCAGAATGCCGGATACTGCAATGTAGTTGATATCGTGACCGGCCATGTGCGCGTATTTCCCGTCTCGCCTGAACCCCGTCATCCGCGCGACAATCAGCCGCTTGTTTAGTCGCAGGAGCACCTTTTCTGGGTCCAGGCCTGCTTTCTCAAGCACACCAGGGCGAAACGGGTCAATCAGGACATCGATTTGTGGTATGATCTTCTTGATGAGCTCCAGGCCAGCAGGAGACTTGATATCTACGCATATCGACGTCTTGCGGCGCGTGAGTTGGTCGGAGGAATGCGTGGCGGATGCGCGGTCAAGACGGAGAACGGTTGCGCCATAGTCGGCAAGGAGCATGCCAGCAAAAGGGCCTGTACGATATCAGTCTGGCTCTTTACCAATAGTATGAGCGGATATGGTGTCTACCTGGAGCGAGTCCTGCGAACTCAAGGACGCGAATGTTGGCGAGCGGAGGCGGTTGAGGTGCCGTCATGGTGGATAAAGTGTCTCTGCTAACTGCTCGTGTTATGTGGGTCGTCTGAAATGCCTTCTTGTGACCAAGCGCAGAACAAATATGGATTTATACATGTTCGACGTCGACATTAACGATGGCATGCACCGGTTAAGCAATCCCGCGGGGAAGATGCCGAGGTGCAGCTGCGGATTGCGGAGAGCTGCAAACTGGAACCGTGCGGCTCTAACCCCTAAGTAAGTACCTCTCTCACGCATCTGGGAAATAGAACAGCTAGATATCGACCAAGCCGCGCTGGCTTTCAGCTTGACAACAGTTGTATGACCTGTTTTGCTATTGTATATCTTCCCATGTATTTATTCTCCTGTTCAGATTAAAATATCAAGGCATTGCAATGCTGGTGTTGCAAACAGCGGTATTTCCGGCTTTCCCGGTTCGGTCATCGCCTATTCACTACTGAAGTAGCCTAATCGCGATCATGTAGGCTTCTTCAGATCGGCTCGAGTAGAACAAAAGAGCCATGTCAGCGAATCGATTGCAGCACTAGCTGGACACTACGACTGAGTTGCATGTCACGTGAACGCATAGGGCACACAAGATAATGGATTGGCAGTACCAAGTAGACGAATCAAGCTCTCATTCAGGAAGCTTTTCATACGTGCACATCACGTGATGTCCATAACCACTCTTCGTCTTACCAATCCTAAATCCTTCTACCAGTTCTCGTCCAGATTAAGATTCCAAAGTCGGGTTAGATTAGCCCAGATCTGCGCGTGTAGCCACGTGGGCGCTAGTCCAACTACTTACTATTCCTGGTGCAGTCTGCATGCATCGCACGTGTCTTGGTACTCTTCTTCCTTCCAACCGCTCTGACTGGCTCTTCCGTCTTTTCCCTAAACAAGTCGTGAATTATCCATGGTTGACCATGATTGTTTCTTTAAAGAGGAGATCCAATGACTACACTATGGTTCAGCCAAGCCTCCACTCTAGGCAGCCAACATAGGAACGTGCACGCCGCCATGAACTGTTGGATACACAATAAGCCAGCACCCACTACTTTTCAGACTCCAGAACCGAGGAATACCACAGCAAGAATGGATGATGTTGATTTAAAGCCTGTCGGATAATAGTCGCATGTTCCTTCCCAAACTGCTCCTCCCCAGCTCAACTCCATCGCCAACCGCCCTACACCCACACCCAATGACCACACCACCAACAGCACCTCAATCCAAACAAACAACCCAAAGACAACACTAACCCTGATCCTCGCCATAACCCAACCCAACCCATCCCATGGCCTCCACCAATACGCCCCCCATCTACACCATCAACCTATCCCTCCCCCCGTCGGACCGCTACACCTTCGCAGCGCAATCCCACGCCGCCAGCCTGCGCCAAATCCCCAAACTCTACTCAGAAGCAACATCGCACCTCGGTCTCCCCGCATGGTTTTTCCACCTGCTCGGCCGCATACTGCTGCGGCGCCTGCACAGCCGCGAGCACACGGAAGAACTCCGTGGCATCAGCAAAGCATGCGGTTTGCCAATGTACCTGCTCATTGCGTACAACGTCTTTCTCGACTTGCTCCTCGGGTGCACGAGCGGGGGCATCAAAGTCAAGAATGGGCGGCCGCGGCGCAGGGGAGGCGTAGGTGAAGAAGAAGAAGAAGATGATGATGATGACGACGATGACAACAGTGCAACAATGCTGCATTTCCGGACGCTGGACTGGTCGATGCCGTTGCTGCGGGATTTGATTGTGCAGTTTGAATTCGTCGAGCATGAAGGTGGCCATGTTGTTGCTCGCACGGTGGGCTATGTCGGCTTCGTGGGCGTACTGACGGGCGTGAGGAAGGGGTTAAGCGTGTCGTTGAATTTCCGGCCGTACCACAATGCATTGGGGTCGTTTACCCTGTCGAACCTGGCGTATTACTGGAACACGGTTTTGGTGGTGCTGGGACAACGGCCTAGTATCTCGGCACTGCTGAGAGAGTGCTTGATTCCGCGGCCTGGTGCTGGTGGTGGAACGAGACCGAGGACGAAACTATCCAAGAACAAGAAAGCGAAACAGAGAAAGCAAGAGAAAGAAGAAAAAAGGATCGAGATACCCACTATACTGCCACCGTACTCCACAAACACAGTCCTCAGCGTCTTCCCCACCCTGCCCACGCCAGTCGCCTACCTCATCTTCTGCACGCCCACCGAAACCCTCGTGCTAGAAAAGGATTTCCGCACCGCAAACATCCTGCGCTCATCCGCCTTCCTCGCAACCACCAACCACGACGTGGCATTTGAAACGCCCTCCTGCACTTCCACCACCACCACAGCAAACAGTCAGACGCGGAAACATGCGTTCCTGCAATCCAGCATGCGCGAGATCCTCGACGAAAGCATCGAGCGGAAACAGTGTCTAAGCCGGAAATGGGAGGCGTGGAATCAGCGGCAAACACGCAAGACGATGCGCGGCCAGACGGCGGCAAAGGGCGTGGCGCTGGCGACGCTGCGCAGGTGGATAGAGGCGTATCCCGTGTGCAATGAGGTGACGCATTTTGCGTGCATCATGGATCCGAGCGAGGGTGTATTTCGCTGGGTGAGGAAGTTTGAAGAAGGCGAAATTGAAGACTAGCAAAGTGTTCAAGTTCTGAGAGTGTTTTGTTCGACTGTACTGTAGACAAGATGAGACAAGGTGGTGAGTTGTAGTTTCTTGACTTCTTACACATACCACTACCAAGGCACATTTGTGGAATCGAGGCGCCATATATGTACATATATTCATACAGCCCGTGACGAATGCCATTTCTCAATAACATGCTCTCTCTCTCTCCAATAGCAATGGTGTCTAAGCACGGCTCTTCCTCGCCTTGGGCTTGCTAGCCTTCTTACCCGCATTCTTAAGCCTCTTCCTCTCCATGTTGGCCTGGATCCTGATATTCCTCTTCCGCCACGCCGTCCATCGGTCTCCAGGCACAAACTCCTTGACTTTGACGCCTGCCCGCTCCGCCGCACGACCAATCTCCCAGTTGGCCTGGCGGTACGCATACCCCTTGCCTGTGGTCAGACGCAGGCCCTTGTTGGCCGTTTCCCGGGGTGTTTCGCGGATGCTGCTGGGGCTGCCCGTTGCGTCGCCGACTTGCAGCTCTGCTACGACAACTGCGTCGGCAGATGGTTTTGACGAGGACGTAATGGGCACAGCGAGCATATTCAGGCGTCGCCGTCGAGCGGCGTTCGGAGGGTACGGCAATTTGTGGTCTTTTTCAAGAGCAACGCCAATGTATTGTCTGTTGGGGTGCTTGCGTGGATCCCGGTAATATCGTACGTAGCCAGACTCGGTGGCAAAGATGCAGTGGTCGCGCCCGAATTTGCAGTTCTCGCCGGGGAACCATGATGTGCCTCGCTGGCGAAAGATAATGTTGCCCGGAATCACATATTCGCCTGGTTCAAGTCGGTCAGCTTTCGACGTGTTTATCGAACTCTGCTAACGAAGCATACCTCCACTCTTCTTCGCTCCCAATCGTTTACCCGGGCCGTCCTTGGCTCCGTTGGCTCGTCCTTGGGCCTGATGCGCCGAATGTCGAACGAACGAAAGAACTGGTGCGGGCGCGGTAGAGCCATTGGCCACGCGGAGAGCGTCAATGACACGAGTAGAGGGCGCAATAAACGCCGCAGACGTCGCTATCGACGCGCGGACGGGCGCGAATATCCGTGGGAGCAGCATGGCCGCTCTGTTGCTGGAGAGGCGGGCATCCGAGTTGCATGGTGACTTTTCGAGATGCTCGCTTGGCCCGTGCACCATCTCCGCGGTGCCCACATCATCACACCATGGTCGTCCCCTCAATGCACGCAAAAGTACCCGATGTCGTGTATTTCAGTAAATTCGTAACAATGACTGCATGCATATCTCATCCGGCACCTATGACACGGGCAGACTAGGACGAAATCTAGTATGCTAGCACCCAGAACACCTTACACAGAATGCCAAACCCATAGAAGTGAACAAGACCCGCTCGCCAAAGCACTCCTCTACTGCACTTGGTTGACAATCTCTTGCGCCTTGGTCAGACTCTCCACCATCTGCTGGCAGTCCTTCCGCCTCTTGACCGTGTACTCGGACTCCTTCAGCAGCTCGTCGAGCTCATCCGTCTTGTACATGTTGGTGAGCAGCTCTCCCTGCATGTTCTCCTTTGTCCACTGCACGAGGTTCAACATGATGGCCTTGGGGACCATGTCAATCATTGTCCGGCGGACAATGTTGAAGTAGGATGTGATCAGTAGTTCTGTGACTAGTTAGCATGCTGGACCAGGCCGACGCATCTGAGATTACTTACTAATGACCTCGACTTCTTGGGATTCCTTCTCGGACAGAGTGCCAGATGCCTTCAGGGTAGGTGGCGGAGGCTCCATGGCAGCCATCTTCTTTTTGTTCTTACTAGCGAAGAAAGAGCCGAAGAAGCCACCGCCCTCGCCGGAGTCGAGTGTGGGTGAGATGGATCGTGGGGGTACGGTCGGCGGCAGGGGCTTTCCAGTCTTGGGGTCAACTTGTTGAGGCTTGCTGCTGTTGTGTCGCTCGTGCACAATCGCCATAGCGCGCGAACCGTTGATGAAATCTGGGTGGCCGGTATTGATGTAAACGGACTCCATGGCGACAAGGTCCCTGACAAGCTTGTTGGTAGGCTCCATTGCCTTCTTGAAGAAGGACACAACGACCTGGTGCAGCTTCTCCTTCAGAGCAGGATACCTTCGGAAAGAGTTCTTGTTAAGCAGCTGGCCAAGGATGCGGATCAGTTCATCGTAGACGAGACTGACACACTTCAAGCTAGGATCCTCTAACCGCTTAATCTGCTGCTTGACAATGAGCTCAAACGCCGTGGTACCCACGAACAGTGCTGGCGATGAACCGGAAGAGTTGTACAGGACTGTTCGAATGTCCATGTCCTTGACTTGGTCAAAGGGGTCGACAGCCTTGACACCGTTGGCGTACAGCTCGTGGTAGACGAACGAGATACGCGCACCACCAGAAAGTTCGACTGCAGACAGCTCCTGGTTATTGCCCTCGAGCACACCACGGTATTCGTTCGTGAACTCTGTGATCATATTGAGAACAATGTTGGAACTGTTGCCTAGCATGGAGTTGCCAAGCGACGCGAGCTCGGCCTGGTACTTTTGCAGCGAGGATGAGATACGGGCTTTAATATCGGGGAGCGTTTGTTTGATGTGCATCATAAGAATCTACGGTCGTTAGCATCCCCTCTGCCTTTGTTGAAATGACAGCAACTTACCAAATTCAGCTTACGGGCCAGGTAGGGTGTACCGCAGTAGGCAGCCTTGTTGCGGTATGCTTTGTGATTCTCAAAGTACTGCCGTTCGTGCTCGAGCGCATAGGAAATCGCCTTCTTATTCTCAATGTCCCTCTGGCCACGGTTGACAACGGGCACGTATCCCAGTCGCAATGGGATAATGCGTCCAGCGAGAATGTCTACAACATCAGTTCCCTCGTCCATCAAGTCGACCTTGGTCAAGACACCAATTGTCCGTTGTCCTTCTGGGTCGACTTCGCGTGCGAGCTTCAGACCGTCCGAGTTGGCCAAATCGGTGTTGGCAGCCGTCACAGCCAGAATGATGGCATTGGGCTTGCTAATCTGCTTGAGAACCATCTCGCGAATCTGGCGCTCGATATCCCTGGGCTGATCTCCCACAGGCACCTTGGTCAGGCCGGGCAAGTCGACCAGCGTGAGTGTAAGGACGTTTGGCGAGTATATCCTGAGGTTGATGGGCGCGGGCGAAATTCCCGCATTGCGACCAGTCTTTGACTCTGTCTCGCGCACAATCTCATCTCTTATCTTGCTAAAGTCATGGAACTTTTGGCCAGGAATGTGCAGGAACTCGCCCCACTCATCCACATTGTTCTCCTGGTCTGTAGTCTTTGCACCCTCGCTGGTGCCGTTCGATTGTGAGTTGGATGCGCGGTTGATGAGTTGAAGAATGAGCGGCCTTCGCGTGACGATACCGGTTCCTCGAGGCAAACTGGAGCGCTGTCGTCAGCATGGCATTCCATGAGCACGTCGCAATCTGCAACCACTCACAAATCTCGTCCGACAATGTTCTCAAGCACCGAACTCTTTCCGCTAGACTGCGATCCTACGACGGCAATCTGGGGCAGGTCTATGGGGTTTTGGACCTGGCTGGGGCATCAGTATACGTGTATGGAATGGCCTATCGCTGCCTGGACTCGAATAAGCAGAATAAGCAGAAAATCGCCACGTACTCCGACAGTTGTGAAGACGTCCTGGAGCTTGTTCACGAGGGTAATCAGCCCCGGGTCGTTCACGTTGATCCTGTTTCAATGTTAGCACTCGGTGCTCCGAGGGGCTGCCCAAGATATGTGCCTACGCATTCGGATTTGTCGCCATGGCCGGCGACTGGGAAGATGGTATTGTACAGGCGTCTGTGGAAGGCGCGGTAGGTGGAGGATATGGGTGCAGGCGTGGTGTACGGCGTGCGAGACAAAGGTGTTTGAGATCTGAAGTTGTTGCTCGCAGGTTGCGTAGCTGTTGCAGGTGTCAACGTCGGAGAGCCCAAGCTTCGATAGGCCAAACTACGCCACGCTACCACTACTCAGCCACAGAACGCGGCCTGCGGCGTTGCGGAAACAGTCGCAATCGCTTTTGCGACACACGTCACTAGGCAGTCATATGATGTGCAATGGATGCACTCAAGCGCCCCAGTGACAGCACACGCAACCTGCTACGTGTATTTCGCAGCCAGGCGGCCAAATTATCTCTTCTCGACCATGTGATTCGCAAGCGCCGTCACAGGGCGCCCAAGAGCGTCGTCAGCGGACCAGGCAACAGTCGTGGCAACTGGGTACCGTTCTCATTCTACACTATGCTCATAGAGATATACTAGACAGACACGCAATTCAAAGTACCGCAAGCATCTACTCGTCAACCACCGACGCAAACTTTTCCGTCATCTTCTGCAGTAGTTCTTCGTACTATGGATAGTTAGCAATATGCTCAATGAATAAATCAAAATGGGGTATATCTACCTTCTTGGTGACGGCCTCCTCTCCGTCGCTGGGCAGCTCAAACTTCATTGAGCGCAGCTGCGACTGGATCTCCGAAGTCGCGTCTCGGATCTTGGGCCATGAGTGTCCCTGGGCAACAGCCTTTTGCGCCTCGTCGTGGAAAGCCATCATGTTCTTCATCATCCACTCCGTCTTCCACAGCGGACAGAACTGGTCGTAGTCGGAGTAGCCGTTTTGCTGGAGGAAGTCCTCCTTGAGCAGCGTCGCCACATCGAGCGTGATCTTGTCGCTGTCGCCTAGCGCAGACTTACCCACAAGCTGCACAACTTGGTCGAGATCATCCGAAGTAGTCAGAAGCTCCTTGATGCGGTCGCGCAACCGTGGGAACTCGGGGTTGTTCTTGGCGTAGTACTTGTCTAGCGGATTCGTGTACTTGCTGTAACTGATCGAAGTGTTGACCGACGGGAAGTGCTTGCGCTGCGCCAGCTTCTTGTCCAGACCCCAGAAAACTTGCACAATGTTGAGCGTACTCGTCGTGACAGGGTCCGAAAAGTCACCACCTGGAGGACTGACAGCGCCGACAATGGACACACTGCCGTATCGTTCGGGGCTGCCCAGAGCCTCGACGCGTCCAGCACGCTCGTAGAAAGACGCAAGCTTGGCACCCAGGTATGCAGGGAAACCCTGATCCGCAGGCATTTCTCCCAAACGACCGGAAATTTCACGAAGCGCCTCTGCCCATCGCGACGACGAGTCGGCCATCATAGCAACGTTCTTGCCTTGGTCGCGGAAGTATTCACTGATTGTAATTCCCGTGTAAATGGAGGCCTCACGAGCAGCGACGGGCATGTTTGAGGTGTTTGCAATGAGGGTGGTACGCTTCATGATGGGCTCCTTCTTGCCGTTGACGTCGATGGTGAGCTAGCTATGGTTAGCATGTCGAAGCGCGCGGATTAGAACTGGGGGTTTGCGCACCTCTGGGAAATCCATCAAGACTTCAGCCATCTCGTTTCCTCGCTCACCACTACAGACAAGGTCAGCGTCCACCATGCGCAAAAGTGACAATTGAGCCTTACCATCCGACGTATACGATGATGTCACTGTTGGAGAACTTGGAAAGAGACTGCGAAATGACCGTCTTGCCGCAACCAAAAGCACCAGGAATGCACACAGTACCACCCTGGACACTGGGGAACAGCGAGTCGAGCACACGCTGGCCGACAATGAGGGGCTGATCCGAAGACATCTTCTCGTTGGAGGGGCGGGGCACTCGGACGGGCCACCTGTGCATCATGCTGTACTCGGTCTTGGTGCCGTTGAAGTCAAGCTCGAGGATCTTCTCGTCGACCGTGTAGCTGCCCTTTTCGGCGATGCGAGTAATGGTGCCCTTTGCGCGGGGAGGTAGCAGGATTTTGTGCTCGCTGAGCAGACTGTTTTCCCACACGGTACCAAAGACATCGCCGCCGGTGATGTGGTCGCCAACCTTGAGCGAGCCGGGGGTAAAGTCCCACTTCTTCTTGCGGTCAAGCGCAGGCAGGTCGATGCCGCGGGGAATGTAGATGCTCTCTGCGTCGACGGCGATATCCTTGAGCGGGCGCTGAATACCGTCGTAAATCGTCTCCATGAGACCAGGGCCGAGCTCGACCGACAGCGGCTGTCCGGTGCGGTGTACGGGGTCGCCAACAGTCACGCCAGCTGCGCAGCGTTAGCCAGAAAGCCCCCGAGCATGTATCTGCGGGGCGCATACCAGTCTCCTCGTAGACCTGGATGGTGGCCTTGTCGTTTTCGATTCGAATGACTTCACCCACGAGGTTCTCGTAGCCGACACGAACCTAAGACAGTCAACAGCTGGCCCAGCACACACGGCGCACTGCACATACGAGCTCGTACATGGCACATCCAATCATGTTCTCGGCGATGATGACAGGCCTGGGCGGGTCAGTATGCGGCGGGCGCGCAGCCGTGCGGTGACGTACCCGGAGATGGAGTAGATGGAGCCTGTATAGACGTTAGCCACCGGCGTGCGTGCATGCGCTGGGAGAGCTTACCCTGCTCCTCGCCGCCCTCCGTCTTCCTGTCCTGCTTCTTCTGAGCTTTCTGCGCCATCGAGTTAGCTGCCTGCGCACCACGGCCCATCGGTAGCGGGCGGCACTGCTTACGGGAGGCATCTTGGCAATCGATGCGTCTGCTTCTTCTTCGTCGTCGCTGGCTGCTTCTAGGGTAATGTGCGGCGGGGGCGCTGGTGTAGCAAGCTCGCGATGCGGTGCTATCAGCGGGCTTGCAGGAAGCGGGACGCGGTGAGGGTCGACGTCGTCCGGGCCGGTGGCGAGGTGAGCTCCAGAGATCGAGAGCTGGTCAATGTTCTGCTTGTGCACGAGGTCGTACAACGATGGCCGTGTTCGCAAACGAGGACGCAGACCGAGTTGCATTCAATCAATCGATGGTGGTTGCAGGTTGGGTCGAGGTTGAGCTTGGACGGCGCGCTAGCGCTTGGTGGGGACATTCCTTGTCATCTGCCACCCACTCCGCCTGGGGAAATATGAGACGGAGGCTTGGGCATGGCTCTGCTGGGGCCTTGCTCGCATTTGCTACACACGCTGGAATCCTGAGGCTACAGGCGTATATTGCGCACGCCGCCGGCTTCGCGGAGCTGCTTCGTCTACGTCATCGGCGAAGCTCTGCGCCGAGCTGCTTTGGTAAACCGCAGCTGGGGTAGCTACCTGCCCATCACCTCCATCCAACTAGCTACGAAAAGGAACCCATCTCAATCACCGTATCGTTCCGGCCCCCGCGCTCCCTCTTCTCTGCTGCACACACGATGCCGGCGCTGAGCAGGTGCATGCCCGTCAGCGCCCTGCATGTCCTCCCATCCTCGGCCGCAGACAGCGGCTGCTCGGAAACGACATAGGGGAGAAAGCGTGCAAAGAGAGGCTTCATCACCAGCAACGACGCACATATGATGGCAATGTTGATCTCGATGGACGAGAAGATGATTGCGTAGGAACCGCACCCTGTGCATCTTAGGCTTGCGTCGAATCAACATGTTCTGCCGTGGCTTACTCGTCACCTGACCGTGGCTCATGGCGTCCTGAACCAGAACAAGTCGCACAATAGTCACAATACACACACTGCGGTACACGTTAGTATGTGGCCTTTTTTATACCGGCAATACGCATACACTCCACCCAGCCCAAAGACAACCAGCAGTCCTGTCTTCTGTCGCCTGGGCAGTTTCAGTTGGCCAATAACGGGAATCGGCAGCACCCAGATGGCGACATCGAGGACAATTCCAATGACACTGGTCGACCAGAAATGCTGCTCCTTGTCCATGCAGGTTCCAGCTGTTGTCATCTCCCAGTAGCTCTGAACGGGGTCGCAGAGGAACACATTGCCGAACACGCCCCAGGCCGTGGCGCCGAGTACAAGGATGAAGAGGGCGTAGCAGATGCACACTATCGACGGGACGTGTGAAAAGAGGCGGATGTATTGTAGGATCAAGGACGTTTTGACGAGATTACTCGCAAGATGATAGAGGATAGCTTGAGCGAGCACAAGCTATAGACAGTCAGTGTAGCCCACTTGCACGGAGGAATATGTACCTTGAGCATGATTGAGAGCGAGGTGGGCGACTTGTTCTCTCCTCTGAGATCTGCGACGTCAATGCTGAACTCTGTACTCCAGTCAGATTCCGTCAGCACTCGACTAATTTCAGACTCGCCTCGCCCAACGACAGCCGTAAACCCTGCTGAAAACACCTGTGGCAGTTAGCCATGTTCGGTCACGACACCAGATGCACTTACCATGGCAGCTGTGACGCAATAGTCTTCTGGCCCGATTGTAATCGACCTCGAACAGACTCGGCTGCACCAGCGAAGAACAACCATGACCGAAGCAAGAGCAGTGAGAATCACTGTAGGAAGCAGGGCTTCATAGCTGATGTCTGCCGTTGCCTTGGAGCTAAGGACAAACCAGCTTGGTGAACGAGCATACATCATAACGCATGGAAATTGTCCAGGACTGGCGGCGGCCGCGAAGCATTTACAGAGCCATGTCTTGCCGTGGACTATGGAAGTATACGCTGACTCAGGCTGCCATGTCTTTGTGACGCGATGTGTTGGCGGTCTCGACGATCTTGTACGTCGTAAGGGTATTCCGGCTGGTTGATATGATGATGCAGAGCCATTGGGGCTCATCATTTCCAATCACATCTCTACACCAGGTCATCAACCACGGTCCGAAGAGTTTCTGCAAAGGACAATGCAATACTAGCGCTGTGAAATAAAGAGAAATCCAAGAGGTCGGTATCTTTTGCGTATACTATGGTTCCGAGCGGGGTCGTCACATGCTGAATTTTCAGGTCCCGACTGACTTGAGCCGCACAAGCACGCGGGATTGCATCAACGTCTTCCATCGCACTCTGATTGTTGGATCAACCTATTCTTGGATAGACCTATTCCAAAGGACGCTTCAATCCGAGTATCATGACTCCGTTTGGTTTATAGTCTGCCGAACACCATACCCTCTACTAGCCATTAGCAGACCATGCAAACACAAAATGGAACAAGTTACCGACTACAGTCACCTTCTATAGGAACAAAGAGCGCTGTGGCTAGAACACATGAAAACGAGGCCACCCCTGTGTCGTGCCGGAGCATGACTTGCCGAAAGGAAGCCAAGTCTTTAATATAAGCATGGGGGCTATCTGAGAACCCCTTTATCAGTGACTAATAGCAGAAACCAAGCACTTCGAAAAATGGTAATTACAAGCGCAGCATGTGAAGGCGGCGATGTCGAGGATGATGACTGTAGACCACCAATGGGCTGCCAAAGGAACGGTCAAGTATCACTACCGCTCTTTCAACAACAAACAGATGAACAATCCACCACCAGACATGCATGGTACCTGTGGCCTCTGTAATGAGCCAAGCCAAGCAACCAAGGCGGCGCCGTACATAGATACAGTCCACCACACCACATGTCCCCCACTCTGCTGCACTCGTCTCTCCGTGCCGACGAGAATTTGTCACTCTTCCAGGCAAAAAAAGAAAGGAAAAGAAAAATACCGGCAGCAAGAGCCGGGAATTGGCCAAAAACCTCTCTATTAATCGGTAGTAGTCTCGGTAGTGGTAGTCTCAGCTGCAAAAGCGTGTGAGTGGCTTGCATGAGAAGTGGAGTACATGAGGAGAGAAGGCTGGTGTGGGTGTGTGGGTGTGCGGGCATAGCATGGGGGGGGGGACCCGGGGAAACTTAGTTACCACATGTTACTTTTTCTCTTCTTCCGATCATGCGCAGAGAGGTCCATGTGGAGGAGGTTTGTCGAGATCGAAATCATGGTTAGTGCTGAGAGGAGTGATACACGTGTGTGCTAGACGAATGGCCTGCGCGTATGTTGCGGCAGGGTAAGTAAAGCAAGGGAGGAGGGGGTGTATGTGTGAGCTAAGACTACCCGCCATCTCGAGAGCTCCTGTTCCCATGGAGTTGATTGTGCCGCTGGTGCAGCAGCGGGCTTGTGCCTACATACATACATCGTACGTACCCACGGATATCTCATCCGCATGCTGAATTAAGCTTTTACGCCCGCTGACTGCGTTGTCCGTGTCTGCGGCCGCTGCACTCGTGTTTCAACACGGTAAAGCCCGGAAACGCTAGGGCGGCCGTTAGCGCCGATCGCTGCATCGAGATATTTGGAATCATGCCGCCCAGGGTTAAACGGTAGGCAAAAGGCCAACACCCGCCCCCAGTCATGTCATGGCGAACGCTGGTATTTGTCAACCAACACCATGTCATCTTGCGATCTCGTCACAGCCAAGTCCCTCCCCCCCACGATCCCGGGTCAGGCCTCCTCCCCTTGCACACTACCGTTGCTCGGCTGGCGACTTGTTCATTGGCTCGGTGCTGAGTGCCCCAACAGCCTTGTGTGCTTTTTGCTGTCTCCGCAACAGGCTGTCCTCGTTACCCGCTGACCGCATTTACATCGCAAGTCTTAGCGACGTCGAGGGGGCATGTCCAAATTGCGTAATTTTGTCCCTGGGGCCCGGCGGGCGCTTGGTAAGCCCTTATTTGGCTGTTGCCGGGACTTTGTTTCGGCATCGTGTTTTAGTCGGAGGGCATGGAAAAGCACCGAGTCTGTGACAAATCAAACCAAGGACATATAAATATATATATGATTGTCGGCTCTCGCAAAGAACAAAGGTTCTTCGTCTTGCTAACGACTTGTTGTCATCCATCCTGTATACGGCTCACGAACACACTTCCAGCAACTTGCGTACACTGCCAATATCACAATGGCCCCTGTTTCTCTCCAACAGTCATCACATCTTTTCCTCTCGCCAACCCGCGCGTCTGATATCTCGATATGGACAATGTCGGTACCGAAACGGAATGCAACGTCCTCGGTCGAATCTAGCGCCGAGGCTCGGTCCCGCGAAGCTGCCATTGAAGCGTATTGCCAGATGAAAGCCGCCCTCTTCTCGCGATCAACAAACTCGAATCCTTCGCGGCCAACATGAGAGTCTGGTATTTCGCACGGGCAAAAGGAGAGAAAAAACGCATCCTTGTGGCACACTGCTGCAAATACGAGTCATGAAAGCACAAACTACTGAAACGAACTGCCACGAACAATGTCATGACGGGGCTGCTTTTGACGGAAATGGACCTCAGCTGGGCTTTTAGGCCTTCCTGGAAAGATAGCCTAACGGTCTGGAGCGCGTTTCTGGAACGCTTGCTAGCGACGGACTAGCGGTCTTTGCGGGAGTCGTCGGGCTAAGCCCAGGGGGGGGCTGACGGTGGGAGTAATATGTAATTAGTCGACATGTGTCTTGCACATTTTATGTTTATATCGTGAGAAGCGTAGTAACACGCTGCAATATGCATGGCCAGGTTTTAGCAACCCCCTTCGTCTTCTGACCGAGTCGTGTCCGAGTCGTGTTCTTGTGTTGGGGATGTCCAGTAGACCCGTCTCCTTGCAGTAGGCACTTGCTCAGCTGCGTCCACGGTTGTTTCAGGCGTATCATTAATCCGGCGTGTAATGCCGAGGGGCGTTCAAGTATTTGGAATGGGTGATATTAGGTCTACACCCCAAGGCGCCAAAGAAGCCCACATCTCGGTTAACAATAGCCCGCCTGGTTGCATCATTGCTGGGCACGTGCTTATCGATAGCGAGAGGGCCCGTGCGCCAAAAGCTGCCCGGACGCGACTTTGCGAAAACACGACCGGAAGTTTTACGGCATCCTCAGTCTACTCTTCATACGGAACCCCAACCGCCGCAAGTCACAGCCAACATGTCGGGAAACACGCCCAAAACAATGTCCAAGGGACTGATGGGCATGAAGGTGGGCGCCCGCATCCTTCGGGTCATGGAAATATGCTAATCCGTGTGTAGTTCATGCAGCGCGCGGCTGCAAAGTCTTCGACCTCGTCGCCTTCAACACCCAATGGCCCTCCCTCGAAAAAAGCGCGTCTGTCGAATGGCGCGTCTGCCATAGGGACTTCTGACCGCGAAATCATCCAGTCGGGACTCGACGCTGAAGAAGAAAAACGCCAAGCGGCATTGGAAAGGGCAGCGCAACATGCGGGTGAGACCAAGTGGGTGTTGAGCTTCCAAGATCCGCTCGAGGGAAAGAGGCAGGACGCCATGAATGTGAGGCATGCGGGGTACGCGGAGATCGATGCAGAGGACGATTCCGAAGAAGACGACGACGAGGAGAGCAAGCCGGTGCGCATGCAGTTTGGGGGTGGTGTCAAGAAAGCAGAAGTATGTGTGCGCCGGCTCAAGCGGTTTCTTTGACTAATGATGTGTAGCCCTCGGCGCCCTTTGTAAAAGCAGAAAACTCGGAATCAGAAGACGAGTCTTCGTCGGACGATGACGACTCGGACGATGCCGCGGCAGACCTTATTCGACAGACGAAGCGCGAAATGGCCGCGGAAAAGCGAGAATCCAAGAAGAGTCGCGCAAGCATGGGTCAGAGCACGCCAAAAGCACTGCCCACGCGACCAAACGAGGACAGAAACCTCAATGGCTTGACGTCTATTTCGGGCGGGCGGCGGTCAGGCGGCGGAGGAGGAGGAGGAGGAGGCATCAGCGGCGGGTCTGGCCGCATGAACAACGTGGACTGCTACAAGTGTGGAGAAAAGGGACATATCGCAGCCAACTGCTCAAACCCGTCAACGGCACGCGCATCTTCAGGCAGAGGGAAAAGCAAGGGCCGGAGATAGAGACGGCGGGCTCGCTCCATGTATTTGTACGCCTGGCACGGTTTAAGTAATGATACCCCCCGGAGACTCGGTCTTCTTCGCTTGCACATGCCGTCACCCGACCTTTTCGCCGTTCTCCACCAGCACGTACTCGTCGCCCACCATCATCTTCATGTGGCTGTCGTCCATGAAGTTGCCGTGGTCGTCGCTCAGCGCGGCGCCGTCCTTGTCGTACATGAACCTGGCTAGCGCGAGATAGTCGGGAAAGACAAAAGTGCAGATGGCGTCATATTCCATGAGTTTTGCGTTTCCGTGCATGATGTCCTGGATGGCCTTGCGGTCGCGCTCGAGATGATACGTCTGCTGCAGTCTCAGCCCCGGCCCATGCTGCACTGGGCATGTGCAATTCATGAATGCGAAACGCCTACAAGACTGTAGCTGATGATGCCGTGCCGCTGGAGGATGGGCACGGCCCGCTGGGCGTGGTGGTGGTTGTAGTAGGCGACAAAGGCGTCGTCGGACATGCCGTCCTTCTTCTTGATGTAGATGGTGGCCTTGACCACCTTTCGGAAGCCCGTCGTGTTCGCGTAGCCTGCCTGCAATGCTCTGGGTACCATGTTGGCCGCAAACGAGGCCTATGGCTGATTGCAGTAAAGGTGGATGGGGGGGGGGCAATGCGGCAGCGCCGGTGATAGGGCCGCCCCCCGTCTTATCGAAAGCTAAGTATGCTATGCGAGCGATGCGACGCCCATCGCTAAGTACGTACGTCTAGTCGCCAGCCTCACCCCCAAGTCTCGTCGCCCGCCACAGCCTCTGGCCCTGCCTCACCGCCCATTTGCTTGTCCTTGTTGCTGGCCTTGGTGTTTTCGCTGTCGTGGTGTGGGCGCATTCCCTCTGCAATTGGCATCCGTCTGCCCAGCAAGCACCTTGTTGGCAGCGCCCCCGTCCGTCCCTTCACCGTCGCCGGCTCCACTTGCATTCTTGTGCATGCTCCGCCGCCTGGGCACACGACAGTCTGTGGGAAATCGGTCGCTCGTACCACGCCACCAAACCACCGCGACCAGATTGCCGCCTGTCACGAGGCCAGCTCTGTACACAGCGCCGTCGGCAAACTGCTCCTCGGCCTTCACCTCGCCCGCCACTAGTCGCCCACAGCCACGCCACATATATAACCCTCTCGCCCCGCCGGTCGTGGCCGCCACGTCACCTGCAACCCGCCGCCGCCTCACAAGTTCACCAGCAAAAAGAAACCAGTCGCCCATCATGGCGGAAGCGCTCGAACGGGAAGCCGTCCGGCAGAGAATCGAGGACCTGGAGCGCCCGCAGCTCGACGACCGCTCGTACAGAATCCTCACGCTGCCCAATCAATTAGAGGTCCTGTTGATACACGAGGCCGGCACAGACAAGGCCAGCGCCGCGCTGGACGTCAATGTCGGCAGCTTCAGCGATGCGCCCGACATGCCGGGCATTGCCCATGCGGTAGAGCACCTGCTGTTCATGGGCACCGACAAGTATCCCGAGGAGAATGCCTACAACCAGTACCTGACGCGCCACGGCGGCTACTCGAATGCCTTTACCGCATCCACCTCGACCAATTACTATTTCGAGCTCTCCTACTCGTCGTCTTCCCCGACGAGCAGCACCGCCGCGACACCAGAGGCCTCACAGACAAACCTGCTCGAGTCGAGAGACGAGTCGCCGCTATGGGGCGGGTTGGACCGGTTTGGCCAATTCTTCATCAGCCCTCTCTTCTTGGAAGACACGGTGGATCGCGAACTCAAGGCGGTGGATTCAGAGAACAAGAAGAACCTCCAGAACGACACCTGGCGCATGCATCAGCTCAACAAGGCGCTAGCCAACCCCGAACACCCCTACAACCACTTCTCCACGGGCAGTTACAAGACGCTGCATGATGACCCCTTGGCGCGCGGCGTCAAGATCCGCGACGAGTTCATCAAGTTCCACTCTACGCACTACTCGGCGAACAGGATGAAGCTGGTAGTCTTGGGAAGGGAGAGTCTCGATACCCTGGAATCATGGGTAGAGGACATCTTTTCCAAGGTGCCAAACAAGAACCTTGGGCAGAACCGCTGGGACATTCCCGTGTACACAGACAAGGAGCTTCTGACGCAAACCTTTGCCAGGCCCGTCTTGCAGTCTCGGTCCCTGGAGCTTCAATTCGCCTACCGCGACGAGGAGAAATTTTACGAGTCACATCCTTCGCGATACCTTAGCCATTTGCTCGGTCATGAAGGCCCTGGCAGCATTCTCGCGCATATCAAAGCAAAGGGCTGGGCAAATGGACTGGGAGCAGGGGGCTCGACGCTCTGTCCGGGCTCAGGTCTGTTTACTGTCAACATCAAGTTGACGGATGAAGGTCTGAAGAACTACAAGGAGGTTGCCAAGATTGTATTTCAATACATTGGCTTGATGCGTGATCAGCCGCCCCAAGAGTGGGTGGTGGAGGAGCAGATGCGCATCAGTGAGGTAGAGTTCCGGTTCAAGCAAAAGAGCCCACCAAGTCGGACTGCCAGCGGGCTGGCAGGCATCATGCAGAAGCCGTACGACCGCAAGATGTTGCTAAGCGGACCGGCCGTCATCAGGAAGTTTGACGCCAACCTGATCAGTGAGGCCATGTCGTATCTGCGACCAGACAACTTCAGGATGACAATCATCAGCCAGGATTTCCCAGGCGGCTGGGACCAAAAGGAGAAGTGGTACGGGACAGAGTACAAGATTGAGAGGATACCCGACGACTTGCTCGCCGAGATCAAGCAGGCTTTTGAGAGCAAAACGCGGCCGGCAGAGCTGCACTTTCCCCACAAGAACGAGTTCATACCGACGCGGCTGGATGTGGAAAAGAAAGACGTCGCTCAACCAAGCAAGGAGCCCAAGCTTATTCGCCATGATGACAATGTCCGTCTATGGTGGAAGAAGGATGACCAATTCTGGGTGCCCAAGGCTAACGTTCACATCTACCTCCGAACACCAATAACAAACGTCACAGCGCGCGTTAACCTGTTGTGCACGCTCTACCGTGAGCTGGTCAATGACGCTCTGGTCGAGTACGCGTACGACGCCGACATTGCGGGGCTGATTTATGATTTCACCAACCACGTCAATGGCTTGTCGATAACGGTCAGTGGCTACAATGACAAACTGCATGTGTTGTTGGAGAAGGTCCTGCTTCAGGTCCGGGATCTGGAAGTGACACAGGATCGTTTCAACATCATCCACGATCGTATGCTGCGGTATCTTCGCAACTGGGAGTACGGACAGCCGTTCCACCAGGTTGGCACCTACTCGCGCCAATTCAAGAGCGAGAAGTCGGTCATGAACGAAGAACTACTGCCCGAGCTGGACAATGTAACTGCCCAAGACGTGCAGAATTTCTTCCCACAAATTCTTGCACAGTGTCAGATTGAAGTTCTTGCGCACGGCAACTTGTACAAGGAGGAGGCTCTCAAGATTACCGACCTTGTGGAGAGGACTATCCAGCCTAGGCGACTTCCGGCGAACCAGGTCCCAACTCGACGAGGTCTGATATGGCCATCGGGCTGCAACTTCATTTGGGAAAAGCAACTGGGCGATCCGGAAAACGTCAACCACTGCATTGAGTACAGCTTGTATGTTGGGAACCGTTACGACAACCTCGTTCGTGCCAAGTTGCTGCTTCTGGGACAGATGACGGACGAGCCTTGCTTCAACCAGCTCCGTACGATTGAACAGCTTGGCTACGTTGTCTTTTCGGGATCCAGCTTCCACGATGTCTGGTCCGGATACCGCATCTTGATTCAGAGTGAAAAGGACTGCCGGTACTTGGAGGGCCGGATTGAAAACTTCTTGAACACATTTGAGGCGACTCTGGATGAGATGAGCGAGGACGACTTTGAAAGTCACAAGCGGGCCATGATCAACAAGCGCTTGGCGAAACTCAAGAATCTCTCGTCGGAAGACAACAGGTTCTGGAATCATATCTACAGCGACTCGTATGATTTCCTGCAAGGTATGTCTTTAGATGTCGCTCACATTATTCTGGTGCTAACGATTACACAGCCGATGTTGATGCCGAGACGCTTGAGACACTGTCGAAGAAGGACATGGTTGAATTTTATAAGCAATACGTGTCGACGTCTTCCTCACAACGCTCGAAGCTGTCCGTACACCTCCAGGCACAGGCCAAGGCCAAAGAGCCGCCGATCGAGGAGCAGAAGACGGCGGCAGTGGCAGCACTCAAGATCATCTTCACTGAACACAAGCTCAACTTTGACGACGAAGCTTTCCAAAAACGAGTGGCAGACGCGTCGTCCAAGGAGGACATCTCCAAGGCCATCGCCAGCCACGTGACGGAAGACGCCAAGGTAGACAAGGACATTGCAACCAAGGTTCTGGATGAAGCACAGGCTGCGCTGGGTGTGGCAGACTCTGGGCTGCCAGCCACGCCACAGCCACTGGATGCTGCGGCGGATGTGAAGAGTGTGGTGGACGCATCGCATCCGGTTCTCATTACAGACGTGCATGCTTGGAAGGCGAGCATGCAAGTCAGCACGGGGGTGCGGCCAGTGCGAAACCTGGAGGAGTTTGTCGAGGTAGCGGAGAAGCTATAGACGGCAATTTTTTGTGGCGGGTGTACGGTAGTTGTATGCATTAGAAACGTGTAGACCATGTCTTTTGATCCAGCAATAACACTACAAGTCCCATGTTGCGTGCAATGTATGCAATTGAGTGCACTTGTCGCGTGATCTGCAGCTCTGAAGCCCTAACGGGCCAAACGGTAACGGCCATGCATGCAAGGCACCAGATTTACCGACGGTCATGTCGTGGACGTAAGTAATCAACCAAGCTCGGCCCGCTAGCCTTCCGACCAACTTTGGTCATAAGTACACGACAGGCCATTGCTTGTTCCGCCGAAATGGGATCCCAGCACGCTCTACCGCGCAGAAAGGCACGCAGATCCGGAGTGTGCGCTTAGAGAGAGAGAGAGAGAAGAAAGAGGTGGAAGCAAATACACACATACAAAGCACTCGGGTATCAAACCACCACGACCATGTTCTGCCAAAGCCTCTTCCTGCGCACAAGCACGCGTCGCCTCGCATTCCCACCACGTAACCCAACCGCACTCGGCCGCCGCCGCCAGTATGCCACAGACGCCAGTACTCCACCGCCGCCGCCGCCGCCGTCTCAATCGCGCATCGAGCGCTTCAACAAGCGGCTCCCCAAGTTCCTGCACAAGTACACCAAGGCGCTGGGCAACGCGCCCGTCACACACGTCACCTCGTTCCTCGTCCTGCACGAACTGACGGCCGTGATGCCGCTGCTCGGGCTCGCGGCCACCTTCCACTACACGCAGTGGGTCCCTGCGGCGCTGACAGAGGGCGCGTGGCTCGCGGCGGGCATCCAGCGGTTCTCGCGGTATTTCCAGCGCAAAGGCTGGATCCGCAGCGAGGACGCCGACGAGGCACAGGCGGCGGCGCACGCTCAAGGCAAAGAGACGGGGCGCGCGGGCCAAAGTCGAGGTGTTCGGCTTGTCGTCGAGTTCGCGGCCGCGTATGCTATCGTCAAGATGCTGCTTGTGCCGCGCATTGTGTTTAGCGTGTGGGCGACACCCGCGTTTGCCAGGTGGACTGTCGCCCCTGTTATGAGATGGGTTAGGCGCGTTGTGGGGAAGAGCAGTGGCAGTGCCGGGAAGAAGAGCGGGTGATTGTTGTTGTGTTGTGTTGTGTTGTGAAAAGGAGACTTGTGCAGCTCATGAATGGGCATCGTGTGTAGGCGCCTGGGCCTTTTATCCAGTTCAATGTGAAACGCACAGGGTAAGCATATGCTATTCTTCTTCTTCTTCTTTTTGGAGCCGTTGGCGATTGAGGACAGATGGCGTGGTGAAGGACAGGTGAAGCGTATATGCATTCGCCTGGCTGTCTCTCCGCATATGGCGCGCGTCTCTGTTTGCTTTGCTTTACTCTGCTTTACGCTTCGTCCACCCAGTCCGTCTACTTTTCTTTCTTGCCTCGGATCAAATCGCCACCATGTGCTTCACCGACGACGAATACAAGTACGAATCTAGAGTCGAGCTGCGCAACGGCCAGCGCTACTACACTGCAGACTACCATCCGCGCTATGGCATGTCTCGTCGCCGTAGATACGGTCTCGGCGGTGCGTACTACCCGTCGCGGTATTATGCCCAGCCGCCTGCTGGCCGCTACTCTCACCATGGCACTGTGTATCCGCGAGGCGTCCTGGCGGGGGGCTTCTCTGGATACGCATATGGCACGGGCTACCACACTGGAGCACGCAGTCTTGTGCCGGTTAGTTCCGCAATGGTGAGTGAATTACTGCTTTTCCTCTCTCACTGGCTGCCTGTTCGTTGATTACACCGCTGCCTTGTCTCACTGCTATTGGCCGGCATGTCATCATGGACGTCCGCGTGCAAATATACTCACCCTGAGCTTGTTTGCCGCATCGGGCCGTGTTCTGGCCCTCACCTTGTCTCTTTCCTTTACTTTCACTACACTTGCAACTACTACCTCGTCTGTATAACCTTTTCCCTCGGCAACAACACCACAGTCATCATCAACTCGTTTCTTCGCTCCAAGTACTCGGCGCCTACCCACCGGAGCAATGGAAGCGTACCCAAAACCTCGTCACCAGTACATCTACACTCCGCGCCACGGCCAACGCGGTATCCTCAGCTACGCCGGCCAAGCTCCCAATGGCGCCGCACCCACTGGCGTCATGGGAGCCGGCTATGGCTACGGCGTTGGATACCCAGGTGTCGGCGTCGGGTACGCAGCGAGCGCCTACCAACCCGTGGTATACAACACCCGTCCCCTTGTCCCCCAGGCGGTCGTGCCCAGCTACTCCTATCCCCTGCATAGCGGTGGCTATGGCTACTACAACTACAACTTGTATGGCACGCTGTACCCGCTTGCTAACTTCTACCACCCCTACCAGCGCACCTACTACAACACGGTGCCCACGTACGGCTACACGACACACGTCTACCCGCCTGCCACTACAACCACGACAACCACGTACCATGTGACCAACAGCCAGGCCCCCGCGTACACCACCTCTCCTGCTGCACGCGTCGTCCGGGAAACCAGGCCCGCCTACGTCCACGGCCATTCCCCCCGCGTTGCCCCCACACGCGAAGACATTCAGCTCGAGAACAGGCGCATCGCCACGGCACGCGGCGCCTATGATGCCCGCAAGATTCGCCCGGCTGATGCCCGCGACGACGACCCGTTTTGGTGCCGCGAGGTCAATGGCGAGTGGCACCTGCGCTCGTACTATCAGATTGAGAATGAGTGTCATCCTGGTCGCTGGATGATGGATGCTGAGATTGGGTTTTTGGTGTTTCATCGTGCGTAAATGAGAGGGAGCGAGAGAGAGAGAGAGAGAGGGATGCTTATGATGGATTCAAAGAGAAGAAGAAGTGCTTTGCTTGCCTTTGTCGAACAGACGACATGAGTTCAAGATACTGGCGGGGCTTTTTTTTGATAATGGCTAGGTTTGGTAATTTACGGATAAGCCTTGTATATGACGATACCCGAGGGGTGGGGGGGGGGGCTCGGTACATTGGCGTTTGGAGTTTTTCACTTTTTTTTCTCTGGTTCTCCAGATTGACAACATGGTTATTTTCCCAGGTGGGAACTTGAGATATCTCTGCGAACATGCAAGGCAGGGGGGAAATTGCGGGAATGCAAAAACAGATGCTGGTAACATACATACTCATTTGCGTTCAAGGGTTCTCAGTACATGTCAGGGTTTCCGTCTTTGATGAGAGTGAGTCTTGATCAACTTTTTTTTTTGCTTTCTGAACGAGTATCAGAACTGAATCCATGCGGGTAATCATAGTTCCAGTAATTGTCCGTTCGCGAACTCGTGCATGTGGTACTTGCTTGTGCTCGTCTGCTAGATACCCAGATTCGTCCCAGTAAGGATATATGCATGAGCGTGAATTAAAGTTTTAATAAGAAGCACTTGATATTAGCAACAGCCTATGCGAAAAAAAAAGGCAAAAATTAAACTATGAAAGCACACCTAGTATCCCTCCCCCAACCCCACCAAAACCCACAACTCGCCTTGACGTCACACGCCGCCGCCGCCGCCGTCCACCCGCACCCCACCTCCGCGCGAGAACCTCCGAACACATCCCCCCCCTCTCCACACGCAACCCCAACCAGCTTCGTCTTGTTTCTTTTCTTTCGATGCCACAGCCCCATCACACTGCGCAACACCAACACCAACACACGGCCAGCTCGCACCTCGCCACCTTCCTCTTCGCCTCTGTGTTTCTGCTCGCGCTGTTCCCGGGCGTCTTTGTATCTATTTTCTGGGCGCCGTATAACGCGCTTGCGAGTTACCTTGTGCCGACCCCCGCGCCGCGCAAGAGTGTCGTGTGTACGAGTCCGAACGTGTGTTTCTGCGCCGATAATGTCGTGGTATGTTTGTATACTTTCCTTACAAATACGAAAGAAAGCAAAAAAAACCCCCCAAGAGTGTAAATCTACATGAATACACACACATACACACACAGAGAGACGAGATTCGCCCTCGCAATTGCACAACTACAACAACCCATACTAACACGACAAACCCCAAAGGTCCCAGAAAACTCTCACACTACCCTCCCGCTCCCGCGGCTGCTACCTCATCACCGACCATATTCTCAAGGAAGTCCCGGAAATCAAGCAGTACAAGACGGGGCTGCTCAATCTCTTCATCCAGCACACGTCGTGCGCGCTGTCGCTCAACGAAAACTTCGACGAGGATGTGCGCGCTGACATGGGCACGGCGCTGAACCGCATTGTGCCCGAGGACAAAAAGGGCCAGGGCTTGTATCGGCACGATGCAGAGGGCAGCGATGACATGCCTGCACACGTCAAGTCGGCCCTCATTGGCGCCAGTGTCACGGTCCCCATTACCAATGGGAGACTCAATACCGGCACCTGGCAGGGTATCTGGTATCTGGAGTTTAGGGACTCGAAGCATACGCGCAAGGTGGTTGCCACGATTCAGGGCGAGAAGATGTGAGTGGCGTGATATCCTTTTGTTAGTCGGGGTGTATAATATAGTTAAACGAGCAATGTGTCTATCCAAGTCTCAGGTCTCAACATTATACGATAAAGCTAGCCTGGAGACATCACACATGCTTCCAAACAGGTCAATTGCATGTTCTACAGTCAACTGCATATTCCACAGTCAACTGCATATTCCACAGTCAACTGCATATTCCAGTCAATTGCATATTCCAGTCAATTGCATATTCCAGTCAATTGCATATTCCAGTCAATTGCATATTCCAGTCAATTGCATGTTCCACAGTCAGCTGCATATTCTACAGTCAATTGAATGTTCTAAAAGTCAACGGCATGCCTGCTTGCAGCACTTTGAATTGGAACTCATGTATACACGGCAAAACCCAAGACTGCTCTACCGCTGTGCGAGTGGCTCGTCCGTGACCTTTTGTGACTCGTTGACTTCGGCCGCATCGCCCTTGGGGCCCAGCGGGTATGAACGCTCGCTCTCGGGCATGGCCTCGATAGTAGCCCGGTGCTTGTCGTTGGCCTGCATTCCATTAGCAATGTTGTCCGCTGAACATCAAAGCCCGCTGCAATTATTGCACTTGAAGCATCCACAGCTCCCAAGGGGCAACTCAGGACGTACAAAGGGAATACCGCAGTATGTGCACCAGTTAATCTGCGGCTTGTCTGTGTTGATGAAGATGCGGGGGTGTCCAAGAGGGCCGCCGCCGCCGTCACAAGATACAACCTTGTCGTGTGTCCAGCGGACGGGTTGCTTGTGGATCAGCTCAATGGCAGCATAAGGGCGAGGCTGGAAAAGGTTGCTGTTAGCTAAAATGTGCAAAACACCGCTCTTTCGTATCCAATTGCCTGTTTGGCTCTCCACGTCATAGCACTTCCTCCTCCTCCTCCCTCCAAATCCTCAATGCTTCTCCCGCGGGATTCTTGCCCAACCAGGGGAAAAAAATGGCATACCTGGTCTGCGATAATCGTCTGCTCGAATCGTGGCCCGCTCATCGCAACCGCCCTCGGATTCTGACTCCTCGACCAGATGCCCTTGAAGTTGGGCGCCTGCGTCGTCCTCAGCTGCTCGGCGTCGACTACGGATTCCTGCAGCGACTGGTCGAACGCGCCGACCGACGACGTAGCCATCTCGTTGGTCTTGGATACATTGGGCTTTGCGTCGCGCGAGACGGCGTCGTTGGCGGGCACCTGGTTGCTGGTTGTAGCGGTTGACACGCTGCGGGCGAGCGGGCGGCCGGCGGCTGTGCTGCGGGAGCGCAGCGCGCGGAGAGCGACGGGGAGCATTGCGTTGGGCGATGAGGCGGGTTGCACACGGGTGTGCTGCGCAATCGGCGGGGGAGACGCTGTGGACAAGGACGCCGTTTGGGGCAATGCTTGAAGTTGAGGTTCCGAGCGCGAGCCGCTATCTAGCTGGTTATGTAAGCCGAGTGGTTAATCATCTAACTACTTATTTCACTTACTATACACTATCACTCTTTTATATTATTACTCTATGTATATATTATATATTTTAGTTAGACTTAGTATATTTCTATAACGTCAAAGTATAGCGAGTGGCCGAGAATAGCGAGTGACCAAAAATGCCAAGCCCCCATCAACTTTCACTACTACTCGCGATGTCTCAACAAATTCATTCAAAAAAGTCTTTAAAAGAGTCTCAAGTATAGCTTGCAATTTAGGCTATTAAATGCGACGCGACAATTAACATTCTACGCGCTGCAGCTCTCTACAACGTGCCTAAACGTACCCTAAGACGAAGACTCGCAGGAAAGCCTTCTCGACAAGATTATTCGCCCAACTTAATGAAACTACTTATAACAGAAGAGGAGGTGATTGTCAAGAATATTCTTGATCTTGATGCAAGAGGATTTCCGCTGCGCCTTTCTGCTGTCAAAGATCTAGCTAATTCTTTGCTAGCTGCCCGCCACCGCGACCCTGTTGGCCCTAACTGGCCTAAAGCATTCATAAAGCGTCGCCCAGAGCTTAAGATAAAGTTTAATCAAAAGTACGACTACAAGAGAGCCCTCTGTGAAGATCCTGAGCTTATGCAGGGCTAGTTCCGCCTTGTACAGAATACCAAAGCCAAGTATGGGATCCAGGACAACGACATGTACAATTTTGACGAGACGGGCTTTATAATAGGCATGCACAACTCGTCAGCAGTAGTCACAGCCTCTAATCGTCGATTAAAGCTAAAATCTCTGCAGCAGGGCAATAAAGAGTGGGTTACCAGCGTGGTTTGTGTCAGCGCAGCTGGCTGGGCGATCCCACCCTTCATCATCTTTTAGGGCAAGCACCACCTCTCTGCCTGGTACAAGGAAGACAGCCTGCCTAGGGATTGCGTTCTCGCAGTCTCTGAGAATAGCTAGACAACAAACGAGCTCAGTATAAAGTAGCTAGAGCACTATAACAGGCATACAAAAGAGCGTACTGTTAGAGCCTATTGCCTACTCATTCTAGACGGTCATGAGAGCCACAACTCAGTCAACTTCCAGCAATACTGCACAGAAGCAAAGATTGTTACTCTATGTATGCCTCCGCACTCTTCCCATCTACTGCAGCCTCTTAATGTGGGGTGTTTTTCGCCTTTGAAGAGGGCATATAGGCGCCAAGCCGAGGAGCTAATGCGCAATAGGATCAACCATATGACCAAGATAGAGTTCTTGCCAGCCTTCTAGCAAGCCTATTTTCAGACAGTTACAAAGGATAATATCCTAGGAGGGTTTCGAGGCGCCGGATTAGTTCCACACGACCCAGAGGTGGTGACATCAAAGCTAGATGTTAAGCTGCGCACCCCTTCACCACCTGCTGCTGAAAATCTACACTAGCAGTCGCAAACCCCAAGCAACACCCTAGAAATAGGGCTGCAATCAACGCTGGTGAAGCAGAGGATTCAAATGCACCTAGATAGTTCACCAACAAGTATCCTAGGTGCTGTTAAAAACCTAGTTAAAGGTGCGACTACTATTGCGCATAAGTTAGTGTTAGTCAAGAAACGGGTCTCTAAGCTTGAAGCAGCGAATGAAGCCGCCACGCGAAGGAGATCACACAAAAGAAAGCGGCTACAGAAAGGAGAGACCCTAACAATTGAAGAAGGAGAGAAACTAGCAACTCTAAAGGAGTCTGGGGCGCGTGGTAGTGGGAAGAAGGCAAAGAAGAGAGAGAGCGCTAAAGTAGGCGAACTGTCGCAAAGGCGCTGTAGACGCTGCGGTGAGACTAGACACAACTCGCGCACCTACAAGCAAGATAAAGAGGTTAATTCTAAATAGATTAGCCTTTTCTAATTTTAATTTACTGTTGTTGTTGCGCTGTAATGGTTGCGCAACGGTAGTGAGGTTGATGGGGGCTTGGCATTTTCGGTCACTCGCTATTCTCGGCCACTCGCTATACTTTGACGTTATACTAAATTAACTAGCCCCACCACAAAGTGCGCGCGACCACAAAGTGCGCGCGCGGCCTCACCAAAACTACCTTAAAAACGAGGCTATAGAGCCACACCAAATAGATATTATCACGATATATTTTGGTGGTGAGATCAATAGGCTTTAATATATATATACAGCTATAGAAATCGAGACGGAGTTCTAATCGCGCGGCCGCGACGCGAGGTTGGAGGTGGTGAGCTTGCAGCACCTCCCTGAGGCTCCTCACCACCTTGAGGCCTCGCGATAGGCTTCTTTTTTTGAGTAGCCTTTGCAGGAGCCATGAAGCGTCCTTCTCC
>NW_007360247.1:2064829-2072499 GCF_000359705.1 Exserohilum turcica Et28A | reverse complement strand
TGATAAATCCATTGTAACGTGAGATCCATGGCCGTCAAGGACAAGTAATCGATAGGAGGATCGAGCATTCGCCTTTCGTACTACGATCAAACACCCTGCTGCAGCCACGCGAGGCCTATCTCATTGTTCGTCCCATCCAGAAGGTGATGAAGATATTCGAATTTGGTGGATGTCTGGATCAAGGGCCTGCAGCCAGGTGTCCTGTATCGATCCTGAGGCTGATTGATATATGAGGGCAGGCTCAAGGCAAGATCCATCTGCGCAGATACAGGCTAACAGCGTTATCCACTGGCGTGAGCCATCCTGTATCGTAGTCCTCCTCCTTATGCCCTCGTACGAGGCCTTACTAAAGATCCTCCTTGAACGACTTACGATACCAAGCATGAAGCCCTTCTCATCCATATTGTAGATATGACGCGCCTCGACGTGATATTGATTAATTTTATCGCGTAGGAGGCTAAAGTAGAGGTTGTATTTACTTCTTAAATCTGCTTTGTGGCGACAGTTATCAAGGCCTTTTGCCCACCTTGAGGTAAGTTGATGAGGATAGCGCTGGACGAAGCGACTAGCCCAGTGTACTCCAACCTCAGTCTTGGCGATCTGTGAGGCAAAATTGCGTATCATTGGCTGAGTAGGTAGTAAGCCTCTATCTATTAGTCGATTGATATAGGCGATTAGGGCCTGCTCCTGCTGTGGGTGGAGGAGCTGCCGTTTTTGGCCACCTATCGCGCGTGAGGCGTGTAGGCCTTGGTGTCTTCGGGTAAGCGTAGATCAAACAACACTATATTTTTTTGCAATATCTGTATACGAAAAAGGCTCATCAGGTCCTAGGGCATTAATAGCTGCAAGCGCAGCCTCAATATTAGCCATGGTGGTGGGGATACGACGCGTTGAGGTTGAGGTGGTTGTAAGGCGCGCGCGCACTTTGTGGTCGCGCGCACTTTGTGGTGGGGCTAGTTACACTATCTATCTCAACTGCGCAGGTACGAGCGTTGTGTCTAGTCTGCTTGCAACGCCCGCACCGCCGCTCTCCTCGCACCCTCTTCAACGCACTCTCACCATCACCACGACTGCTACCCGCCTGTTCAGCTAATACTTCTTGTACTTCGCCTACAGTAAGAGTCTCTTCTGTCTGTACGTATCGCCGCTTGCGGTTCTTACGCTTATTTGCTGTGTCTAGAGCCTCTCGAAGAGCAGCTACTTCCTCCCTTATAAGCGTCATCTCATGTGCTATTTGCTAAGCCCCTTTACTTAGCTGTACAACCTTCTCGTCAAGAGAATTTGCAGAAGACCTAGGGCGGTTTCTTACTCTCTGTCGAATAAGAGTACTTTGAGCCTCAACCTCGCGCGCGTTGCGTGGTGTCTGCGCCTGCCAGGCGGCTGTCCGTCGTGGTGATTGTACTGGCGTCTGCACCACTACATCAAGCTTAGATAGCACAGCCTGTGGGTTATGTGGGACTAGACCAGCGCCTCTGAAGCCAGCTTGGATATTCTTCTTTGTAATAGACTGCTCAAAAGCAGCCTTAAAGGCTAGTAGGAAGGTCTCCTTGCTGATATAGTGGGTGCGGTTGCGTGCCAAGCCTGAAACAGCGTCGCCATACTTGCGCTTTAATGGCGAGAAGCAGGCGACGTTAAGAGGCTGCAACAGGTAAGACGAGTGTGGAGGCATGCAGAGAAGAATAATATTCTTCTCCTTGCAAAGATCTTGAAAATCGATAGAGCAGTGGCTCTTATAGCCGTTAATAATAAGCAGTTGATACCCACCTACAGTATGCCTCTTTGTATAGGTATCAAAGTGCTCTAACTAGGCAAGACTAAGCTAATTATTCGTCCAGCCATTAGGACTGACTTCAAGAACCCAGTTAGCAGGCAAATCCTCAAACTAGACGTTGATAAGCACCTTGCCCGCAAAGACAACAAAAGGTGGTATTTAGCGACCCAACGCGCCCACGCCTTAGATCACAGTAACCCACTCACGGTTGCCTGGCTGTACCTATTTCTTTTTCCTATATCCTTCTAAGCCTGTGATAACTAACTGTGATAAAATCTTGCCTATCATAAAGCTAGTTTCGTTAAAGTTGTAGATATCATCGTCCACAATACCCTACTTCTGCTTTGTCGCCTGGACTAAGTCAAACCAGCGCTGGATAGCCACTGGATCCTCGCAGGCGGCTCGCTGGTGATCATAGGGACAGCTCCAGCGCGTACGGAGCTCAGGAGTCCGCTTAACAAAGTTGTTAACCCAGTTCTTGCCAACAGGGTTGCCATCACGCTCCTCTAACAGTTTATTAGCTATTGCTCGAACCTTAGCCTTTATAGGGGCAAATCCTCGCGTAGACTCTTCAAGAATACGCCTAATAATAGCCTCCTCTTCTAGCTTATTTAGGCGCTTTGAATTTGGTTCGCAGTCGCGTCGAAAGCGCTTTCTAGCGCGTTGGTCTTAGAGAGTAGTTCGAGGCACGTTATAGATAGAAGTAGCACGTCTTTAGCTTTAAACACGTTGCGATTAGACGTTAAAAAGAGCAAGTTAAAGATTAGATTTAGAATAGATTAACAAATGATTGTGTGGTTGAGACATAACGCGTTATAGTGTTAACGTCGACGCGCTGGTACAAAGTGGCCGACTCGCTTGGGTGGCCGACTCGCTTATGAACCACGTTATAGAGTTGTAAGGTTAATAGTTATAGTAGCTAGCAGTAGCTAGCAGGCTAGGGTTAGAGGTAGTAATAGGTAATTAGTGTTTTAAGTTGCTAACGTTACGTAACCTAAGGTAGTAATACTACAATTATAACTACTATTATTATAATAATAGTAAGTGTTAGTAGAGGGTAACGTAATATATAAAAATAGAGCTTTAATACTAAAAAGTTTATATATTTAATAATATAGCATACGCTTAAGCTTTACAAGACCCTAGATAACCTAGCAAAAAATAAAAGCAGCTAAAGCTGCACCTCTTTTTAGCTCTGTCATGGGCTGTAGGAATGTTTATAAATACTAACGTTAAAGCCTGTAGACTAGGAGTTGAATATCACTTCTACTAATAATCTATAATTAGCAGAGCTACGTCTGATTATAAGAGAGATTGTGATTAATAAGGTGATAGTATGCCGGTGCACAGGGTCTCAGTGAGCCTTAGATAAGCACAGCAGGTAGCAGACACAGAATACTAACATCTCTTGGAAATTTCCAGTCTTACGATACGGTTGTTAGTGATGTTACACGGGGGTCGGCTATACTTCTCTGGTCTCGGTCCGGGTTAGGGCGAGTAGACTAAAGCGGTAGTCCGTGTGATTGTTTGCGAAGTGCTATGTGGAAAAGAGTTATAGGATTTAACCAAAAGAATAAATAATCAATTCTATACTAAGATAGAATAACTAGTATCAATCTGTGTAAGAGATGAACTATTCTGAAGTTGACCACAACGAGTGTAATAATGAAATCCAACCCATTCTTATACCCATTGCCTTAGGTCCTGCCATCTCGTCCATCTCTCTCACGCGAGATGGCACAGATGGCACTGCCATCTGGTTTCCTGCTGCCATCTCAGATGGCCAGCCTTGGCGAGATGGCACATCACGTGACCCCAAGCCCCGCGATGATCATTACCTTCTGACGTGGACGTCCATAGGCTCCCTGCCTTCCGTCCGTTTGTCAAGGAAAGAATCCTTCCTGTTACCTCGTAACAAGTGACTTAGCCCTATGCCGCTAGGCTATAACAACTAAAAAGGTACGAGTAATTAGCGTTTTGCTAATTCTCTGCATAGGATAGTTAGTATATATTATTAGCTATACTTAATATTATCCCCTCCTTTACTAGGGCCTAGTCCTTAGGCCTTGCCTATAAGTAACTATTAGGGATCTTCTTATATACTAGACCTTCTAGCAGCTTATAGAATGCTAGAGCCTAGCTATTCTTTAGTCCTTAGGACTAGCTATACTATAACTAGTACTAGCTAGAATTAAACCTAGCACCTTTAGCGGACGATAGTAGCCCTAGCAGAACGCTAATTACTATGTTAGTGACTTAGCCCTGTGCCGCTAGGCCATAACAACCAAAAAGGTACGAGTAATTAGCGTTCTGCTGATTCTCTGCACAGGATAGTATATATTGTTAGCTGCACCTAACAACGGTTGCAGTGATTAAGCAACACTCCCTCCCCGAAACTCTGTTTTAGGAGGGAGAAGGCAAGCAGAATATTGTTTTTTCTATTTGCTAAGAAGATATCGCAGTTCTACACTCCACACCCGTACAATAGGCCTGTGCAGAGCACGGGCAATTTCATTCAAATCTTACTGAAGTAGCCTTTCGGTCTGAGCAGTGCTGACGTAGTCTTACATACTCTTACTTTTTGTATATTGATGATTTTTCAATAACAAACTGTATGATGTAATACTCACTAACCTATTTAGCATACTAATAGTTGTATATATACCTCAACAAGTCTCTCAATATGCACGTATATTTTAGTGTAAATAATACCTCTCTACTCTACCTGGTCAAAGCTGGCAAGATGGTGTAGACAAAGATTATCCTTTTTTCCAGTATACCTCTTAGATTCTTGCTCAATACTTACCTGGGTTGCTAACTTTAACAGGTATTCTCTACCTCCCCTTCTGTGTCCTTGGATCAGGGACTGGTTACATGACCCTTTGTCTTAATCCCAAAGGGTCATCGAGTGGCTATACTAAAAGGTATGTTAGAACTTGTTCTTCAGGCTATTGATAATAGTCTAATGAATAATCACTAGCTGTTGTTCTAAAAGGTGGGATTTTGGCAACCATGGTGCTGGAGGAGACGATAATGTAATTTCTCGCACACCCTATAAGATTCACGCTTATCTTTTATAGTGCTGTGTTCCTGATAGTGGCGAAACAGGGTTTAAGAGATGTATGTCATCTTTCGTTATGATTTCGATATTCTAATATTAGTTTAGGCTGCGAAGCTCATACTGGGTATAAAATAGCCACCTACAAAAACGAAGCATGTGAATGGTGGTAAGGGTAGGGGTTAGGTTTAGGTGTAATGTCGCAGGGGGTCCATAAAACATCAGGAAAAGTCACATCAACCCAACAAGAGGCTCTCCTCTACAGAGCAGAAGCTTATATGTATAAGGATTGAAATCAATAGAAAGTTATTCGCTACCATGATCATGGTGTTTATACTACCTATTCAAGAATAAACATCCCTACAACCCGTAACAGAGCTAAAAAGGGGTGCAGCTTTAGCTGTTATTCTAGCTATTCAGGGCGTTCCAGCTGCTCTAGTTGTACTGCTGTTCTAGCGTTCTGGCTGCTCTGGCTGCCCTGACTGTGCTGGCTGTTCTCGCCGCTCTAGCTGTACTGGCGTTCTGGCTGCTCTAGCTAGGTACAGGTACCTATTGGTTGCTCTGGTTGTCCTGGCTAAATAGATGGTCGGTGATCGGCTCTCCGCTTAACCTGCATGGACGCGCAATGACCCAGGACGCGCAATAACCCACCCCACCAAAAAACCTATTGCAAAAGATGAGGCTGTACAGCCACCCACAGTCGCTATTATTACGAGATTTTATAGTGTTATAGTAATTATAGCATTGCAATTATAATAGGCTACTTATATCTACTTAGTAGCTTAGTAGTGCGGCTATAGCAGGTGGTCCAAGTTAGGACAGCTAGTGCAGCCACCTTAGCTTGTACATGAGATGAATTAACAACAACACGTTTCTAACGCTTCTGCTTTTGAGAGGAGCCTTGTAAGGCTTTGCGCTTACCCCTTTAGGATAATTGTATAGCTTTTTTAGCCTCCCAGGCTGCCTTTTGAGCCTCCTTTTGAGCCACCTTGGCGGCTCTCTCCTTCTCTCTCACCTCCTTGAGCCTCTCTCTCTCAACACGCTTCTCCTGGGCTATTTGAAGCTTGTACAATTGAGCTTGTCTCCTTAACTCAGATCTCTTAGCTTTCTAGAGTTGTAATTGCTATTGTTCTTATTATCATTCTATCTTATCCTCCTTGGCTTGGCGAACCTTCTTAGGAGACTAAAAGACAGCTCCTCTATGGTACTCCTCAGGCCTATTAAGTTGAAGCGTGTAGCTCTTCTTTTGGTGTCTCTTTTTAACCTTTAGAGCCTCCCTTAAGCCCTAGTTTTCTCCTTTAAGTATACTATTTTAGGCTAAGAGATGATAGAGGCTTCAGCGAAGCTTTTTTACCTCCTTATTATTAAAATCCTTCACCTCCCGGCGTATAATAGACTCAATTTTAAGCTAATCATCTCCACTAAGGACAGAAGAAGAGCTTTCATCTGAACTAGAGGCCTCTTGTTAGAACTTTTGGAGAATAACCTTAGCATTTAGTGGGTTAATGCTAGTTGCCTTAAAGGAGCTTATAATAGTCTCCTTTCTAAAAGCTGTACCCTAAGCCCTCTAAAAGAGCTTAAAGAAGTCTCCTTTTGCTAGAGGAAGGATTCTATGGCTCTAATAGAGGAAGTTTGACAACTCCTTTGAGTAGGCTGACGCTAGAGGCCCAAACATCCCAACGTTAAGAGGCTGAAGCCTATAGGTCGAATGAGGAGGATATACAGCAACTAGAATCCTATAGCTGTTGCAATAATCTAGAAAATCTATGGTTACATGAGATGAGTGGCCATCAACAATGAGTAACTAGTACCTAGTTCAAGCGTAGCGTGTAGTCTCTCTTTGAAGACCTCTTTAAGCTAAGCTAGGCCTATATTATTGTTAGTCTATCTAGAGGGCGATAAGGTAACAAAGACTAAGTGCTTGTTTAGATTAATAGCCTCTACCTAGGCTGATTTTAGAGCTCCAGCATCTGACTAAAAGATGAGAGATGGAGAAAGAGGTGTACCATCTAAGCAGATACAGGCTAGGACTGTAATCCACTCTCTAGAGCCATCTTGTAGGCTTAAAACAACTCCTCCTCTTTTATATTGCCTCTTACTAAAGATCCTTTTAGACCTTCCAAGAATTCTAAGTAAGAAGCCCTTTTTATCTATATTAAAGATGTGAGAGGGCTGTATATTGTACTCCTTCATCTTATTGTGTAACAGCTTAAAGTACAACCTATACTTAGTTGCTAAATCAGCCTTGTGACGCTTCTAGTCTATAGGACTCTGCTAGCGAGAGATAAGATAAGAGGAGTTCCTGCAGAGGAACCTAGAAACCCAGCGTTCTAAAACGTCTCTACTAAGCAAGGATGACGCAAGATGGCGTATTATTAAACGCGAAGGTGGTGTACGCCTCTTAGTAAGGGATTTAATGTACTATACAAGCACCTTTTCGCGTTGTAGGTAGATAGAGAGGTGGGCGAGCGCGCGAGGCTAAGTTTTGCCTTAGTGTCTTTAAGCGAGCGTACAATAGCTAATGCTAAACCTTTTTGCAACTTAGCAATAGCTAAAAGATGCGCCTAGTTCGCGCAATTTAATTTCTTTAATCGCTTTCTGAATTAGGTCTATATTAGTGGAGTTATAAGGTATTTTGTGTAGGTGTTAAGTTTAGTGGGGTGGGTCATTGCGCGTCCTACAGTGCCCGTGCACCAGATGAGCACCATCGCCAGTTGAGCACCCCCACCACCACAACAACAAAACTTCAACGCGTCAAAACTCAACCAATATGGACCCGATTCAAGAAGCGATTGCAGAAATCGAATCGCGAGAACTAGGAGATAAATTCTACGTATCAAA
>NW_007360247.1:2053753-2062580 GCF_000359705.1 Exserohilum turcica Et28A | reverse complement strand
CAATTGCCCCAATTAGGTAAGCGCCAAGCGTCAAACCTCATAAGCCAGCTACAAAGCGTCAAAAGTGTAGTGGTGTTGCTCCAGCTGTGGTGGGAGCCGCAAGGGTTGCACGAGCTGCTCCACCGCGTAGTCGACGGCAACGACCAATAACGCCCTCCAAAAAAATTTCTGAATAAGCCAAAACTTTCGTAGGCCTATATATAGTATAATCCTAGCTTTGCGCAATTTTATTACGATTTGTAGTGGCTCTACAGCCTCATCTTGTTGACTATATTGAGTTGTTGGGGGTGCTCAACTGGCGATGGTGCTCATCTGGTGCACGGGCACTGTAGGTCATTGCGCGTCCATGCAGGTTACCCCGGACCCTCAATCAACCTTGAATACCATCAAGCCACCATTGCATGCAAAACCGACAAAAAACTATCAAAACTTCCCTAAACTAGACCAATACTACACATCAGTGCCGCTAAAATGGTCGGCTCAATACCAAACGACATTTTCCAATTCTCCACCTACGCTGCTCTCAATGCGGGCTTCAACAAGGGCCAACCGCGAACAGCAGACCTAACATCGCACGGCACCGATGGCATTGGTGTCTATGAAGACGGTAGTCTGATGATCCTAAAAGGCCAACAAGCACATGCTATTTCCAGAGACGGAAAAGCGAAACCAGCGCCCATGGAAGCACGCCTGCCCCTGGCCTTGGTCACTGTATACGAGCCCAACTTCCGCATCAAAATTCCAGCCATCTCGCTAGACGCGCTTGAGGAACTCACGTCCTCGGACCAAATGGGCCCGACCAAAGGCGTCAATACACTCATGCCATTCCGCATCTTCGGCCGTTTCCAGTCGATTGAGTTTGAGCACGGGCCCAATCAGAGTGAAATCGACGGTATGATTTTTGGCTTCATTGTGCCCGAGTGGATGCGCAGTATTAGTGGTCCGCGTGTGCACGCGCATTTTCTGGATACCAGCGAGGAGGTTGGCGGGAGAGTGGCGGATTTTCATATCGCTGAGGAGGCGCTGTTGGATTTTGCAAAGTGTGGGAGGTTTCATTTGGGGTTTCCGCAGGGAGAAGAGTGGGAGAATATCAAGTTGTGATTGTGGGGTTTATGGAAGGACTTGATTATCCCACGGCTCTCCAACTTTACCACAAGATACGCAAAATAGGAACATGAATCACGGAATCATGATTATGGCTTTATAGGAGACATGGATTGTTTGATCAGGCCTGACTCGGTCTTTGCAATGGTCGTGGAATTCAGGGTTGTTATTACACCTGAGAGAAACTTGCGCCACGTTTGGACCTGGATGTCTAGTAGAAACCCGGCTTTAAAATAATCAATGGAAATTGCCTATAATCGCAACTCAAGAAATCATCAGACAACAAACAAAGCAATTTTCGCCCTACGACACGATGAAATAAAGAGTCAACGAATAGATGCGATACTGGTACCAACACTACAAAGACTGGCTTCTTGCGGCACGATGAACACGTGTGATACAACATGTAGCACAAGAAGCGCACTATGCTTCCTAAATCATGCGTAGCCAAATCAAAATAACTTGTACCAAACTAAGACACAAGTAGCGCGGTTGAAATCGTAAAGATGATAACAGTTGCCAAACCTCTCTTAAAACCTCAACATATCACATGTCTACACAAAATACATCCACCAAGAACAACAGAGAAGTGACCCACCTGTCTGAATACGCTACGGTGAGAAATACGGCCCGATTTTTGGCAAAATCTCAGTCATGACCACGAGCCCACGCGTAAGATCCAACTGATTAAATATCCCCGTATCTGAGCATCTACCATGTACAATTCTTCACACATTCCATCCTGCATTCCTTCCACCTCATCTCCCCTACTCCAACATGTCTTTAAACAGAAAACAACAACAACACTTATTGAGTGTTCTTCTTACTAGAAGCCGCTTAGCATGCGTCGACCTCTCCCAGGTAGCCCGCAATGCCATCCAAACCATGCGACAAGCATAAGCCAGCCCGAAACCCACAACATCTCATTCTCATACAGCATTCCACGTCGATTTAGAGTTGAGATGACTAAAGCGCTGCGGCAGCCCGCCAACCCTGGTTCTCAGACTAAACCGCAATAAGTAGGCGTGCCATGCTGGAAGTTGCTGACTAAGACGAGAACAACGTCCATCCATGAGATCTGCTCAACGTTGTTTCACCGTGCCGTACTCAAATGTGTTGGATTCGTAATTGAGGTGTCTTTTGATACTGCTTTGATTCGCGCGTGGCTGCGAGAGTAGATATCTGGTTTATACGAAGGGTAAGACACATTGCGACACTTCTTCGAGGGCAGCGTGTCTAGGTATGGGGGTTCATGTTCGAAATCGAAATGCGTATGACAGCGGTAAGGCGGTAATGGGAATATCGGGTTTGAGATGCGAATATGGTGGTTGTGGGATCAAGTCGCTGTGATGATTAGCGGCTGGAATCATGATCGGGTGTTTGTAGACAGTGGTCTGATGTGGAAGACGAACTGGGGTAACCACCGGAGGACGGAAGTGATTGAGGGCTTGCGAAGCACCAAATGAGAGTGGATCATTTGATATTCGCGGGATAGTCTGAGTACAATATTTGCGTGTGGCGATAGGAGAACGTGGCAGATGAGCGGGCTCAAGGGAAGACGTACGTTTATACGTCTATACTGCTTAAATCAGGATTAATCATGAAATGGAATGGATATTAAGATTAGATACAGACAATACTGACCGAATTTCGGCTTGAAACATATATAAAACAGAAAGATTTTGCAACGTGTTGCTGATCGTTGCGCGATAGACTGTTGTATGACTGAAAATCCACAAGTGCACTGCAACACCATCACGCCCTCGCGAGGAGACAGCCGCCTGCACGCCAAAATGGGCAGTTACTGCTACCACCTGTCTCACAGCATCCAGACACTTCCAGTAACTGCACGGTATGCATTCTCGGCAGTTGCATGCTGACGGAAAGTCACAGCCTGTCACTGTTGCACTAACCGCATGGGGAATGTAGTTTGAATGTTTACTTTGTGGTCGCCCCGGTCAACCAGAATCAGCATATGTGGCTAGAAGCCTCTTGGAAGGCATGATCGGCAGTATGCCGGCGTCAAATGGCGTGACAACTGGCCTGGGTGGGCAGATAGGACGTCATGCCAGGCGCTCTAGCTCTAGGCCTGCACCAGAACGGGGCGAGATAAGGCCTTCGTGGCAGTTTCTCTAGGCTATGAGCCCATAATCCAGCAAGAGCTGGTGCAAAGTCAGGCCATCATGGCGATTTCCTGAGCAAGAAGGCCTCGCTAGCTCGAGGCTAGCCTGCTGTATCAAAATGCTCTGTTCTATGGGCTGATAGCGGCGTAAGGGCTGGTGCGGGATTATGCCTTCCTGCCAGCCTCTTCGGTTCTGGGCGTATAGAGAAACTGCCGCTGGGGCGAGGCCACGTCTTCCTGTCCATTTCTCTGAGTCCCGGCCGATAAGGAAGTGGCTGGTAGTGGAAGCCTGGCAGTAGCCTAGCGATGATCTGGCTTCGTGCCAGCCTCTTTGATTCTGAGCCTGTAGGAAAATGACAGCTGTGATGAAGCCACATCTTCCTGCCAGCCACTCTGGTTCTGGGCCTATTGGGAAGTGACATGTGACGGGGGCATGTAGGATGATCTGTCTTCATAGCAGTCTGGACGGGGCCGGACTGTGACGAGAGGCAAATTGTACGTTATCAGCGCGATTTTCTCTCAATGTATGACGCTCGAATTATTCCAAAGGCCGGCTGATGATGTGTCCTCATGTGTCTTCATGTGAGTCCTTGGCGGCTCTGGTCAGGAATATAAACCCCCTCCGCTCCCTCTTTCCTTCTCTTCTTCTTCACACCACTTGAGTCGTCTGCCGCTTCTTGTACAAGCAGCCATAGCCACTCAAGATGTCTTCGAGTACTTCCTCGATCAGGCTTTCGCGGGCTTCCACCCGCCACACGACTTCGACTCACCTGCCACGCTCGGAGCGCGCCGCCACGCGTATCCAGACTGGCAGCAACCGCTCACCTCAAGACCGATCAGGTGTAAGTGCATACCCCTCATGCCTTTTACATGTAGCTTACACTCAGGCAGCTTTTGTCGTCCAGGGAAGAGCGTGCCGCTGCACGTCTCCAACCTAACGGCACTCATCAAGGCCGCTCAGGGATGCCGTCATCCACCCTGATGCCTTCGCCACGACCAGAACGCGCTGCGGCGCCTTCCATTCGCTCACGGTCGACTGCCAGTACTGCCTCATCGCAGGCAGAGATGTGTACCGCCCCTGCTCCAGTTGCATCGCGCACTGGGCGGGCAGCGCCGCGTCTCGCTGGCACCAACACGACTTCCTCGACGGAGTCATCCATACGGGTACCTACCCGTACGACGTTCTCTACATCAACGGCTGCTTCACGCGCCGAACGAGCAGCTGCAAGGCCCGCTCGTTCCAACACTGCCTCTTCGTCTTCCGAGGCATCACGAGACCAAACCAGGTCAACCCGCAAGACTCTTGCGGAGTATGCGGCCGCTCGTGTCGAATACGAGAAGCGCTCTATTGAGCGTGAGAAACGTTTCGCCGAGCGGCTTGCACGTCGAAAACAATCGGGCACCACACTCTCTGTGTCCGAGGCCAGCACGTCGTCACGGTATGAACGCGCTACGGCGCCTTCCACTCGCTCCGTTTCGACTGCCAGTTCTGGCTCATCTGGGGCACCGTCCCCATCGACAATCGACTCGCTAGCAGAGATACGTGCTAGACGCGCTCTACGCGCTGCCGAGCGACAGTCTCGGCTCGAAAATTCAGCCTCCCCGGGCAAGGCATCACTCGTTCCTGCCTCCAGCTCGAGTGCCGAAAGGTCTTCTGGGCTTGCTCGGAAGGTTGCTTGGAGTATTTCTTCTCCAATATGTTCGTTTGATGTTAATTGAAGTAGGACGAGGGACGCCGCGCTGCTCCTGCAGCAAGATCGTTTCCTCGCTCGACCGCACAGCCAAAGACGGACCTGAGCGACCCATTCGTTACAAGGTCGGCTCAGGCGGAGAGGGATCGGAGGTTTGAGGAGAGGTGCCTTCTGCACGAGGCCAGGATGGCGGCGAAGGCGAAAGAGGAGGAGAAGAAGAGGCGGCAGGAGGAGGAGGAGGAGGAGGAGAGGGACCGGGTTTACGAGGAGAGGCGGCTCCTCCATGAAGCCAGGATGGCGGCGAAGGCGAAGGCGAAGGAAGAGGAGGAAAGGAGGAGGAAGGCGGAGGAGGAGGAGCGGGAGCTGGAGGAGGAGAGGCGACGTCTTATCGAAGACATCATTCGCTACCGCGGAGAGAAGAGGAGGGAGGCGGAGGAGGAGGCACGACGTGCCGAGGAGAAGAGGAGGAGGGAGGAGGAGGAAGAGAGGCGCCGGGCGGCCGAGGAGGCACGACGGGTGGAGGAGGAGAGGAGGAGGAGGGATCGCCTTGCGGAGGAAAGGCGTTACGAAGAGAGGCGGGCGGCGAGGGCCGCAGAGGCCGAGGCCATTCGGCGAGAGGAGGAAGAGTCTCTCGTTCGTTTTACTGAGAGATACCATATTCACCGGGAGAATATGGCCGAGAGGGCGGCGGAACTCGAAGAGATCCGCCAGGAAGAAGAGCAAAGCCGTCTTCGTTTTACCGAACGAAGGCGCAAAGCGGCAGTTGATGAGGTTCGCCCACCCGTCCAACCAAAGGCAAAGAGGTTGATCATCACCCGCAACAAGGGGAAGCCCGACGAGGTTGTTTCTATCGTTTACCTCGGGCGCCGGAAGCCAGCTCAGGCTCCGGTATCATCCCGTCTTCCTGCTCCGGAGGCACCCACTCATTTGGCCCCGGAAGCGCCCACTCGCCCGGCTGGAGGAGCAGTCACTCGTTCTGCTGTTCCTACCAAGCCAAAGTTGACTATCCGCCGAGGTCCTGAGCCTTCAGTTCCTCAGCCCGATATGTCAGCCATTTTGGCGGCGGCCCTCAATCCGCCACCAATTACCTACAACCCGCCGACTCGCTATGGCAGGTTCGCCCAGGAAGCAGCTACTCGTTCGGCTCCTGTGGCATCCACTCGTTCCAAGGCCAAAGCAGCCACTCGTTGTGCTTTGGACGACACCACTGGATCAGGTTCTTGCCTGAAGAAGACCGGCCCAGCCAAGGCAAAGTCGGTCCAATTTGCGCAAGAGTTGGAGACTGTCCGCCGCTTCCAAGACGACGGCTCCAACGACTACCTTCTTTACACGCCGTATGAAGGTCATGCGGCAAAACGACCTGTCCAGTGGAAAACTGGATCCGACGAGCCTGCAGTGCTCGATCGTCCATATGAGACGATGTGGGTCCAGCAGATGAAGAAGGCTGTGCTGGAGGAGCAACGATACGAAACCGGAAGGTCAATTTATAAACCGGTTACGCAGTTCAGGCACTCCAGCCAGAAGCACCGGGTGGAGCAGGTTCGAGACTTCTACGGAGTACAAGCTCTCGAGCAGGCGACCGAAGGTGGAAAGTGGACCGAGGTCAAGCAGAAGTTTCCGTGCTTCTATGGCCTCAGGAACACCCGTGTTGGCACCAAGTCGAGGTGGACTGGTGTACTCCTGGACGATTGCTATCCCTTCGAGGATGGGTTCCACCCAAGGTCATTTGGGAAACTCGTACGAAAAGGGGAGCGATCAGCCTTCCTCAGCGAACCTTACCAGGTCAACGAAGGCAATCCAGGAGTATTCGCCAAGTACCAATGCGAAAAGGGGGGAGCATGTCTGAAGTTTTTACACGCTCGGAGGTGTGGATGCGACAATGCTTGGGTGCAGTGGTTCGGAACGCCTGGCGATATGAAGGCGTACCGCGTCCCACGACAAAAGGCCTACTCGGCACCCAGTTCACCCGAATCCAGCAAGTAGATGAAGGCGGAGTTTGCGTAGTCTTTGCCTGGTTCTTCAGCGCAGCTACCATCTCTTGACCTACCGTCTCTGCTCGGTTTCAGCTCCAGGAATTCGACACGGTCTGAGTCAGGTCTATGGCTACGACCGAGAAGAATATACGGAGTAGTGAACACCCTCTCGCCACGCACAAGTACTGGAATTTCCTCGATCTCCTCGTCTAGGAACATCCCGGAAACCCAGGAAAATGCGGACTCGACGCCACTTCTTCATCGCGGCAAGACTTTTCAAGTCTCTAGGTTGAATGTTACCCTGTAAAAACATGTCCCCAGGCAGGTCAAACCTGGGTATCAAAACCCACGCGAATAAGATCTCGACTACATCAATCTCTCGTCTCGGCGGAGGCTGTAGAGAGCGAGTTTTCGAATTTTGAAGGTTGAATGTCATCCTGTAAAAACATGTCCCCAGGCAGGTTAAACCTGGGAAATCAAAACCCACGCACAAAACGGTCTCGGTCACGTCAACATCTCACTTCGGCGGAGCACGCAGAAGGAGTATACCCGAGTGTCGAATCGGTTGGATGTGCGACCAAAAACATCCAAAAGGTTGAATGTCATCCTGTAAAAACATATTCTCAGGCAGGTTAAACCTGGGACATCAAAACCCACGCAAACGAGATAAGACGGCGACGGCAGGTCCCTTCCCTCTTGGCGGAGAGGATTGGATCGCGCTTAGCTGGTTCTCGATGGTTGGATGTGTGACCGGAAACATCCCCCAGTTGGCATGGACCTGGGTAATCAAAACCTCTGCCCGAGTCGGTTCGAGTCGATCCAAGCCGGAGTCGAGCGGTTGAGCTTTTATCGATGTAGCGGTTACTGTCTCGAGACAGCGATGCGAGCATTGGTACGGGAACCCAATCGGCGACGGTGAGGGTTGATGTCGGTTGCCATCGAGTTGAACGGTCGAGCCTTTATCGATGAGGCGGTCACTGTCTTTCGAGACAGCGATACGAACGCCGGTACGGGAACCCAATCGACGAATATGGCGAACGATACGGACCGAGGAGGATTTCTTTTGTTCGGGTTGGGATTGGTTTTTTTTGTTTTTATTATGTTTCCTTTGTTTGAGTTGGGATCGGGGGTCGCATTTGATTGGGATTTGGTTGGGATTTGGATTTCGGCTTTGTTTTCGTCTGGCCAACTTGCTGATGGTACTGCTAACTGCGTCTAGGGCGACGATGATGATACCCCCTTCTCTTCCCCTCTTCCCTCCTTCTTTCCCCCTCCCCTTCTCCCCCACCCTTCCGTCATAGGTTTGTCATTTTCTTGGATCTTACTACTTCTCACAGGTTTCGACGCGGCCGGGTAATGCTTTTAGGCGCAAGCCTTCTCTTTTTTCCTTCATTTTTCTCCTCATCTTTCGGGGTCGACTTCAAACCCACGCTAAGTACTCTCTTATCCATACGCCTCATCATTGATTGACGAATTCGCAGGTTCATCTACAACTTGATTGTTTTTTCTTTTTATAAGTATCTCCTACCACTCATGTATGGCCTTTGTGTTAATGCACGAGATTCGACAGGTGTGCGCGATGCTGCAGCGTCGCGCGCTTCGGTCAGTCGGAATATTGGACGACGAGCTCTCCCACCTTCCCGCGGTGTCCGACGTGAGTAGCCTCGAGCGAATAGTCCGTCATGGCTTTTTTTCGATTGAGGAGAAACCAAGAGGAGAGATTGGGGGGGATATGTGGATGGTCGATCTTGATAGGTACCAATATCAATCGTTTGCCTTGAATCTATGCTGACCCGCGTCTCATGTTTTTTATTGTTCCATTAGAGTCTAGTGAGCTCGAGGCTATGTAAGACTTTGGCCGAGGCCGTTCTAACTAGATTTATTTACAAATACGAGTTTGTGCTTGAAGTGTGTCTGTGGTGCTTCGGCCTTTGTCT
>NW_007360247.1:2029258-2051768 GCF_000359705.1 Exserohilum turcica Et28A | reverse complement strand
CGCAAGAATACCGACAATACCCCCTCTAGCACCTCAACGAGAGGGCTGCACACATTAGAGGTGGCGTAAATCGGTTTCTCGCGACGTGTTACCCCTATATCTGATAGAAAATTGACGAGTTTTGATGAAAGATTTCTGCTTAAAAGTTGGTGTGTGTGTGCCCGCGTCTCATGTTCCCCTTACCTCGGCCCTTGTCTGCTGACCAGATGCAGTTCCAAGATAGGGGCTGGAAGCTGTAGATGTATGTACGTGGTTTGTCTTTTGAAGAGCTCGATAATGTGACTAGACGATGGCCAGGCAATGGCAAGGGTAGAGGCCGATTGTCGAGCTGGAAGACTTGAGTGGATCCGATGGGGCCGAGAGCTGCGGCTGCGGCGATGTGCTCGGGAGCTTTCCCGATTAGGAAGGGCTCCGCCTCACGCGTGGCGTATGCAGGTAGCTTGAGCTGTACTACCATAACACCTCAGCCTCCACTGCAGCCTTCCTCTTCCCCATTCCCTCTACTTTAGGTACACCGCAACTACAGCTTGAAACGACACGATACTACGAACATGACGAGAAACGCGCCCGCCCTGCGTAAGGCGGCTTCGAATGCTGACCTCTATTCGGACCCGTCACCGCCCCGCCCGCTGCGCCCTTCATCCTCTGTTGTACTAGGACGCGCACATACGACCGCGGCTCTGACACACAGGCAGCGCCTGGATAGAAATGTTTCGACGCGAGCATGGAGGGGCCGAGAGGAAGTACCAGATCTTAGCCACCGCCACAGCGTCGCAGGGGCATACCCCGACTTGATCGATGTTTACGACGACTATCCACAGCCAGCGAGGCCCCAGAACCCGCCGCCTGTACCCCCCAAGATCCCAGAGGTGCCTGCTGAGCCGGTCCAGCCGGTCCAGCAGGTCCAGCCGGAAATCCAGGCTCCTCGTCCTGTGCCGTCTCACTGTTGGATCCCAGTTCCTGCGCGTACCAAGGAGGATCCAGCGCGCTACACCAAGCCCTTTACCGACTACATTACGAACAACCCTACCATCTTCCACGCTGTCGACGCTGTTGCCCAGGACCTCGAAAAGGACGGATACAAGAAGCTGTCTGAGCGGGATGCATGGGATCTGCAGGCCGGAGGCAAATACTACGTCGAGCGCAACGGCACATCGCTCATTGCTTTTGCCATCGGAGACAAGTATGCATCCGGAAACGGAGCAGCAATCGTCGCAGGACACATTGACGCCTTGACGGCAAAGCTCAAACCCATTCCCAAGCTGCGCACCAAGGCCGGCTATGTGCAGCTCGGCGTTGCGCCGTACGCTGGCGCACTGAGCGATACCTGGTGGGATCGCGACCTTGGTATCGGCGGCAGGGTGCTCGTCAGGGAAGGCGATAAGATTGTCACCAAGCTGGTCAAGCTGGACTGGCCCATTGCCAAAATACCGACTTTGGCGCCGCACTTTGGCTCTGCTGCCAACGGCCCCTTCAACAAGGAAACACAGATGGTACCGATTATCGGTCTGGACAACAGCGATCTGGCTTCTTCTTCATCAGGCGAGACGGGAGAAGAGTTCAAGGCCAGCGTGCTGGGCGGAGAGGGCACCTTTGTCTCTACCCAGCCCGACAGACTCGTCAAGGCCATCTCGAACGAGCTTGGCATCACCAACTGTACGTGACTTCAACCCCCTCTCCCCCACCTTTGACAACCCCCCATGGCTAACCCCCTGCCAGATTCAAGCATCGTAAACTGGGAACTCGAGCTCTTCGACACGCAGCCCGCACGCACCGGCGGCCTCGATAAAGAGTTCATTTTCGCCGGCCGCATCGACGACAAGCTGTGTTCATGGGCGGCCGTCCAAGCACTACTCAACTCTGCGCCCACGCTCGCAGCTTCATCGCAGATCCGCATGGTGGCCCTCTTCGACGACGAGGAAGTCGGATCTCTGCTGCGCCAGGGTGCCCACGGCAACTTCCTACCCAGCGTCATGGAGCGCATAGCCGAGGAATTCGCGCCCAGCGGCAAAACCAGCAGCACCCTCAGCAGAACCTATGCAAACTCGTTCCTCGTCTCCAGCGACGTCATCCACGCCGTCAACCCCAATTTCCTAAATGCATACCTTGAAAATCACTCGCCGCGCCTCAATGTCGGGCCCGCTGTCTCCGCTGACTCGAATGCCCACATGACGACGGATGCCGTCTCTACGGCTATCCTGCAGCGCTGCGTCGACCGCGACGTGGGCATGCGCAAGATGGATCCCAAGCTGCAGGTGTTCCAGATTCGGAACGACAGCCGCAGCGGAGGCACCGTGGGACCTATGCTGAGTGCTGCGACGGGCATCCGGGCTATTGACTGCGGTATCCCGCAGTTGAGCATGCATAGCATCCGGGCGACGACGGGCAGCTTGGATCCAGGACTGGGTGTGTTTACCTTCCAGAGCTTCTTGGAGAACTTTGAGAGCGTCGACAAGGAGTTTAGATGAGCAGGACTTATTTTGTTTTGTCTCTCTCTCTCTCTTTCTCTTTCTCGGTCGCTTTTCTTGTAACATATTGGTGTATTGCGTCATGGTAATTACAATATAAATTAGCTTCAAATGGTCATTATACCCCCCCTTACAGTTATTCACATCAACAAACTTCGTACGTAAACAAAATGACGACCAAGTGCAGTGTCAGCGTCACTTCAAGGGTCATGGGCTGGGAGAAGCAAAAAACGACCCTCATATTCGTCACGCGTACTCACTTGATCGACTATGGAAATGATATACCCCCAAGCCTTCGTCAACGTCAATGTCAAGCTGGAACCTATTAACTCCGTCATAATGCCGCAAAATTTCAGATCATACAACGTAGCCAGGGAGCGGCTATGGACCATTGGGTCGCGTGGGCATTTCCTCGTCTTCGTCTGCATCCTCGGGGTGACTAGGTGTCCGTTAGCTCATCTTGGCTTCGGTCTTGCGGAAAAAGAAAAGAAAGGCCACTCACCCGAGGAGATCTTTGACGTTTTTCATCTCGTAGTGCTTCTTGCGTAGCTCTTCGAATTTGCGGTGCTTATCTTTTTCCTCTTGCGTCGCATTTGGGAGCAGCTCGCCGTGATAGCCCTCGTCCGTGTCCATGCCCTCCTCGACAATGACTCGTTTCTCGCTATCGGGGGTGTGGGAGTGGCGCGTCTGCAGCTCGGGCTGGCCTAGGTCGAACTCGGGGATGTCATCGATTTTCGGCTTCCGCTTAGCTTGGTCTAGCTCGTCGACCTTGAGCTCTTGGGGATTGAGCATCTCGATCTCCTCCTCGTCCTCGGCAGGGTCGTATTGCTTGGCGTAGGGGGTCTTTGGCTCGTCAATCTTCATGGTGCTGTCGCGGTTCTGCTCGTTGAGGTAGAGGTTGGCCTCGTCCCACTTGAGCTGTGGGCTAATGTCGTCGGCGGGGTCTGCGCCCGATTGACGGCGCGAGGGCACGCCGCGGGGGTTGGACGAGGAGCGTCGGTGGGCGCCCGCATTGCGCAGCGTGTTCTCGAGGACTATTTCCTTTTCCGACAGCTCACGGCCCAGCTGGGGGCGCTCCGAGATGGGGCTGGTGGCAGGCGGCAGATCGCGCGTGGGCGAAGTGTGCGAATTTGAGCGGTACGACGAGGAGTTTTTGAGGATGCCTGGGCGAGTTAGCTGGGTGCGTGCATGCGGGGGGGCAAGCGGCCGACCGACCCTTGGGCCGCTCGGGATGCGCGCTGGGCGAGTGCAGCTGGGGCGAGTGCGCCGTCATTGTGCGGGCGGAGCTGGGAGATGTGTGTAGTGTGCAGAGATGCGATGCGATGCAGGCACGTGCGAGCGGAGATGGGGTGCGGGTGTATGTGTGGTTGCGTATGGTTGTGTGTGCGTGTGGGAAAAGCAAAGAGGCGGGCGGGGACAGGGGAGCTTTGTAGGACAGCAGCAGGCAGGCGCACGACAGTGGCTCGGGGCAAGCGCAGTCGAGGGCTTCGCAGCGGGCGTGGTGGGGGTGCGTTGGCCTGGTGAACGGGCGGAGCGATGACGTCGGCGGTACCTTGCTTCACCCCGCTCACGGATGGGGGGAGCGATGCAGGTGCAAGGAGCGGCAGGGCTACCTGGACATAAGTATACTATAGCTAGACCATCTGCTTCCGCCGTAAGCTGGGCGCAGCGTAACGCGGTTGCAGTGGTAGCAGTAGCTTGCAGGTTGCGTGATGCGCGCCGGCTTTGCCATGCCTGACAGCTGCGGCTGTGGCCGCGCCACTCGCTGCTCGCACCGCACCGCACCGCATCGCATCGCATCGCCAGAACACCAGCTCAGGCTCAGCAAGACCATCGCCAGGCCCCGAGGCACACGCCGAACACCAACACCGCGTGGCGCGCAGCAGGCCCCCTTGCAATCGCCATCGCAATCGCGGAAACAAAACACTGGGGCGGGCCACCACCACCACCACCACCACCACCACTACCATGACTATCACCACCACCATGCCACTGCTGGGATCCGCACGCGGGCCTATCAATGCCCAACACTTGGGCTGCCTGTACTCGCACTCGCGGCCGTGGCCTTGGGCATCACATGCAAATCATACGCATACGCATGCACATGGGCGGGCAGCTGGCGAGATGCTGGCTGACTGCCCTGCACGCCATCCCATTCTACAGCAATAGACTATCTTTTTTAACTTTGATATACACCATGGGCGCAGGGCTACAGCGGCGCCTGGCGGTCAGGTTACCACTACGTCTTCTGTCACCCGCCATGGCCGGGCACCAGCCCATGCACTCGCCCCCTCAGGAGACGCGCTGCCCACGCCCATGCCGTGCCGTCGCCGAGTGTCTGCGCCCCCAGTTAGCACGCCGTCTCTCTCGTCCCCCCCCCCGGGCTACACACACACAACCGCAGCAGGCGCCGTGTCAGACTTTGCCTTGGAGCTTCATGCTCAACCAAGAAATCGCCGCAGCGATAGTGTACATCTGGCTGAGACTCAGACTACCAGAAGTGGTCCCACAGGACCCTCATCCCCGGCCGTCGCGCGCAAAAATCAGGATCGCACACATACAAAGATAAAATGGAAAAATGGGAGGCTGTCACTGCGACAGCTCCCCCCCGTCCTGACGCGTCGCGCGTGACAGAATTATGTCCCTGCTTTCAGGTCATCACCGCATCATGGAAGCCGCCGAAGCGTCCCTCGTGATGATGGTTTTAGAAGAGGATGGCTCGCTCTGGGCCGGTGTCCGAGTTGCCAGCTGCGTGGGGAAAAAGCGTCGAGCTGGCAGAGATTTCGAAGTCCGAGGCCGGTGTTGTGAAGAAGGAGGCGAGGAGGGGCGCGGGCGCGCGCTCGAAGAAGAACGCAGAGCCTGGCGGGCTCGGCTGCTGACTAAGCCCCGCCCTCGTTGCCGCGCAAGGCGCGCGCCTGAGCTGCAAGTGCTAACCTCTCAAACGTTTTCTCAATCCGCTCCACTATCCGGCATTCGCATACCACACATCCCACCCGCACCACGCACCGCACTCCCACACTCTCCGTCTTCTCCACTCCCCAATTGTACCATCACATCATCCATACCGCCCGTCCGCTCTTCGCCGCCACCACGCCCGCCCTCTTGCAATTTCCACCCCGCACGCCGCCCGCGCACATTGGCCCTCTGCCCTCTGCCCGCCCAGCTCGTCCATCCCTTGTTCCCGCGCCACGCCCACCCAGCCTTGGATACCATACCCTTCTTCTATTGTATTATTTACCCACTTGCTACTGCTGCCAATGGACAACAGGGACAACCTCTGGACTCGGCGCTCCAAGTAGGCTCGCATGACCCCCGCATCCTCGCTTCCACTCCAACTGACCCGCAACCCCCCCAATAGCACCAGCAAACTCTCGCTCTCCATGTCGCATTCCGAACCTAACGACAAATCCGAACCACACCAGCGCACCGTCTCGGCCACCAAACGCTTTGGTGGCGACTCGTCGCACGGCGGCCGCAATCCCTTCAACGCCATCCCCCCATTGACACCGGGCGGCCTCGCGTCGCCAACCACTGGCGGCTCGTCTGCCTTTGGCCTGGGCTCGGGCGCTTTTGCCTCGTTTGGCTCCGCCGCGAAGACGCCCAAGACGCCCGGCACCGCCTTCGACTTCAAAGCTGCAGCCATGTCGTCTCCGGCACCCACAACACCCTCTGAGAAGAAGGACAAGCCCGTGAGCAAGGTGGTCAACAGCATACGAAAAGAGACGACATCCACAACCTCAATACCAGAAAACGCGGCGAGCCCGTCGGCACCGCCAGATTTCAACGCGCCGTGGCCGCTCAAGTACACTTGGGCCGTCTGGTACCGCCCGCCCACAGCCAAGAACGTCGACTATGAAAAGTCGATTGTCCCGCTGTGCAGGTTCAGTACTGCTCAGGAGTTTTGGCGAGTCTTCTCCCACCTCAAGCGGCCCTCGAGTCTGCCCTCCGTGTCCGACTACCATGTCTTCAAACAAGGCATACGGCCGGTATGGGAGGACGACGAGAACAAGCGAGGTGGAAAATGGATCATGCGCCTGAAAAAGGGCGTCGCGGACCGTTACTGGGAAGACCTCTTGCTCGCTCTCGTGGGCGATCAGTTCTTGGACGCTGGCGACGAATTCTGCGGCTTTGTCTTGAGTGTCCGAAGCGGCGAGGACGTCTTTAGCATCTGGACTAAGAGTGACGGAGTAAAGAACGTCAAGATCCGGGATACCATTAGGCGCGTCCTCAAACTGCCCGAGGGCACCAACATAGTGTGGCGGAGCCATGACGACAGCATTGCGCAGCGCTCGGCTATTGACCAGGCCCGCCACGAAAAGAATCTTATGGAGAAGCGGAGGGTGACTTCGACAGAAGAGAAACCACCAGCTGGATCCTAAATCACTCCTTGAGCTCCCGAGCTAACGACTTGTTTCCAAGCTCGGCACTTGGGCCACACGCTCCCATGCTGTTTTCGCAGATACACCTACAGTCTTGGACCCACAAATGCTTCTAGGCACCATAATCGAGGGCCAGCGACAGGAATGCCATGTCCTGGCTGGATGTGGAATTTTAGTGCAGGCTCCGCTTGCGTGTAAAAAATACCTGGGCGATCATATCAGCCATTCGCTGATGCGTCCATTGCACACCATGCTACCACTATGCAAAATGTCACAGCATAGTTGGCATTGCAAGGTTTTGCTCAGCTTCTTTCCGAAGCCAGTATCACAGATACGTGTCGCGTAGCCCCGTGACTATGAAAGATAATACTATACTGATGCGCACATGACTGGTGCGCTCTGTTCCAATGAGCCGATGCTACAAGTGAGCTGCAAGTGATTTTCTGCATGACTTTTGTCAAGAAGCCTGGATTTGCATCCGACATTTATGAAAACGACCCACCTGCTTACAAAAAGAAAATATACTATGCTGACGTGATGGCTCCGAAACCCCAAATTACACAGGTTTTGCACTCGCAGCCGCGCCCATGTCGAGACACGGCGCACGGACGTCATCGCGACTCACTGGCTGGCGCAACTTCACTTCCACATGCCCCACGGTGCGCGCATGCGCTTCGTGCGTTTCCCTCGCCCATCTTGACCCTTCCCATACTCACCCAATAATGACTCCACCTGCCGCCTTGCCACCGCAATGCTACACCAATGATTTCTAGGTTATTTCATGGCCTGAAAGCTACGATCACCGAGGGCGTCACAAACACAGACGTACGCGCACTTTTCTTTACAGACCCGTCGACCGTTCCGGACCCTACTACGACCATTCGTACTGGTGGCCGAACCTGTCGCTTCTGCGAGCTAACACCATGTCGCTACAGGCAAACGATGCCCCTGCCCAGTCGCCGAGTTTCGACTCGCCTCCGCTTCCCTTGCGTCGGAATTTACCGTCCGCCTCAAAGCCTACGCCCGATGTTATAGACCTGTCTTCGCCCACAGAACCACGGAGTCCGTCTCAACGCGCGGACAAAAGGCCCGATACTTACCTCCACCGGTTGTCGAGGCATACTGTGAGCAACGACGAGAAGCGCTTAATTGGCGATTTCCGGTAAATCACCTCGCCATATATGGGAAAGATGTAGAAAGAAGAAAGGGCTGACGGTGGGATAGTGTCCCTGCAGACGCAGTCCTAATTCCTGATCCGTCAAGTTGGATGAACAAGTCGCAGAACATGAACTCCAAGGTATGTTTGTAGACAGCCATGCTTATAAACCCTTATGCTGATGCTTTGGAGCCGGCTGCGAACAGGGGATACAAGCCACTTGATACGCTCACCAACCCCGCTTGTACGCCGCATCGAAAGCATACGACCTATGGCAAAAATGACCGTCCTCGTCCTTCTCTGATAGGCCAAACGAGAGGTCCAGGCGAGAGAGCCTACTCCGAATTCCAACAAAGCAAACGAAGCAAAGCGCCTACGTCACCAACTCGCCATATACCATCACGAGACGAGGAAAATCAACGGACTGGGACACCTACATCTGGCAAACGAAGAAAGACTGAGCATGTCATAAATCTGGATGATGACGAAGATGACACAATGTTGGCAGGGACTCGGTCTGGTATCACTACGCCAACAGGGACATCCCATGAAAAATCACTCTCCGCCAGGTCCTCGCAGTCGCGATTGAGTATCGGAAGTGAAAGTACTGGGGCAGACTTTAGACCATCGCAAGTCGCAAGCGAGTTCCGCGAAGTCGACTGTCTCCTTAGGACTTCCCAGAAAAAGCCCAGACGATCAAGCTCCGGCAAACGTCAAGCTCCTCAACCGAATTCACCTTTCGGCAGCGGCTCTATGTCTGCGGGTCGCCAATCCATACTACGGAGCTTCAAACAAGGCGAAAGCAGTCATCGAGCCACAGAGCATGAGCAGCATGGATACACAGGGCAATCGGTCACGTCTGCGGCTTTCCCTGATGCCCGTATCAACGAATCGACAACAGAACCACCACGCGCCAGCATTCTCTCAATTTCCGGCAGCGCAAACCTTCGCACCCAGCATCGACCCGTGCCGAAACGAGTAGACCGGAAAGAGGACAGCGACAGTGCGGATGAGCTTGCATTCTCGCCTACTACTGCGAGGAAGCGGACGCGGTCTCCGTCCAAACTAAAAAAAGTTGCAAATGGTGGCGATAAACGACATGGACCCGGTAAAGATGACAGTAGTTGGCCGCTGTCTTTCGCAAGATCACATGACTGTCACGAGGCCGGCCCCTTAATGGGGGATGGCCACGCAACTTTGGTTCTGCGAAGCGATCCAAATGGATGGCGCGTCCAAAAGTACGGTGCAGAGGGCTATGAGACAGTAATGTTAATCGATTCCCAACGTATCAATAAGGTGCAAGCAGACGAGACAAGTCGTATCCGTTTGAATGGGCCCAGGGTTGTAGATGGCAATGTTGGCATCTTCGACCTTCAGTTTCGCAGCTCGCTTGACTTTGTGAAATTCCGCGACACATACGCAGCGCGCTTGACAACGAATGGGAGAGTTAAAATCAAAACAGGGTAAGGGTCCTAGCACATGTCTAGTCAAATACTAACATGGTTGCAGTGACTATATGCGCCAACTATTCGCAACAGCTTTACCGCCAAGAAACAACAAGATAAGTGCGGCTGAACCCTCGAGTAATACAGTACAAGGTGCAATGGCCGATCATACGATTCCCAAATCGGCAGAGAAATCGCCATGGAATGGAACGAAGAATTCTGGGAAAGGAGCCGAAGATGGCTCTACCTCTAAAACAAGCACTAGAACCACGTCGTCGACTCGTTCGTCTCGCTTGAGATCATCTGCACCTACTCATGTCTTTGAGGATGATACCGAAATCTCCGAAGTGTCCAAATACTCAATCGATACAGGACTGGGACGACGGTGGGCCAGGTAAATACCAAGACCCGACTATATCGTTTTTCTGATCAGATTTAGGACCTTGGAGTATGGGGAAGGCCGCCAGCGTGCCATTGTGCATTTCGATGATCTACCACGCCTGGACGAAGAAGAATTCTTGAATGACAGTCTAATCAACTTCTACATGATGTACGTTATCGGTACTCCGGCCAGGGCAAATACTAACTCGATGGAGCTATCTGTTCAAGAAGCTCAAGGTTCCCGCAGACAAAGTTTACTTCTTCAATACGTACTTCTTCACCCGACTCACGGAAAATGCTGGCCGCAAATCAATGAACTACAAGGCCGTTGAGCGATGGACATCCAAGATCGACATCTTCGGTTACGACTACATTATCGTGCCCATTAATGAATCGCAGTACGTCAAATTGCATCTCACAAAGATATCCACTGACCTCTCCCAGGGCCCATTGGTACTTGGCAATTATTTGCAATGTCTCGAGCATCCAACGCAAGCCTGTACTGGAAGACTTTGAAGCCCCACGTTCTCGCACACAAGAGCCGTCTGAATCTTCGGTCAATCCAGCCACAGCAAGTGACATTGAAGATTGTACGACGCTGCCTTCTGCCCCAGATTCAAGGCTACCTGCAGAAGACAAAGACGTACCGAGCCAACAAGAGGAGGACGCCAATCTCTTCGAAGAGACGATATCTCTAATCGACCGTGATGATACTGGAGGGACTCAGCCAAGTGCCCGGGCTGATGAAGCTGATGCAATGTCTCTCGAGACGAAAGATGATATTTTAGAAGACCTTGAGGCAACCGCCGATGCAAATCCCACGATTCAAGATCAACTAGTCCAGGGTGCATCACTTACAAAGAATAAGACCAAACGCAAGGCCTTTTCCAGAAGAGACCCCGAACAGCCTGTCGTTGTTGTACTAGACTCTCTGGGGGGAATGTCCCGTAGCGGGGCAGTTCGTACCCTCAAAGACTGGATAGCTGCAGAAGGCAAAAGCAAGCGGGGTATGGAAGCCGTCATCAAAGAGAACGGGTACTATCCGAAAAGCTCTCAGATCCCGATGCAAAACAACTGGAGCGACTGCGGTGTCTACTTACTGGGATACGTCGAAAAGTTTTTTCAGAACCCGGAGGAATTCATGCACAAACTACTGACCGGGTCAATGTCAGCCAAAGAAGACTGGCCAGAGCTGAAGCCTTCGGAGATGAGGCACAAGATACGAGACATAATCTTTGATTGCTACAATCAGCAAGAGGAAGCAAGAAAGGACCAGAAAAAGACCAACAAGGAGCCGGCGAAACCAAAAGTGTTGCCAGGTTCGACTGCACAGCAAACTACCCAACTTGATGGCGCGCCTTCACTTGCTGGCCACGTCTCATCTGAAAAGTCTCCGAGTTTGAAGTCAAATGATGAACATGGAGACCACGCTCAGGATGAAACTCCAGTACAAGGTCAGTTGCCTGTATCATCTTTCCAACTCGAACTAGGTTCCCCGCTTGAGCTTCACAAGGAACACACACCCGCCAACGAGGATTCGCCATGGGGACGTGTAATGAAAATATCCGACTCACCACCAATAGTAAGGTCTCCTGTCGAGAAATCCTTTGGTGCTCAACCTTTTAACCAGGCACCAAGAAGACACAGTCCCGAGGTCCATATAGCTAGTAGAGCCTCGCAGTATCCTGGGTCAATCGACAACGACCAAACTGGTGCCAATCTATGGAACAAACCTGCACCACGCTCACCCACGCTTAGCAAGCGGCAAAGACATGACGATGACGACCATGCGAGGGGATTACCAAATGCGAAGAGATCATTTTTCAGTCCGCCGCGAGGCCAGAATCGGAACGGCAATTCAGGAACACAGGCCTTATTCCCGCACAGCTGGGGGGAGGGTAGCGCGCGCAACATGCCTATAGAGATTGAGGATTCACAAGAGATGGAAGCTGTGGGTCCTGTGCCAAGTCGCCATGTGCAACGTCCGCTTGCACATGGGAAGCTATCACCGCATTTGCAGAGAAGGATGCAGACTCTTCGGGATTCACCGTCATTTGAAGAAATCCCTCGTCCGTCATCCCGAGTTGACAGCCGAAATCGTGGGCCACGTGGCGCGGTGAATCATGGCCATGATTCAGTGGATGCAATCTCACAATCGACGGACCAGATGCAACTGGATCAAGGGGAGAGTGATAGCGTCAGAGAAACCCCAGAGCCTAGAAGGAGGAGTCCGACAGGATGAATTAAGCACAGAGGTCTTTTGCGGAGCGATGCCTGGAGAGATGGCCAGTATGGAGTGGGAAATTGTCTCGCACTTTGTCGTTTTTCTACTTTTTCTTCAACTACATTCATACACTCACTAGCATGGCGATGGCGTTCCTGCTGCATATACCAACGGGTCGGCAATCTTGTGACGCTTTTTCCTATATATTGGCGAGTCGCCCCTGTCAAGGAGGAAGGGGAGATATACCTTGAGTACTCTGTGTAATCATGTCAGGGTGAGATGTAACTGTATGCCAACAAGCTCATTTCACACTGCACTCTCTAGTATCTTGGCGTTTGTCTGGCCTCCTTCGCCCAATTGTCGTGAGATGGTTCCATTGGCACCGCGTCCGCCTGTAGGATCGTCCAAAGCGGCCACTGCATCGTCGACGTCTGTGAAAGATTAGCACTGCCATCTTTTCCCCAAGCCCCCCTCCTTTGAGTAGCAAAGGAAGGGTCCGGTACCACACTAGTCAGCTGCCCTTACCCTGAAACCCCTCATCCCTCTCTGCCACCGCTCCCCCAACCCACCGCTTCATCTTGTCCCTCACAAACTCTGCGAAATCCCATTCCTCCGCCTCGAGTCTGTGTGCGCCTGCAACCCAGATGTACGTCTCTGCCTCGACCTCCTCCTCGCTCTCGACATTATCCTCCTCCTTTTGCGCCAAATCGCCCATGCCACCTTCCCCGCCATTTTTCCCCCCAGCCTGGCCCTCCTCCACCTGCGCTTGCACCAACGGCCGCACTCTCACTCTTCGCCGCGCATACTCGTGCCCCTCGAAGATATCAAGCCGCCAGATATCGCCGTCGGTCAATCCCTGCACCAGTGTTCCGCGCACAGAAGCCGACGGCGACGAGGGCAGAATAGCAGGGTAATCCGCATTCCGCACCTTGTGCCGCCGGTGCGCGTGCAGGATGGCGGGGCGGATGTGCAGCAGTGAGGCGTGGGCGGGCGTGGGCGGCGTCGTCGAGCCCCAGATGACGCGGTGCAGGACGGGCGGCGCCATCAGCGTGCCGTAGAAGAAGGCTGTGTGCGACATTCTCGCAATTGGAACCTTAGCAAGCGTTTTTCGAGACTGCTTATGGCTGGGCGTAAGTAATGGTAAGTAAGACAAGGCGGGTCATGTGATGACGCAGGCGGCGGCGATAAGACACAAAAGCTTATCGGCATGGAGAATGCGAAATCTTGATCGGTAAGGCTGACCGCCCCGGCCCGCTAATGCAAAGACAGATCGGTGGGCCTGCTCATGGAATTCTTGTTCTCCCTTTCTTTCTTTCTCGCTCTCCCTCTTGTTTACTGTTTCTCGCTCAAAACCCCGATCTTCGTTGTTTTTTGCGTTCATTTTGCTTGCGCCTACATACGCTTGTTTGTTGTTCTTTTTTTCTGCTTCTTCCATCCCCCGCGTCTTGTTTGCAGCGTTCGGTGGTCTGCACATGCCTTTTTTTATTTCAAAAGAAGAAGAAGAAGAACGGAAAGCAACGGAAGTGACGTTGTGTCGGGGCGTTGTCGTTTACAAGGGGGGCCGTGTGTGTGATTCCGACTGCGCCTGCGCCCGTTCCGAGGGATACCGGTGAAACCTTATTATTGCGCATTTCGCCCGACATACGACAACCGACAAACGACCCAGACAAGCGGTCATACAGAGACGCCGACCATGTTCTTTGTCAGCGCCATAGTAAGGAACATTGCTCCCATCTTGTACGCGACCTGAACTACCTTCTCTCTCTCTCTCGCTCTGTCTTGTTCCTACGTATCTAACGCCTGTAAAACCCCCTTCCAGCATAGCAACCAGCCCCGTCACCAGTTATGGCGACCAAATCTACTCGATGCACCGCGCGCGCAGCTCGGCCGGCTTCTCCCTCGATATTCCGCTCATCATGCTCGTCGCCAGCATCCTCAAAGTATACTACTGGTTCGGCGCACACTTTAGCACCTCGCTGCTGATCCAGGCCCTACTGATGATTTGCGTCCACCTCCTGCTGCTGCACGTTGCACTGACGCATCGCCCGCCGCCGTCGCATCTGCCGTTTCAGCACAAGGAGCCGTCGAACCGGCCCTACGACTTTTGGCAGTGGCGCGCCCCTCGCCCCTACTGGACCTTTATCACGTATTTCGCCGGCGGCCTGCTGCTCCTGCATCTGCTCATGAGCTCCACGACTATATTTATCCCGTACACGGATTTGCTGGGCGGCATTGCATTGACAATCGAGGCGACGCTACCGCTGCCGCAGCTGCTGGCAAATCACCAGCGCAAGGGTTGCAAGGGCTTCCGTCCCAGCGTCATTGTCAATTGGGTCATTGGCGATACCTTCAAGATGTGGTTTTTCTTCGCTAGCAGTAATGGCGAGGTTCCTTGGGCGTTCAAGGCCTGCGGCATCTTCCAGGCATGCTGCGATTTGGGTCTCGCGGCCCAGTACCTCGTCTGGGGCGATGGGCCCGCCGGTGTTGAAGGTCTGGGTAGGGAAAAAGAACTTCGGAGTCCTATCCATCCAGAGGTGGATTGGGGCATGGAGAAATTGGGTCACGCCGGTGTTACGGCGGGCATTGAGATGAATGATGGTCAGGCGTGGGAGAGACCGAGGCTTGGGTAGACAGGAAGACTTGTTTAATCCAGGCGAGGCTTGGTATCCACCTAGAGGGATGCGCCTGGGCTTGTGTTGTGTTGTGATGAGATGAGATGAGATGGAATGATTGAAATGTACATGGGACATCAGGCATGTCGAGTTTTTTTTTTGTCTTAAATGTAAATACCGTAATAATGATTCAAGTGAGGAAGGAGGGGATTAGATGCTTTTTATGCGTTTTCGCATTCCATCTTTATGTACGACAAAGCAATTACAATTGATAAAGTCCAAGTTAAGAAAAAACTTAGCTCAATGCATGTAGTCTGTGAAATGATCAAGGAGTCATGCAGTTTTTTTTTGGGAGGGGGGGCGGATTTTGAAAATAGACGCGGCTCATTTGTAGCTAGAGGGGAAAAGATGATATGCTGAATCACGGGGTGGGAGGTGGGAAGGGTGTTTTTTCTTATGTCTTTGGAGAAGCATGATATGTATATAGTCTTGCATCGAGTGGGTGTGGGTAATTAACACGGTGTGTGTATGTAGGATGGATATATATATATATATATATTTATATATGGATGAATAGCTAGAGAAATCCGTACACCCAGGGGTATGAAATTTGAATAATTTTTTTTTATTCACTTCCCCTTTCTTCACTTCTTGGCTACTACCTCTTTATTCTACATGTCATCAGTGTTTTATTTTTTTTGTATCAGTAGTTTTCCACAAATTTAGAGAAAAAAAGAAAAAAAATTAATTCTTTACAGCTGAGTAAATGTCTTTTTTTTGGCCTACTCAGCCTTTCTTCTCTTTATTTTTTTTTCATTTGTTTCACTTGTTCTCTCGTTTCTACGTACCCGGCTTTATGTTATGTATTATGTTTGCTCTACGCATGTTGTGATAATGATATGGGTATGGTGCTTACTTCGCTGCGGTAGTAGTACTAACTGGGTATAGGTGGTGTTCATTTTGAGAAAGAAGAAGAAGAAGAAGAAGAAGAATAAGAAGAAGAAGAAGGGTTTATGGGGGGGTTGTAAAACTGTGGTGTTGGATGGTTAGATGGTTGAGTGATGGATTGAGTGGACGAAAGTGGAGTCAAGGGAGGGAACGTGAGTATCAAGGGAGAGAAAGGGAAAAAGGCGTGATTTATCGAAGCTCAAGACAAGCGCTGGTGTCCTGGTGTCGTAGGTACTTAGATGACATGACATAAGACGAAATGCGATAATGGTCAATGGAGATACAACGGAATGAGATTACATGTCTCTGACAGAGAAATCCAAAGCAAGAATAAGGAATTCAGGAAGAAGAATAAAATAATGACCATGGTCATGATAGTAACTATATACACCCGAGACTAAATCTTCCATATCCGAACAATGCAAACCAATCATATACGAACTTGATAGCTATATTTCGTGATTTCATTACCCTCCTTATATACTTCTTCTTCTTCTTCTTCTTCTTCTTCTTCTTCTTCTTCTTCTTCTTTCTCATCGCAATCATCATCATAATCATGCAAGAACCAAGTAACACCCCAAATCCACCTCTCACACCTACTTGGGCACAACCTCCGGCTCTACACTCGTCAGCGTAGGAACGACAGGCTTGATAAACCCCTTGTCATCAAAGTATACGCGATCAATCGTCGTTTCGCGATGCGTACCGTCGCCATTGGGAATGGCAAAGCGGTGGTACGCAATGTACCAGTCGTCTGTACGCGGGACGTTGACGATGGAGCTGTGGCCCGTAGCCAGGATACCGAGGGTGGCGTTTTTCTGCAGGATGACGCCGCGGTAGGTCCAGGGCCCGTCGACGCTGGTCGAGGTGGCGTAGCCGACGCGGTAGTTCTCCGAGCCCGTGTCGTCGATCGAGTAGGTGAGGTGGAAGAGCCCCTTGCGGTAGTTGACGAAGATGCCTTCGCGGAAGGAGGTGAGTCCGCTGATGGCGCGCGTTGTTCCGCTCTTGAGGGAGACCATGTCGTCGGCGAGTTCGGCGTACAGAGCGGGTGTGCCGTTGCCCCAGAAGATGTAGTATTTGCCGGTTGTCGGGTCGCGGAAGACGGCGGGGTCGATGGCTTGCCCCGTGGTGATGGCCTCGTTGTTGAGGATCATGGCTTCGGGTTGCGCGGTGAAGGGGCCGTCGGGGGAGGAGGCGACGGCAACACCAATGGTCTTGCGGTTGTACTTGGAGTTCTGGCCGCTAAAGTAGAAGTAGTATTTGCCTCCGCGCTCGATGATGGTGGGAGCCCACGCGTTGCCAGTTGCCCAAGGGACGTTTCCATCGGTGCCGTTCAGCGTCAAGAAAGGCTTCTCGGATCGCGTCCACGAAGATAGATCGCGCGATTTCCAGACGTAGAAGACTTGGCCGCCCCAGCCGGCGAATCCGTCGGTCGTGGCGTAGATGTAGTAGGTGTCGCCAAAGACTGCAATGTTGGGGTCCGCATACAGCCCTTTGAGTACGGGGCTTCCGGTTCGGGGGCGCAGACGAGTGCGCTCACGGACAGCGACTGGCGCTCCACGGCGTCCTAATGCCGAATTTAAACCAGCGAGCTCCTTGGCTGTGACAGGAATCACGGTTCCGTGGCGTGGGCTACGCGGCAGAGAGTAGGAAGATGAGACTTTCCAGGTTGGCTTTGACAAACTCTGGCTCTCCAGTGGAATGTATCCACGGCCACCGTACTCGTCGACAAAGAGGTAGAACTTCTGACCGTTCACGTCGCCTGGGTTTGCCTTGAACACAGTCGGGCCCTCAACGGCGCTGGTTCCAGCGTTACGGCCAATGCACACGGCAACCTGGGACCAGGAGCTGACAGGAGCGAGAAGAGATGATGAGCTTTCCTCGATAATGTCCGCACACTTGGTGCCTGTGCCTCCCTCGTCCTTGGTGAAGCGGTAGAAGGTGTTTCCGTCCTTTATGACGGTGGTGTCGATGCGCGACATGCCAGCGTCCTGCCAGATTTTGGGTTCGCTGAACGTGACAAAGTCTCGCGTGGTCACGTAGAGCATGCGGTGGTATGTGCTTCCAGTGCGGTTGACGTCGCTCGCGGCATACAGCGAAGAAGCCCAGAAGACTACGTACGAGCCCAGGTCAGTGTCGTAGTAGGCCTCGGGAGCCCATGTGTTTCCAGCCGTCGAAGGAGAAACCTTGACATGGCGCTGCTTTGACCAAGTCTGGAGGTCGTTGGATTCCCACACCTCGAGGTAGAGACTGCCGAATCGAACTGAGTCGCCCCACGAAGTGCCGGATCCAATGGAGAGATCAGTGGCGAGCAGGAAAAACCTGTCGCCCTCGGGTGATCGGATGACAAAAGGATCACGGAGTCCCTTTGTGCCGAGAGTCGAGGCCAGGACGGGCTGTCCGCCATTCAACTCTTTCCATTTCAGGGCGTCGTTGCCCTGGCTGGCTGCCATGTAGATTTTCTCGCCGGCTATGGAGTTGCCTGTGAAGTAGGCAAAGGCGTAGCCTTGGAACGGGTCGAGTGCAACCGCTTGGCGCACATTGGCGTTGAAGGTGCGGTTCGAAGTCACTCCATCTTGGTCTATGACGGCTGTGAGGCTGACCGCGGTTGTGAAACTCTGTCGCTTTACGATGCCATCTTTCGATATGACTGATGGGTTGCTGCTTGTCCAGGTGACTTTGAAGTCGCCCGATGTGTTTGGCAGGTTGATGTTTCCGCGTACGTCTCCAAGGTTGGTGATTGTAATACTACTCAGAGCCTGCAGGGCCCGCGAGTTGGCAGCACCTGATTGTGCAGAGGCTGTGGACCACAGACCCCATGCGTAGATGGGGAGGTAGAAGGGACGCATGGCCGGCAGTGGGAGGTAGGGACGAAGCAAGGCCGTCTCAAGAGCGGTACGTGCAAGGCATCAAATAGCCTCATAATATACCACCGCCCATGTGGAAGCGATACCCAGCCGGTCCTTTGTGACTACAACCACCGGAAGTGATACCTACCAGACACGAGCATCTCGTATGCCGCACAGGGGTGGAGAATATCCACGAATGCGCAGCAGCCAGTGGACCGTTATGCCTGAGCGGGTGTCTCCGTAGACGGCATGTGCAGAGCATCATGGCCACGAACAGCTAGGCCAGAGCGGAGCATTCCCCATACTCGTCGCCATCTCGGGCCATCTATAGTGCGTGCTCGCAACAGCAGCGCGCGGGCGAATGGCGATGACGCCGTGTCCAGGTCACGCTGCAACGGCTTTTGCGGGGTGCCGCGCTAAATGGCTTGGCGATGCGGAAAAATAGCCACCCGGACGCTGAACTCCCCAAAGCATCTCCATTCTCCACCCACAGCTTGTTTTCCGCACTGCTGCCCGGGAGCGTTACATAATGCGTTACTTTACCACCTTCACGCCCCCAGCCAGTCGGCGGTACCCTCCAATGCCGCCGAAGCCTCGGCAGTCTGCTTGCGCCTGGAAATACACCACATTGGGCAAAGCGCTGACACTGACCTACTGCCATGGACCTGGAAGCTACGGTCTTGTTACTGATAACAGAGGCCGATAGTGCGACCTAGTGGTTCTGTAGGAGAGACCGGTATTACAACCTAGCGGCTCTGTGTCAGTGGCTGGGGCTTCCAGAGTGTGGACTGGACCAACACTACACAATGACGCCATGGCCTAACGGAGCGACTACGGACCTTGGCTGCTTCACGGACGAGCAGAGGAGCATGTCGAGCGTTTGGACCGGGTGTTGATAACGGGTGCGACTCCCACGTGCATAGCATGTGTTGATGTCGCGCAGAGGCGGAATTCCTTTATCAGCATGTTCCCATCACCAAGTCCTTGGCAATTCTGGCAAAGAGGCGGAAAAAGCTCGGCATGCAGGCTAAATTTTGGCTCGGACCGGAACGTGAGTGCTTCGACTCCTCTTAGTGGCTGCCGCTCTAGAAAAGACCCAGACGCTCCATTGTCCGGCATGGTAGGGAATCTTCGTGCCGTCGCCTACAACGCATCAAGTCGACACTCTTACCGCTCAACAGCGTTCAAAAAAGCCATGCGAGTCTGGGAAAGAAAGGAAATGCCCTATGGACCAAGCTCCAGGGGCTGGTGCACGTTCTCTGAGCCTTTGAGGCATCAAACAGGTCGATATGAGAGTCGCAGTCCCCTTCCGAGGACCTATTCCATCTTTGCATTATGAGGCAGGTCCAAGACTCAAGTCTCTACCACGCCAGCGGTTCGAGTGCTTGTCCTCAATATACAATGAATCTTCCCTGCTAAGAACACCATACTAGGTAGGTACGAAAAGACTGAATGACTATAAATTTCTCCTCTCTCGAGGCTCAAGTACCGTAGCCACGCGTTTGACTCTTCAGTGAACCCGTCCTCAGTCCCAGTCTCCCTTTTCTGTGCTTGAATTCGATATTGCAATCATCGCACATCATGCGCACCTCAGCAGCTCTTACAGTTATATCCTTGGCACAAGCAACACTAGCCGCCATCGAGCCTAGGAACTTCATCTTTGTCGTCCCAGATGGCATGGGCCCTGTCTCCCAGACTCTCGTCCGAACGTACTTGTCGATGGTAAATGGCGACTCCACCGCTCGAGCACCAAGGATCAAATCTCTTCCCCTTGATGCAGCCGTCATTGGAAACACCCATACCCAGTCTGCCAACAACCTGGTGACTGATTCGAGCGCTGCCGGAACCGCCCTTGCAACCGGCCACAAGACCAACAATGGAGTCGTTGGACTCTTGCCTGACGGCACGCCAGTTGGATCCATCATGGAAGCCGCAAAGCTGGCTGGCTATCTCACCGGCCTTGTCGTGACTTCACCCATTAGTCATGCGACCCCTGCCTGTAAGTCTGCACTCAGACTAAAACCCCATTCAGTACTAACAACACTAGCATTCTTTTCCCACGCTGCTACCCGCAACTCGCTGGGCAAGATAGCCGAGCAGCAAATCGGCTACAGCCACCCTCTTAACATCAGCGTAGACCTGATGCTCGGTGGCGGCCGCTGCGACTTCCAGCCACAAAACGAAACCGGTTCCTGCCGAACTGACAACATCGACCTCTTTGCTTACGCAAAGTCAAAGGGGTACTACACCGCACGTGACCGCGCGGGTTTCGACGCTCTCGAGTTGGGCCTTGGCGCCATCCAGCTCCCCTACGTCGGCCTCTTCAAGGACGGCGATCTCAGCTACGAAATTGACCGCCAACAGCAAAGCCCCCATGTGCGCGAGCCCTCGTTATCAGAAATGACGCAAACGGCGCTAAACTCGCTGTCACGCGCTACCCAGTCCACCGAGAAGGGCTACATGATGATGATTGAGGCGTCGCGTATCGACCACTCGTCGCATGCTCACGACGCCGTTGCCCATCTGCATGATGTGCTCGAGTTTAACAAGGTGACTGAAATTGTCATGAAATGGATTGACGAGCACCCCGATACTGCGTTCCTCGCTGTTGCTGACCACGAGACGGGCGGTATCACAATTCCATCTGGATACGATCCGCTAGTCCTCCAGCCTGGAAAGCACTCGGCCGAGTATCTCAGCGATGTATGGAGCAAGTACAACGGCACGGACTCGAGGGCCTTTCTCGTCAGCGACATTCTTCCTGCGTATGGTCTTGCCGCTGTTTCGGATCCCGAGATTGAGACTTTACTTGCAGCCGAGAATTTCGCCCAAGCCCTCTCGGATCTACTGAATGCTCGTGCAAAACTCGAGTGGTCGACTGGTGGACATACAGGTGTCGATACCACGCTTTACGGCTACGCAGCTGGCGAAATGGGGGACCGCCTGGTCCTGGATATGGCTGGGGGCTGGGACAACACCGATATGCCCAAGTACCTTGCCAAGGCGTTGGGCGTAGACATGGATAAAGTCACTGAGCTGCTGAATGCACAGGGAACGGCTTGGATACCAGTGGACGCAGAGCCTGGAAAGTAGAAAAAAGGAGTTGACGTCGCTTTTTTTGTACGATAGCTACGAACTGTCTGAGTATGAGTAATATAATGAATCTAAGCACTAGGAATCAAAAACCGGTTTCATATCTAAAAGGCAAAACAGGATAAATATCATCGAAATTTACTTTGTATTCTGGTCCGATACAGCAAATAATCTTGCAGTGACAATGACAACAACGCTCTCAGCTGCATACTCACCAAGCGCGCCTCTAGGATAACATCATATACTCAGTATCTCCAAGACAGTCGGAAAACATTGAACCTAAATGCATGATTCCAACACCACGTACGAAGCTCAACCACAACAAGCGAAATCTAGTCCCAAGTCTGCCCAGTGCTAGAGTTGATATTGAGATAGAGAGAGCAATGGATCCAGCATCCCTTATTCTTGGACTATCTTGAACGCCCGCGAGAAACGCTGTTTGCGAATCAGGGCAGTGCATCCAGAAAGGAAGCCTACATGGGCGACAGGGCAGACGCCGACTGGGGCATGCGAGACCCATGTTTGTTCCAGGAGTGAAAAAAATAAAGGCATCGTCCAGGAAAATGTTGGCGTACAAAGGAGCCCGTATTTCGAGTTTTCCTACCAAGGCACACGGCGCTAAAGGAGAAGAACACACAATACTTGATTAGCATAACAAAGCTAAGATTCATATACACAACACCAACGTCAAGTTTTCTAGAATAGGTGTAATTTTTGTTAAATATATACAAATCCCTTACAAGAAACTAATTACAGCAAGTTTTAAGACGTGCAGCGTGCGCGCTATAGAGCTATAAGCTATAAGAGCAGATAGTTAAGACACGTCTCACACACAAAACAAAAACACACAGACCACTCTGCTTAGTAATAAGAGAACCCAGCAACAGAATGCCACCAGAAAGCGATACTATCGAAGCCCAAGTGCTAGAACAGAGACAAGAGAGCCTAGGCCCAG
>NW_007360247.1:2018530-2024164 GCF_000359705.1 Exserohilum turcica Et28A | reverse complement strand
GAGGTACACCAAGGGAAATCTCTAGCGCCTTCTTCTCTCTCAAGCTAGGCCACGGATACTTTAACGCCTATCTAGAGAGAGTGAAAAAGAGAAACTTAAACCTCTGCGATTGTGGGAGAGTACAGACACCAGATCACCTTCTCCTATACTGCTGGCACTACAACACAGAAAGGCAAGCGCTAAAAGCAACTCTTCGCGAGAACTACCTAACAATCTAACTACTCCTCCACACTAGCAAAGGCAGAGAGGCGACTTTAGCTTTTATTGCTAAAACTAGAGTAGGGACTAGAGGCTGGCATCTAGGCCAAGAACAAGATAACTAAAAATAAGCGAGAACAGAGAGACACTACCTAAAACTAATAATAACTAACAAACTTTCTTAAGTTACTTTCCTTAGCCCTAAAAGAGCTCGCTGGAAGATAGCCCTGCTGTCTAACATCTCTTCCTGTTTACTAAACTGCTCTTCAGCAACTAGAGTCTGCTTTAAGCGCAGCTAGAAGCGACTAAACCGCAGCACAATAGCAGTACTATACAGAGAACACTCTCACTTTAAACAAATTGTACCTAGAACGGCCTCTGGCCAAAGTCTTACATAGTCACTGACTGCAGATAGACTCTAATGGAATAATAATAATAATAATAAGATTCATATAATCTACAAGTAAACCTTCCAAGCTCACTTTTAACCCTTGGCACTTTTAGCGTGTAGACTGAGGAATTTGAATATCCCATTTACATTCGGAGATGGCAATGATAATCCCAAAAAAAAACACACGTGGATAATAGGCGGAGACTCGCCGAATACGAGGTCCTCCCTTCGTATACTGACTTACTTGTAGTGGGAGGACGGCGCTTGAGCGGTGTGCGGGCCTTGGCGACACCACGCGAATACTTACTTACGTCTTGTAGATCTGTCGTGTTTACTGCGGACAGTGAGCGCGTTGATGCCCATGCTTTTTCAGTTCGCTGATAAAGACTTGGTCCGTGTGGGCTTTGGCCGGCGCCACGCCCTAGATAGACCAAGTCGCGAGCCATGTATGTGGAGACTGCACGACCGAGACCTCTGAAAACCGCCGAATAGGCGATAACAGCCTTGGGGGATTGAGCTGAAGTTCTCGGGGTGGGTTGCTAACTTTGTTTTTCCAGAGTCGACTAGCGTGCTACATACGTCGCGAATACGGATGCCAACACGTCGGATGTGAGTGCCTGAGAGCAGATACTTGGATGCTTCGGTGACAGACGAGGCGTTGAAGTCTTGAGCAATAGTAATAGGATTGATCAGATCTTGCCGGAGACATTGTAGAGTCTTGTTCATCTGACTAGACTGGTGTTACTTAACGACAGAATACCAATTCGAAAAGACATGACTTACTCTTTCAAACGCGAACTACTATTATCGCAGAACGCATCAACTTTCACACAGTAGTAACTTCATTTGGCTTCAAACGGCTCCAGATCGAGACGTCCGTAACCGATCAGTCCACGCTTCGCGACCTCAATGAGTTTATCAACAGGTGCAACCCACTTCCCCGTCTTGTGGAGGAGCTGTTCATGGAGGGTGTTGAGAAATTGGTCGACGCCTCTGCCGTGGGTTTCGCAATGCACGCTCTCTACGAACAATTAGTTGCAAGAGTTGAAGATCCTGTGTCGAGGGATGCTGTATTTGCCGACGATAATAGAGCTGAGTGAATCCGCGATCTTGACGCCTATGATCTCGTGGACAATGAGTAGCTTCAACATCATATCGCACTGTATAGCCGCAACACGATTTCCAGGCTTCAACTCCTCGACTTTGACACCAACTCGGCGAACAATGCCAGCGCTTTCAAGGCCATGGGACCGTCCAACATGATCGACGAGCTTCATGCTAATCAGCATGTCCTTGAAGTGGACGCCAGCAGCATGCGTTTCGGGTTCAACCTCGCGGACCCAGTGGAGCGTGTTTGGTCTGCCTGGTGCTTCTGTTACGATGTGTATGCGCTCGCCCTCCATCTCTTGAATAAACGCGTCATTCACCACCAAGAAAGTACTGCACAATACGGATTAAACCTTTTTCGACAGCGAGTTCAAACTCCGGACGCAGCACATCATCACGACCGCGCTTGCTGACCTTCTCGAATGCCTAGTCAATGAGTGTGAGCGAACTCTCCGCGTTATCAATCTCACAAGTGGCAAATTCGATCAAGACTTCGGACAGAATCATTCGGTCAGGGCTAATGACTTGAGCGAAGCGCGGATCCTGGGCTCGGCTGTGACACGGCTTTGTAACCCAGAACACACCAGAGTTGTTGAAATTGGCTACAAAGTTCTGGAAATCGTGATATGGCTTATCTGCAATTTTTTTTTCAAAAAGGGGTTGTCGAGATGGAGGATGGAAATGACATCTGTATGGTGGTGGAGGAGTATCCTTGGGCGTCATCTTGGTACTTCGAAGTAGAACGGTCGCATGCGATTCTGATATTTAGCAGCACGAAGCTTTCTGTCTTAGCAACACCCATACCAAGCACCGGCACTCAAAGCCCTGGCAGCATGGGCACCTGCGATTTCACCACTCGAGTAGCCTATAAAGCATCTGGATCTATCCCAAGCGAGCGCAAAGTGTCTACCGATGTAATCTGAACGACAGTACAGAGCGGCTGGGCAAACTCGGTGAGATTGAGTTGACTCTTTTTCCCAGCCTTGGAACAGTATCTTTCAGTGTTTCAGTCTGGCAAGTCTTCGGCGAGTATTGCTTGCAGATATTTGTCCAGAGAGTGAATACTGCTTTGGAAAGTATAATCAGAGCGAAGTAAATGAATTCTCATCTAGGGTCATTGAGCACGCTACACAGACTTCATGCAGCGCGACCATTGATGCAGAGCAAGATATTCGAATTTTTATGCTAGATAGATTGTTAGGAACAAAGAAATGAAGTAAAGAATTCATCATACCTGGGTCTCTGAAGATTCATCTCATACGAAATGCGGTTGGAAAGTGAGAAACTCCCGTAACCAGAAATCCAGTAGTGTTCGAAATTCTCGGTCTCTTGTCCAAGGATCTCAAGCCAATCTGCACCCAAGTTGCCAATGTAGCAACCGATCTTCTCCACTCTCCAGACCATTCCTCCTCCATCTTCGAAACACTCGCGGGCGACCTCTAGCATGGTACATTCATTGTTGAGGGTCGAGCCTCTCCACTTCCTTCTTGGGCACGGAAAAGAAGGGCTGTCCAGGTTTGCCGAGTCATCATCCAGGAAATAGCCTGAGGCGCCTGATCGAGAGCATGGTACTAACCACCGGAACCTGATATCAGTTTATGCCTTGACTTGATTTTCTAGGGTCTGAAGCAAGCTAGTAAAGAGACTATTCTGGCGCCGATCCAATGCCTTATCGACTGACGGTGGAGATCATGCCAAAAATCGGTGGCTTGATTGGGCTGTCTGGTACGGCCTGTTCCTTTGTATGGGATGCTGACCACCACTCAGTGACAGGTCTTGGGTTTAGACGCCAGTCAGGCTGGAATGGACATAGTGGCCAACACGCATCGTATCTAGAATCACCCAGGCCTCTTCACATGATATGAGGGCCTTTTCTAGATCTCGGTAATTGGAAAGCAAATTTCCTGGTCCTCATTTGCCACCCAAGCGGTTGTGATTCGTGTTTATAGGCAACTTTGCCAGGCGTAGGATGCTTTTTGTGCTAGCTCATATTGCGCGACTCTCATTATAGGGTACCCGTTCGTTCAGCAGAACATGTCGTCAGTTATTTTCAGTCGATGGATATCCAGCCAGAAGCCGCGTGTACACACAATGCGCGCCGCACCAGTTTTCTACCGTAATTTGGATGAGGCTGTTGACGTGCGGCGGAGAGACCATTAGCTTTACACGTGGATCCAAGTAAAACTTGAACCCAGTATTCTTCGATGAAGTTTACACCGACGGGAAGCTCTTGTCCCCGCAGAATTCCTGGAAAGCAAGAGCTACTGTCGATTTTTACTCCAACGACTCCTTCTGTCTCAGTGCTAGCGGTCCCTTGCACGAGGCTTTTGAACAGGGACTAGCTCACAATCCCAAAGTACGACTTGGGGCTGGCGGTTCTCGTATAATGGATGGTAGATACGACTACATCGAGTAGATGAGCAAGAAATCGCAGGGTACTATGGAATTGAGGCCGCGCTAATTGTTAGCACTGGTTGTGATGGAAACTAAGCATATTTTGAAGGGAGCTCCCGAGCTGGCGATGCCGTCGTCTACGAGCTCGTTCTTGTCAGCAGTATGAATGGAATGTCGCATTCGCTGGCTAGCGCAAAAGTTATCTTCATCCTCAATGATTTGGATGCGTTTGTGAGGCCTTGGTTTCGGTATGGAGTATGCAGCCACTTGTCAAGTAGGGGAAGAAATGCGTTCTCGTCGTTGTTGAAAGTTTCTGCAGCATGGAGGGCGAATGTGTCCCCTGAGGGATCTCGTGCAAGTCGCAAAAGAGGTGCTTCCAGCTGGGAATGCTCAGTTCATCGTTGACGAGGGGCATAGCATGAGTGTGGTAGGTGACCGAGGGCTGGGCTTCGATCATGCACTCGGGCTGGACGCCGAAGTTGCTATTAAGATGCACGCATTTAGCAGAGCTTTCTGATTGATTGAGGTGAGTGATTGCTGGCTTTCTATTGAGGCACAAAATCTTGGCCATATCAACAAAGCGCATGCCTGGAAACCAAACAGTCCAAAACGCATTGGTCAAGTTTTCTCGTTCGACCGTGTTTACAGCCGTGCCGGATTTCCACCACGTGACTGCGATTTGAGCAGGATACAAATTCATGGCACAGGCCGAGACAGAAGCGGTTAGTGACTTTGAGTTGTAGTTCAAGTCACCGACGATCCAGGGTCGCGATAATATCCAGCATTTGGTGAAGCGTGTTTTTGCAATGACTATGACCGCGCATCCTATCTGGGAAGAAGCAAACGGTCAGGTTACGTATCCATGCCGCTCTCAGAAGAATGGGAAGAGCGCAATTTCCAGACGCAGCTCGTGGCACTGTGGAGTCGCGAGCGTTACGGGCACTGGTTGACGTTCCATCTGGACTCCAGAAAGTAATCAGCCTTTCCTGTCATGTTTCCTGCTGCGTCCGAGGGGTATGCATGGCTTCTGGTCGTAATTCATGCAGACCAGCCAGAGGAAAACGTCGAGGGCCTGGACCTGGCCATGTGCGAGTGGGCTGGGGAGATGGTTCGGGTTGAGACGGGTGTCCGTGGTCGAGGCAGGGTTCCGTGAGGTTCCGTGGGCTGTACAGCAAGTCAACGTCTTTATATAGGATACCTGAAAGCAGCGAGACTTGGCTTGCAGACAGTTGGCGGGTTAGACAGGGCTGCCAGTGTAGACGAGGGACTGCGGGCGGACCGAGGCGTGTTGGCGGCTTGGCAACCCCGGACTATTAACGTATGTGGCAAGCGAGCGCCGCAGGTAAGCGAGCGCCGCACCCCACCAAACCTGCGCACCTCTCCTATCTCAACGAACAATGGCTCAACGTAGCGCTACTTAATTAGCTTTAAATAAAGTAGATATTTAGCTTGCTATTTCTTCTATTAATCTCTATTAAATATAAAGTAATCGTCGCGCTGCTGCTGTCTACAACGTGTCTGAACGAACAATCCACCGCCGACGC
>NW_007360247.1:1856422-2017233 GCF_000359705.1 Exserohilum turcica Et28A | reverse complement strand
AGAGATAATGATGCTCTCGGCTGAGCTAATGCGCGATCGGCTCGCCAGCCTTGAGAGGGCTAATGAGGCAGCAACAAAGCGTAGGCAGCGTAAGAAAAAGCGGATATAGAAGCGAGGAGTACTTACAAAGGGAGCTGGAGAGGATCTACTCGCTTAGCGCGAGGCTGATCAGCAGATTGCTCATGAAGAGCGTCAGAGAGGAGAGCGATCAGGTGTTAGCCGCCAGGCTTTGGCGCGCTGTAGTAGGTGCAGAGAGACTGGCCATAACTCGCGTACGTGCAAGAAAGATACTCTAGGTACTGCTTAATCTATTATGTTAATATGTAGTAAAACAACTATATTATGGTGGAACTACAGGCTTATAGACCTCCTAAATATCGTAGCTAGAAACAACCTACTTAGATACTTGTAGGCCTAAAAACCCTACACGTCTTATATAGCCCTTCGGGCTGAAAAAGGACGTTAAACTAGAATAATAATAATAATACAGGCTTATAGAGGTGCGCAGGTTTGGTGGGGTGCGGCGCTCGCTTGCCTGCGGCGCTCGCTTGCCACATACGTTATAGCTTGATTGAATTACATAACGTGCAGGGTCAGTAAGCTGGGCAGATCAGTAAGCTAGGCACCCCACCAAACTTGACGCGACGCTCTACACAACCACCACCATGCCGCGACAACAACGTTCTATACATACTTCTCGTAAAGGCAGAATAAGCCTTGCTATCGCGTCTTATCGTAATAATCTAAAACAATCTATCCGTGCTCTTGCAAAAGCATATAATGTGCCACAATTAACACTACATACTCGCGTTTATAGTACTTAGCCACGACTAGAGCTACAGTCTGTTAACCGTAAGCTATCGTCTATTGAAGAGCAGTCCCTTGTGCAGTGGATCCTAGACCTTGACTATCGTGGTTTTCCACCCCATATTATCGACGTACAACGGATGGCAGACGCGTTACTCGCCGCGCGTGGCCAAGATCTACCTCCACAACCTGTAGGCAAGAAATGGGTGTCGCGCTTTATCCAGAGCCAGCCAGAGCTTTAGACGAAGTAGAGTAGAAGGCTTAACAGCCAGCGCGCCTAGTACGAAGATCCTGCTACAATCGTAGCGTGGTTTAAGTTAGTAGAGGAGACGCGCCAGACGTACAGCGTGCTAGACCAGGATATCTATAACTTTGACAAGACTAGGTTCGCAATAGGCATCGCTAGCACGTCAAAAGTCGTAACTAGCTCTAATAGAGTTAGTCAGGTAGTCGTCGTACAGCCAGGCAATTAGGAGTGGGTTACAGTGATCGAGTGCGTTAACGCGTCTGGCTGGTCTCTGCCACCGTTCGTGATACTGTCTGGCAAGGTTCACCAGAGCAGCTGGTATCACAATCTCCCACCAGACTGGACTATCGGCACCTCAGACAACGGCTGGACGACTGATCAGCTTGGCGTAGAGTGGGTAAAGCACTTCAACCAGCATACAACGGCTCGTACAGCTGGAGTCTATCGGCTGCTTATTCTAGATGGTCATGGTAGCCACGCAACGCCAGAGTTCGACCAGTACTGCACTAAGAATAAGATTATCACTCTCTGTATGCCGCCTCACACGTCGCACCTCCTCTAGCCTCTAGATGTGAGCTGCTACTCTCCTCTTAAGCGCGCGTACGGACGCGAGGTTGAGGAGCTCGCCCAGCATGGGGTCTACCACGTTAACAAGATAGACTTCCTTGCAGCCTATACACGGATCCGGCTAAAGATTTTTACGCAGCAGAATATCCAGGCAGGCTTTTGGGCGACAGGGCTTGTCCCTCCTTGTCTAGATCGCGTTCTATCATCGCTCATAGTAGCTAGAATACCGTCTCCACCACAGACAACCACAGATAATAACACTATAGCGCAGGCAGCAATGCAGACAGAGACACCACATACAGTAGCAGAGCTTCAGCAGCAGGTGCAGTATCTCCAAGAGCGACTGCGCCGGCAGCCAGAGAGTCTAACAAGCGTTGCGATACGCCAGCTTACTAAGAGCGCTTAGCTTACAATGCAATTAGCAACAATACTTGTAGAGGAGAATAAGAAGCTACGTGAAGAGAACTAGCGTTAGCAGCAAAAGCAAGATCAATAGCGTTAATATATTGCTTCTAGTAGGGTACTCTAGGTGCAGCAGGCTTAGCAGCTTATAGCAGAGGCAGAAAGGTTACTTATAGGGGGTAGCCAGAACTAGGCTAGTAAGCGACGTTGGCGCGCGCCGCTAACGTGCACGAAGTGTCACGTTAAAGAACATACTTAGACTTTATACAGAGCTAAATAGTAAACTATATATCTTAATTTTATATTATTTTAATACGTTGTTGTGGCTTAATTGCGCAGAACGTCGCGCGAAGTTTGGTCGGGTGCCCAGCTTACTGATCTGCCCAGCTTACTGACCCTGCACTAACACCCACGCGCTGATCTCATCCGTCCCCTTGCTCGTCTCATCTCAGAATAAGCTCAACGCTCTCTCTCACCTCCTGAGCCGCAATCAACGCCGGTGCGGCCAACTATCGTCAGCACCCTATCGCCAGGCAGATCATCCAATATGGGAACGTAAAAGTGTGCGTTAATCGCAGCCTAGCCAAAGTCCGTCAAGCCTTCTCTGGAGACTTTCCGATAGCCGCTGTGGCTGCATCCACCAGCTCAAAGACCGGTATCTTTAGCTCAACACCGGCATAAATGACCGGCCGACATTGTGAGCTTATGCATACATGGCTCACCGTCTTCATGGGCTGTGACATGTCAGCGCACCATATGAGGTGAACTCTAACAATACTGTGCTGCAGCAGGATCCGCCGATATACGCTCAGTACCACGGCCAGCCAATGTCAAGCACACGCTCACCTCGCATGTACATTTCCAGTCTGGCCTGTGGCGCATATTCATTGAATCGCGCCACTGTCTGGGGCTAATGTCACACACCCCGGTGATGTGTTGGGTTGAGCCACGCGGCCCCTCGTACGGCGTCTCTTCAGCCATCCCGGCGCCACGTCGGAGAACGACTCTAGGGCTATACGCGCTTGCGCTTTGTCTATAACCGGAAACAAATGGCCTCCGTGCGGTACTTTTGACTCTGCTATCGTGCAGGGTGCTCCTTTAGTTCGCCACGCGCGGCTGGTGCCACGCAGCTTTAAGATTCTTTCCTTTCCCATAAGCGTCATTCTGCATGCTTGACTTCGCCCTGCGCCACAGTTTACTTTCATTTATATTCGCAGTGCCCCCACGATGGTGCCCGAATCCACGAGACAAGAGTCACTGGAACTCGAGGCCATGTCACAGGACGAGCTTCTCGGCCCAGAACAAGGTACCATGGGCGACAAAGGCAACGGGAAGGCTAAGAAGCCACTGTCCTTCTACCTAACCTTCTTGGCACTGAACATCTGCGTCCTGCTCGTCTCGCTGGATACAACTGCGCTTTCAGTCGCGATACCGGTACACTCTACGATACCCCTTTGCCCTGAATCTATCGACTAACACACACAACAGTTGATAACCCGTGATCTTGGCGGCACTACTCTCGAAGCTTTCTGGGCCAGTCTCTGTTTCACTCTGGCCGTTGTCGCCGTTATGCCAATCATCACCAGTGTTTCCGATGTCATAGGCCGCAAAATCCCACTCTACATCTCCTTCGTCTTGTTTCTCGTCGGTTCCATCGTCTTCGCGCAGGCCCACAGCATGGCCGTACTCATACTTGGCCGCGTTTTACAAGGTCTGGGCGGCGGGGGTCTTGACGTTCTGGGCGAGGTCATCCTGGCAGATATTACCACCCTCAAAGAGCGGCCCTTATACCTGGGGTTATTCTCCCTTCCCATGGCTGGCGGCGCCATCTGTGGTCCCATCGTGGGAGCGGCACTTGCACAGTATGTCAGCTGGAGATGGATCGGCTGGATCAACCTCCCATTTGGTGTAACCGGCCTGGTGCTCTTCATCTTTTTCTTGCGTCTCAAAAGCATCAACACTTCGCTTACTGACAAACTCGGGCGCCTCGACTGGTTTGGTATGGCGCTTTTTGTGATCGGCAGCACCTTGTTTTCCATTCCGCTCTCTTGGGCCGGCGCCCTGTATCCGTGGGCCTCATACCATACGCTTGTGCCCTTCATATTAGGAATTCTGTTCTTGGTAGCATTCGGCTTCTACGAGGCGCGACCCGTTCAGCCTGTCTTCCCATACCGCATTTTTAAGAGCCGGACGGCCAACGCTACTCTCATTGGCTCTTTCATACATGGCGCCGTGTTCAACAGCGGCCTCCTCTATCTGCTACTATCCTTCCAGGCTACATTTCGAGAGACAGCATCCAGGTCAGCGGTTTCGGTACTGCCAATATGCATTACCATCGTCGTATTCAGCGTAGTTGGCGCTGTCAGTGTCGAGGTCACTCGCAAGTATAAGCTAATTACGATTGTTGCATGGCCATGCATGGCCATCGGTATTGGCATTATGGCGCTGTGGAAACCGCATGCCGTAGCTGCATTCAGATATGGTCCTCAAGTGCTTGCTGGGATAGGCATCGGCATATTGTTCACCACCACCACATTCCCCATGAATGCAAGCCAGCATATCGACGATGCTGGACTTGCTGTTGGCATCATGGTGTCCTTCCGCATGTTTGGAGGCCTGACTGGCATGTCTATCTCCTCGACAGTCTTCCACAGCGTTTTCAAGCATCGCATCTCCCTGCTTGGCGCGCTTCCCGCTCAACTCGCCAAAATCCATGACGTCCGCGAGGCTGTCGGCTTCATACCTTCTCTACGTTCAATCGATCACAAGATCCCACTCTACGGCGCGGTGGTTGAGGCATACAGACTTTCCTTTATGGCTGTATTCGTGGTACTCGCCAGCATGGCTGCTGTTGGCTTCTTTTTCTCTCTTTTCATCGAAGATCTCAGTCTCGAAAGTGACGAGGTTGGAAGGCAGGGCTTCGAGCAGCAGAAATAAAACATGTGTCGAACGGAAAATAATTTATCTACTTCGCCAATATATTAAACATGAATAATCTGCAAATGGATATGTAAAAGTAATTTTATCATAGATTTACAATATACAGAGCTATGCAAATGGCGTGATGATCGCGACATGATGGTGTGAGATGCCCGATATATAGAAAGACGAATAACCAGGACTTCTCCAGTTCTTCAACATTGCTGTCAAGGTCAGCGAACATTACTTGCACGTGGGCATCATCCCGTCGTGCTGCCTATATGTCTGGTATTGAGACCTCTCCGAATACAACCCACGCCCCGTCTGAGCAACCAGCGATTGAAGAACCGACGAGAAGGAAACAGCTAACTTGCATTCTCTGTCAGTCAGACCAAGTTCCCCTCGCTTCCAACATCCCCTCCAGGCTAGGCGAGCGACATGCCACAAAGTATCTTTTCTTCGGGCAAACAGAAAGTCAGCCCTTGGTATCAGACGTTCCAGTGACCAGGTCCTGCCCTTACAAGCCATACTATGCATCTGGACGTATAAGACATGGATCTTTCCTGATCCACATCTAAGGTCATGGGTTCCGCGCTTATCACACCACCTGCATGATTTTTTTTTCCGCGGAGGGTAGTTTTTAGAAGCGGCCTTGGTACGGTGTGACAAGCCCGGGGGTGTTCTCCGCGGTCTTGACAAGCTTCCATGCAGGACGGGGCCTCATCGCCCTACTGATAATAATTGCTGCGCCCAGCGTTCTAATATTTGCTTCCACTTTTGCTGGTACACGGCTGCTCTTTCTTTCCCGCTCTGCAATCTATTCCCCTAAAAACAAAATTGGGTGCGAAGTGAAACGGAAAAAAATAGGACGTTGCGATGGTCCAGCTGGAGCCAAGAAATCGAAGCAGCCATCCGGTCGGTCCCACGGGTCGGTCAGCACGTGTCGCATGTGTCCAATGCTAACAGGGACGGACATTACTCGGTCCCAGTACAAGTCGAACATGGGAAGTCCCGGATACAGTCACAGAAGCTGGAAGCACTCAGACCCCCTCATCAACATTTGCGCTACTGCTCTCGTCATCGCTGTGACTAACCTCCTCTTTCTCCTTTTTCTGTGGTATGTCGTCTGGATGAGGATTCCCTTCATGGTGGCCGTCGCCACGCGCGTGGCTCCACATTACCATGAAGAAAAGGAATCCGAGAAGAACGGCCAAGATGGTAGGTGCTGCGGGGTGACGCATCTTTCAGTCGAATTTGTTTGGCGTCTGCAAAACTGCTGGCTCCCTCAGAACTCTGCGTGCTGTTTTCCCTTTGGGTTCTTTGGTTTTGTGTCACAGGGCCTTTGCCCTTTCTCCCGAGTCGCCCTGGTCGTTACGCGTAGTAGCTCCACGAAGAATGTATGCCGTCGAACTGAGGAGCTCTTTTACAGTGGCCAATCTGCGTTTTCTAGAGGCTTTATTACGTGCCCTAAAGACCCAACCTTATTGTCAAACTCCTTTACAGAATGCCGGACGTTAATGTTGTGTTGAGTGTTGTTCAGTCGCGTTTGGGTTGCACCTCCTGCCCAAGAATCGGCTTATGTAAGATACAGCACACGCTAGTGTGTTTTGGGCATGGTATGCTGGCCCAAGTGGATCTGGAGGACGGCCCAGCTGCAAGTCACTGAACGCGTATGTCTACAAACACACATCCCCGGCCCTCAACTGACCATATGATCGAGTGATGTGGACGACGCGACACCATGGCGCAACACGCGAGGGTCTCTAGTCTTACAGACGAGCTGATACGGTCTATATTGATTTCTGACCCGGCAAAGGACAAGCAGGCGTACAGACACGCCAAAGATCTCGCCTCACGTAACCTTCGAGGTCATCAATATGCACGAACAAATCAGTTTGACGTTACAGCTCGATTTGCGGGGCTTGACGAGAAGTTTCGCATAAAAAATCGCGATGATCTCGCTGATGCTTTGCAAGTACGGCTACAAAAGCTCGAGGGCTACACAAACAAATACAAGCCCGAAATATTGTCCTTGTTGCTTCAGCTAGCCGATCGGCCTCTTGAAAATACGCAGATAGAGGCACTGGAATTGCTCAGACCACCAACCCCTCCTCCCCCATTAACATGGGCGGAGATACTACAAGAAGACCCATATAGCGACGAAGAGATCTGGAAGGATATCGACTATGGTGGTGACTCTTCTGAAGATGAGAAGGTGGCAAAGAAGCCCAAAAGACGCCCAAGCTCGCCGCCGACAAGCTACAATGAAGATGATACCTATGATCCGGAGTCCTGCGTCGTATCTACCGACAAGGACCTTGCGACGAAACTAGAAGAAATACAGTTCTGGACCCGCTCCTCGGACAAAGATAGGGATAGGGTAAGTATTACAGAATTACAGGCGGTCAAGGAGACCTTGTTCATGGTCAATGGGTTGAAGACGAGCCTGTATGAAACCGACAAGCAAAAGCATGGCTTCCGCTACAATAGCACTTACGTCCTCGATCATACTCGATCTACCACTCTGGAGCATTTGCTATCTCAGTTTGCGGAACTCGGCTCAAAAGTGCAAGAGATGCGACGGTGGACGATGCGGCAACAAGCCAGGAAAACACCATCTTCGCCTCTCATGCAGACGTTTGAGGCCGGCGTAAGAAAACGACTACTACAATTCGACTTTTCCCTGGCAGAAATGCAGCAGCAGTACTTGATTCCTGACAAGCCGATTCCTGTTAGTTTGCTCCAGCTGCATACAGATATTCGCAAACTATCTGCGCCCATCCTTCGCCTAGCACCAATCGTGAACCAGCTTAGTCGCGACCAGTCAACCCTAGACGACAAGCCTCTGGCGCACATCAATCCATTTCGCCACTTGGAGGCGCTGTTCGAAGGAACTACTCTGGCGCAGATGACACTGGAAGACGAAATCTTCAAGTACATGTCAGACACCTTCTTTGAGTGCCTGCAGACCTATCTCAAGCCGATACGGCGGTGGATGGAGAGGGGCGAACTGGGCCCAGACCAGGAGGCGTTTTTCGTCGTGGAAAACGATGCAAAGAACGAGGCTGCGTCGCTATGGCACGACCACTACGAGCTGCGCCGCGATGCCCAGAACAAGCTTCAGTTTCCCTCGTTTCTGCAACCAGCGGTAAACAAAATCTTCAACACGGGGAAAAGCGTCGTCTTTCTTAAGGAGTTAGGCATCTACGACACGGTGCTACACTCTTCGGTTCGCGAGCCGAGTTTGGATCATGAGACGGTGTGCGGTATCTCGGACACCGCGCCGCTCTCGCCTTTCCCAGAGCTCTTCCGCATGGCCTTTGAGACATGGATCCGAAGCAAATACTCGGTTGCATCCGCTGTACTGCGTGAACACATCTTCGAGACAGACGGCCTGATGGAGGTGCTAGGCGTGTTCCAGGCACTATACCTAGGTCGAAACGGAGCCGTCTTCGAAGACTTTGCGACAGCAATCTTCGAGCGCATGGATGCCGGCCGACGGGGCTGGAACGATCGATACGTGCTCACTGAGATCACACGGGGCATCTTCAGCACGGTTCTGACGGCCCCAGAAGCAGAGAAGATAGTCGTTCGCTCCAGCAAAGCAAAGGCCCAAGGGAAAACACTTCAGGACCTCGCCATCATTTCTATCGACTACGCAGTAAGTAAATCCATCCACTCACACAAATAAAAATCTCTTAGCCGATGCTAACGCTAACGCTCTCCCAAAGGTCCCCTGGTCCCTCCAAAACATCATCCAACGCTCCTCGCTACCCACCTACCAAGCCCTCTGCACCCTACTCATGCAAATCTACCGCGTAAAATACCTGCTCCAGCGCACGCGGATCCGCGCACCCCGAAAACGCAAGCTGCCCCCTCTCTTCTACAGGCTGCTGCACAGCATAAACTGGTTCACAGATACCCTGCGCTCATACATCACCGAGTCTGCCATCCACCTTACCACACGCAGCATGGTGTCTTCGATGCAGAAAGCCGATGATATCGACGAGATGGCACGTATCCACGTCGAGTACATGGCGAAATTGCAGCAAAGGGCTCTGCTGTCGAAAGATGTAAAGCCTATTTACGCAGCTGTGCTGGAAATGCTGGATCTGGGTGTGCTACTTGCGCGGACTGAAGCCAAGCAGCAGGAATACGTTGATGCCGAGTTTAAACGGTTGCTCCCGTTCATCACGGCGGGACTCAAGAGCGTGGGGAGAGCAGGTGCCGAGCCCATGTGGGAGCAGTTGGCGGACAGGTTGGAATGGGATGGGGGGAGGAAGACGCGTGTATAGATGACGTTAGAAGAAACAATTTGCCGGTTGCCTATTCCTGCTGGTCTTCTTTCTCAGATGAATATATTATGTATCTAGTGGTATATACGCTATCGAGTGATGCAAAAGCGGACGCTGAAGGCACCGAAAAAAAAGACACTCGAGCAAAAAAAACAAGAACAAGAAGAGCCCTATAACCAGAGGGCGCTTGTTTAACTCCACTCGTTCCAAATATACGACGAAGGCTCGTCGTGGCGTGTGTACATATTATGATCTGTAAGCCGTCTATTTATACACGAGAGTCCAGCGAGAAAAGGTCCACTGAGTACGTTATTGTAGAGAGTGGATAAACGACATTTTGACGCAGTATGAAACGTTCTCAGTCCATACCCACGTATTTGAACCACAGGGGGCGACAGTCCTCGCGATTCAACCACTGCTCGCCGTCTGTGAAGCGGCCCTTGTCGCAGCCAGAGCACTTTGGATTGTTGGGGCAGTTGAAAAATGGTATGTGTTGGTATCCAATGTCACGGAACCAGTGGATCTTGCTCTTGTCCTCGAAGAGGCCGAGCGCAACGCTATGAACCGGTGCGTCGCCCCAGCGCTCGTAGAAGAAGCCGCCGGCACGATCAAGGTGATTGAAGTAGTCGCGGTACTTTTTGCTGCGCCAGAAATTCAAGTCGCCGATTTCGAAGTTGGACCAGAAATGGCAGGTAGAGTAACCGTGGGCTTTCTTGTTGTTCTCAGGACGGCGCTCGCCGTCTTCCAGCCACTCTCGCGCATTGTTCGGATGGATATATTCGGGGTGGTCTGCGATGAACTTCTTTGTTTCCGGCCAGAGAGTTGCAACGCTTTCGGGACTATCGTAGATGTTAATGTTGAACCCGTAGGTCTTGTTGTGGTCCTGCATCCATGCGAAGACATCGTAATCGATCTTGCAGAAAAAATGCACGTTCGGCTCGACTCTCCAGTAGTATTGTATGTCCTTTAACGCGGGGTGCTCACTGAACATGCCGCTGTTCCATCGACACATTTGGTGGTACGACTGCTTGCCCATGTACTGCACGTTTTGCGCTGTGAGCAATGAGACAGACTCGCGGTACAGATCCATATTTATCCACGACGGAATGTCCCAGTGTTCGGCGGGAACTAGCTCGTATCGTACTTCGGCGTTTGTGGCTTCGCGTGTAGCCTTTTTGAACTCTTCGGTGAAGGGCACATCGTTGAAAAAGGTCCACGGATAGTTGAATTTGTGATTCCAGGTGCGCTCGAGATCGTGCATACTCTGTAGCATATCCTTGAGTTCTTCATTGCGTACGAGACTGAGTATTGTAGCGTTGATGCGCGCGCTCGCGGGGTTGTTGTAGGCATAGTTGTCGCCTTCGACTCGTCGCAGGGGCTCGGGAGGTTCGCCAGATGCTATCCACGGTATTCAGCATTCGCTCTGGTAATCACGTAAGCGGCGTCTTTCTTACGGTCCAATTGAGGGTCGTGGTCCCAGTTATTGAGTTTGCTGTCTGGAAGCTTGTTCGGAATCTCGATTGGCGGCTCGGAACCTGGTGTCTTCATGATCTGCATGAACAGGTATAAAAAGACGCAGATAGTGGCGCCGGCCAAGTACCGCATGCCCTTTGGAAGCGCCATGTTGAGAAGCGATTTCGGTGACGGGGGGATTTAGGACAAGAGTCCTGGTCCCGCCTCGAAATGTCGGAACATGGTTGAACGTGGTTTCACCGTAGTGACGCGGTGCGCGGTGACGCTAGTCTGCGATAGGAAAGGCGGCATACGCAGCCTGATGCACATGCAGCCGAATGCTGCCGCTACGTTTTACTTCTCATTTACCTTTGGCCAAGACCTGCAATCAGACCGTAGTGACAAGTAACGACTATAGAATATGGCAATAGAACCAGTTTTCAAAGGTGTTAATACAAGACCGCTGGGCTGAGCACACCTTGGAGGCTGATGCCCCACCCCCACATGCTCGTGCACTGTTCACGCTGGGCAACTGCCGCGTCTCGCCGATGCAATCATACCGAGATAACATGTCCAACCTGTGGTTCTCACCGGGTTCTCGGGCCTATTGAAATCACCGTATGCTAGCACTGGGGCAATCGAGGCGCTTTCTACTAAATTACACTTTCTAGTCCCTATTCTTGCTTTTAGATCTTGTATGCTACGTATCACCATGTCTCTCTACTCGCTGTCCATCTCGTCCACATACTTCATGATATCTCTCTTAATCGGAACTTAAATCTACACCTGCAGTTTAGTGCGCATGTCCATGGTGTTCGTGTCCTGCACCCTGGTCACCGAAGTCGACCTTCCATCCTCGCGTGATGAACACACGGGGATCGCGAACAACGGCGTATGCAGCCTTCTTTCCGTCGGCAGCATGGAACTCCAGAGGGATAGACTTCTTTCTGCGAGTCTCCTTTTCTCCCTCCTGCATAACAATCACTTCGTGCTTGTCCTTCCACTCCTTTGGTGCGCCAACAATAACAATCTTCTCGACACGCACGTTCTCCATAGTCTTGAGGTACTTCTCACACTTGACGGTGCGTTGGCTGGTGTCAAGGTTCGACGAGGTGAGAATCTGACGAGGGCCATCAAACGAGAAGCGGCGGTGGATGAAAGCACCCATCTCGTAGTCAAAGGTCTCTCCATCGTCGACATATAGTGTACCTATAGCATTGCCGTCTTTGCCAAGGTTGACAACGAGTGTGAATGGGTCGTACTTCATCAAGCCAGAGGAACGGCGAGGACGGTCTCGACGAGGAACAATGTTGCCGCCTTGCATGAGAAGAGGAATCTTCTCAAGAGGTGCAGGGACAGTGTGATGTCCTTTGCCGCTGTAAGTAGTGTAGTCAAAGTAGTCGTAGTAGGGCTGGTCGTCGGCGATATAGATGGAGACGCTGTCAGCACCCTCCTTAGTAACGGGCTTAGCAAGAAGTCCAGTGGAACCAATGTAGAGCTGGTCGTCAGTTTCAAAGCCAGCCTCATCATCGGGATGAACCCAGAAGTTTGGACGGATGATGGGAGCACCGGTGGTGTGGGCCTCGTGGAAAGCAGTGTACCAGGCAGGAAGCAGCTGGTACCTCAGGCGAAGGGCCTGAGTGATAATCTCAGTGTAAGGCGATCCGGGAATGTAGGGCTCACGACGACGGGTGTCAATGTGAGCGTGGCCACGGAAGAATGGGTAGTAAATGCCGGCCTGGTACCAGCGGGTCAACAATTCCTTGCTGGGGTTTCCAAAAAAGCCTCCAACATCGGCACCTGCAAAGGGAAAACCGGAAATACCCTGGTTGAGAACCATGGGAAGGGAAGCCTCGAGATGAGACCATTCTGCTTGGTTGTCGCCCGTCCACATGGCTGCACTGCGCTGGCTGCCAGAGTAGAAGGCACGAGTGAGAACAAATGGTCGGCGGAGTTCACCCTTCTTGCGCTCAGTGATAGCCTGGTATGTCGCGTTGTGGAAGGTCATGCCGTTGATGTTGTGCACATCGCGGTGCTCCCAGTTGCCATGGTGTAGGTTGTCCTTGGGCATGGTGGTCTCAGGACCGTTGAACACAGATGGCTCGTTCATGTCGTTCCAAATGAAGGTATTGGGAGCGCTTCCCTTGAACTTGTCGTACTTGAACAGCCCCTTCCACCAGTCGACAGCGGCCGGGTTGAAACAGTCCACCCACATTGAAGATCCAGGCCAGCACCATCCGTCGTATTGGTCGCCGTCTTTGTTCTTAACAGCGAGGTCTTTCTTCTTGAGCTCATCAATGACCGGGTAGTCTTCAGTGTTCTTGATGTGTGGGTCAATGATAGCAACAAGTTTCCTCTCTCGCTGGTCAAGCTGTTTCTGCATTCCCTCGGGATCGGGGAAGGTCAGAGGATCGAAAGTGAAGTACTTCTTCTCCTGCGTGTATTCAATATCGAGCCAGATGACATCGTACGGGATGTTGAACTTGTCAAATCTGCGGTCAACGTCCTTGACGTCTTCGTCGGTGACGTAGTTCCATCGGCACTGGTGGTAGGCAATGGCAAAAGACTGCGGCATAGCAGTGTAACCGGTGAGCTCACCATACTGGCGAGTGAGATCCTGAGGAGTGGGGCCGAGGAAGACGAAAACGTCCAACAGACCGCTTTCAGACATCCAGTGGGTTTGTGTATCAGTGTGGCCCTCAACTCCCATGGCCAGAGGGTTTGCCGTAGTCTTTTTCTTGGTCACATCAATCCAGGTCTCGGCAGCGTTGAGCCAGAAGACACCGACGGTCGAGCCCTTGCGGTGAGCTTGCATGAAAGGAATGGCACCATAGAGGGTCATCGGGCTGTCCATCTCGTACTCGAAGACATCGGCATTGTACAAGCGGTAGGGCTCAGTATAGGCGTTGTCACCGCCCCTGCAGTACGTCAGCTACGGTCAGCATACATTCGATCATGGTCCATACCGTGTAGTCTTGAGAGACAGTCTTGTAGCATGCTCTGGGATACCAAAGACATGAGCGTAACCGGGGAAAGAGATGTCGAGCGCCACAGCTTCAGGACCTCTTGGCTTGGTGTCGGTATTTCCACCAAAAGACTCGTCCCACCATGTACTCTCATCTTCAACGGGTTCCTCGGCCTTCTTCTCCTCTTGCTTGGCTTCCTCTTCCCCTTCCTTTTTCTCTTCCACGGGCTTCTCAACCTTTGGCCGCCAGTGCTCAACGTTCATGTAACCACGCTCGTTGAACTTGACCTGAGTCTCTCCATCTCTCTGGAACTCGATGCCGAATGGAGCGTGCCGAATGATAGCTTGATGCTTGCCATCTTTGCCATAGACGACCTTGGTGTATCCGTCTTCAACCTCGGGGCTAAGAGCAGCACCTGAAGAGAGCTTCAGCCCACCGACAAGAGCCCACTGAGCAGCTTCGTTGTACCGCTCCTTCCTGGCCTTGCTGTCGTGGCGGAGCTGGATGTCGCCCTTGGCCCTCTTCTCCTCGTCAAGGGTAACGCGTGCGACGCCGGTTTCGAGAAAAGTCACAGTCAGTGGTAGGCGAACTTTCTCCTCGCCTTCCTTGAGGGTCTTGAGTACAACGCCCTCTAATTGGCCGTTGTTGAAGGTTATCGAGGCGGGATCGAGCATGTACGGTGAGCTCCAAGAGCTCGATGCGGCGACGTCATCGGCGAACTGGCGATTGCGTTTGCAGAAGCCAGACTGATCACATGTTTTGAAGTTTTCGTGCTTGACGGATACTGCCACTTGTTAGCACATGCTCGAATGCCTTGTAACTGCGCGGCAACAAGACGAATAGTCGAGCTGTCAGCCACGGCGGGACAGCTGAGGGTAGCTACATACCAGCTGGCCCCAACAAGCAACACAGCAATGCTAATAGTAAGAAAACGGCGGTCCACCGGGGAGGCCGGTCCCGTGAAGTCATCATGACAGGCAGCTGGTGAGCAGAAGTTCAGAAGCCCGCCTGGGATGCCATCAACTCAAACCAATCCTCAACACTCGAGATGCCATGTGGACTTTGAGACGCCGCCAAGCTCAGGGTCCAAGGGCCTTGCACAAATCTGGCATAATTTTATGCAACACTACCCCACTAGACAGCGAAGGCCGCAGCAACACCCCCTACCCCCACCTCTCAAAAAATCCAGCTCCAGCTCGGCCTCTTCCTGCTCCTCTTTCCTATCCTCCACCTCAATCCAGGTATGTCTGATCCACCCGCCCCTGAGCCATTGAGTCTCCAACGCTAACCCCGTCACCAGAACATCCCAATTCAATCCACCACCAAAATGACTACCGAGCAAACGTACGTTTACCTTCAGACCACAAGGGCCTACCTCAGGGGCGGTGAACAGCACGACTGACAGCACCCATAGCTTCATCGCTATCAAGCCTGATGGCGTTCAGGTACGTGATAGCTAGATTCTGTTCACAACCATCCCGTGCAGCTGCCCTTTGCAATTCAATTGCTGCAACGCAGATGGCGGCCGGCGAAATCTCTAGCAAAAAGCAAAGCACCATACTGACTTGCTCGCCAGCGCGGCCTCATCGGTCCCATCATCACCCGCTTTGAGAACCGCGGCTTCAAGCTTGCGGCCATCAAGCTCGTCTCTCCCTCCAAGGACCACCTCGAGAAGCACTACGAGGACCTGAAGGACAAGCCCTTCTTCCCCGGTCTAATCTCCTGTATGTATACATAGCTCAACCAAAACAGTTGCTTCGCTATCATCGTGAAATAACCTATTAACTCTGTTCAGACATGAGCTCCGGCCCCATCTGCGCCATGGTCTGGGAGGGCCGTGACGCCGTCAAGACCGGCCGCACCATCCTTGGTGCCACCAACCCCCTTGCCTCCGCCCCCGGCACCATCCGTGGTGACTACGCCATTGACGTTGGCCGCAACGTCTGCCACGGTTCCGACTCTGTTGAGAACGGCAAGAAGGAGATCTCCCTCTGGTTCAAGGAGGGCGAGGTCCAGAGCTGGAAGAGCGCTCAGCACGACTGGGTCTACGAGAAGTAAATGCCTTGACAACTACATTGTGGCAGCATAGAGCAGCTGAGTAGCCGCGAGGGGTCCGGCGAAGAGCAGGCTAGCACCGTGTGACTTCAATGACATAGGGTGTTGGCCAGCCTAGTAGTTGCGACTTCTTGGCGAAAGGCTGCTCTGGGCTTTCATGGCATGGGTGTGGGCTACGAGATATGACCGGATGAACAAAAGGATAAAGTAGAAATCAATGAGACACATGAATGATCTCAACACCTCCGTATTCAAATGTGATGTTAATTAGGTGATACATGTTGTTCTCTAACTGCCACCTTGCAGACAAGGTATTCTATGTGCGCTCCATTGCCAACTATCCAGGTGCAATAAATCTCCCATTTTCAATACCCGAAACCCATACGCTCAACATTACACTCGCATCTCACTTGGACGTTCAATCTCCCCCAGTCGCAGCGCCCTTGGCCTTATCCTTACTCCTAGTCTTAACCTGACTCTCCTCCTTCTCCTGCAACTCCTGCTCCACCTTGCCCAAAAACCACTTCCTCAGTCTCTCGACCTCGCGCCACTCACCCTCGCCACGCTCAACCTCTGGCCCTTTAACTTCTTCCCTCGCCTTCAACTCACCAAACACACCTCTCTTCGCGCCCCACACGGGTTTCCCCCAACGCCACACACACCACGCGCTCTCATCTGCACTAACAAGCGTAGGATGTCTGTTTAGCGATTTAACAGCAAACGCACGCAGCAGAATGACGTCGCCGACTGCAGCTTCGGGCAGAGCATCTTGGTACGCGCGAAAGCACTGGACGGTCGTTGTGGCGGGCCAGGAACTCGCGTCGGTGACATGCAGGGTGGTATTCCAGTGCTTGGGCCCCTTCTTGGCTTTTTCGGCGGGAGTCGTGGGCGCGGTGACGAGGGCGAGGATGTCCGGGTTGGCGGCTGAGTGGAACTGGGAGGAGCGGTTGAGGAAGTAGAGGAGGTCTTTCAGCGGGGTGTAGTAGGCGAGTGGTGTGGAGAGGCCGATTGAAGGCTGTTCTGGGGTGCTCTCGGTTTGTGAGGGGTGCTCCTCTTTGAGTGCTGGGGAGGCTGAGGCTGAAGCTATGTCTGTGGCTTTTCGGTTGCTTCGAGGCGTAGTCTTGGTGAGGGCTGACTTTTTGGTGGGAGGCGAGAGAACCGCGGCATCCATGTTGGCATTGGTCTGAGAAGAGCGGAGGTCCGCAGATGTTTTCTGTGTTTGTTGAGGAGTTAATAATGATTTATGCTCAGCAGTCGCAGCAACCAAGCCAGGCTGAGAATCCATGTTGGCTTGCTGCGTTGGTTCTGGAGTCATGGGCTTATGCTTTTGAACGACTGCTTGTGGGTTGAGCGCAACATGAGAATGGGTCTCATTAGCGCCAATTGCAGCTGTTTGCTGCGGATCATCTTGTCTGTCTTGGCCTTCACTGTGAGGGGAGTTCTCCTCAGGCTTCTTATCAAGCCTTGAGCTGGTTTCAACAGTCACTTCGCTGTCCTGGGGCTCGGAAAGAGTGTAAACATTCCTCCTTGTTCTCCGCACATTGCCAGGGCTTTGAGCAGCTGGTTCGATGGGTCCTGCTGAACGCAATCTTCTGCTGGGGCTACCAATTTCAGATGCGGCGAATTGGCTGCTTTTGGGCTCTAATGCCTTTGGGGCGGGCTTCTTTCGTCCAGCTCTAGTCCTCGATTTCGTCTTCGGCTCTGTATCCGTACCAGATGGAGGCTCGGTGTCCATTTCCTCTTCCTTTCTAGGAGTACCACCCTTAACAGGGCTGCTGAAATCCGCTGTTCGTTTCCCGGCCGCTTCCTCTAGTGTGGGTGCAGGTGACACAGAGTACCCAGTGCTAACATCCTCTTCCCACTTTTTGACAAAGACTTCATCGGGATAGTTGTCCTGGGAGGCACCCGGTTCTTGTGACTGGGATTTGGTAGAGGATGGGCCAGAACCTTTTGCCTTAGTGGAGTTGGAAGCGAATTCGTGGTTTAGACTCCTCCGTAAAGACTTTTGGGGACTCTTGCGAGCAGCAGCAACAGCAACAGCCATGGTCTTCCTAGGTGATAACAAACTCGAGTAGCTGCGAACGCTACTTGGTGAGTTCTGTATAGTGTCTTGTGATGGGGATCTTGCTGAACGAGTGCGTGTCCTCGGAGGAGAGATGACTGAGCGAGCGATGGAACTCACAGAACCTCGTGACCGTGTCGACCGTGTGGCACGATTGGAAAGAGGTACCTCATCATTTATCGATGGTGTTTGGGCTTTTGCCCTGGATCGTGTGTTCCTAGGAGACACAGTAGCCGAGATATCTACGGTCTGCATTTCAGTCGTAGCGTGATCTTGCTCAGACACGGTCATGGAGAGCTCGCGTGTAGAGATGTTGGAAACTTCACTCGTTAGAGCATGAGATTGATCTAGTTGTGACTCTAGACCGTCTTCTGTCGGTTCTTCTTTGATGGCTGAATCTTGCTCTGATTCACTATATTGCTCAACTTCGAATTCATGTGATGCATGACCCATCGGGAAAGCATCCTGCAGGTACTCGTCGGTGGCTTCTATCATGGATTCGTATGAATGATCCACAGAAAAAGAATGTTCGATCTGGGTCTCGTCTGCACTAAGCTCCGGCTCCTGAGATTGCGTGTGAGCTTCAATTCGCTCATCGGGTGCTTCAGCAGTATGGGAAGTCCCAGTCGCAGAATCTAGGTTTACAAACTCGCTGTGGCTGTCAAGGTCCATAGATGGGGATTGGTTTCGATCTCGAACCTGATCCTGTGGGCTCCTCGGGCGGTTATCCTCGATGGGAGAATTGCGCTCACTAAGCGAATCTTGCTGGTGGTCCTTTGATTCATCAGCAGTTTTGCTGTCCTCGTGATGTAGAGCTGAGTCGTCATCCGCGTCATCTTCAGACGGGTTGTCCGTAGATGATGGTAAAATATGCCCAGTGGCCATCTGGTCCTGGTCTTCGGTGCTGGATGCAACTTCTTCTTCTCCTTCATCCTCCGAGTCTGATGAAAGCATTGATACGTCCTGTCCTTGAACATCTTCCACAGTGACAAGTGTATCATCCGTAGCTGTTTCTCGCACTTCTTCGTTGGGTGATTCAATATCCACTGTGTGCTGTGGCATTGGAGAGACTCCTGCGTCCTGGATGTTGAATGAAGACTCATCAATTGTAGTCGATGCTGACATTTCTGGAGCTGTATCGATTTCCCTGTCTGGCTGAGCTTCAGGTGGTGGCGAAGAAAGCTCCATAGGGCGCGAAAATCCAGCACCATCTATACCGAAAGTGAATCGTACCGGTGTAAAGACGGACTCATGATTCGGGTGCAATGTAGATGCCTTTGATGAGCCTATCGAGCTGAAGAACGACGTTTCGCCAATGTAGCTTGCTTCACTTGGCGGCTTCTCCTCTTCATCATCCTGTTCTTCTACTTCTGCAGACTGTCCACTAGTGACTAGGTGGTCGAAATAAGAGGTAGCATTGTTTTCACGCTCGCCGGGAAACGGTGATGGGAACGGGAGGTTGGCTGAGTCAAGAGGCTGGAGGGTTGGGCTTGCCGGTTCTCTGCCGATTGGGGTCAAGAGGCCTCCGCTGGCCAAGTTCAGGGGATTGTTTGGTGAGATGGACAAAGTGGGAGGTGGCATAGCAGGTTTTGGAGCATCGAGCTGTAATGTTAGGGATGCTGCAGCAACTTGGTCACCAGCTCCAGTGGTTGGCATGGACTCTGCAACTTGTTGCACTTCAACGGTTTGTATCCGATCAGTGTCCTTCTCGTTTTCTGTTCTCACGTCTGGTGCGATGGCTACATCAACATCCATGGCTTCGCGATCCATGTGCTGAACGTCATCAGTGCCGGCCTCGGTCGTAGTCGTACTGACACCCTCTGTCTCTCCTTGTGCAGGATATTCCTCCTCGGTGTTTACTTCAGTGTCTACTTCTGTATCACCTCCAAAAGCATATAGGGCATCCGACTGAAGATACTCATCAGGACCCGCATAGAGCTCGTCGTAGCCAGCGTCGCCCACCGAGTTCTTCCCAGTATCGTGTTCACTTAGGGACGGAGCAGCGTTGTCTGTTGGCGCTTCGGGTTCTGTTCGCTCAATGCTTCGGTCATGCTGCGAGTCTACTGAAGTTGATGGCATGTCGGGTTTTGAAGGCGAGGTGGGCGTTTGAGGAAGCTGGGCTGCGCGGCTAGGCGATGCTTCGAGCCATTCGAGTTCGTTTTCGACAGTTGTATCCTCCTTCTCGGGCGAGGGCGTCCTTGCGCTGTATGTCCATGTCTTCCAATCACGATACGATTTCCTCCTTCGCTTTCTGTCATGGCCTTCTTCAGACTCGTCGGTGAGGGGATCGTACGGCGCTTGAAAGAATGGCCCATCGGACAGGCGCACGCGCTTCAAAAACGCAGGAGAAGAGTATTGCGACGCCGGGCTTGGAACGAATCCAGATTCGCGGCGGGCGGGCGACTGGGGCGCAGGCGTGGGCGCTGCATCGATAACCTCGACATTTGCTGTTTCTTGGCCGTTGCGGAAGACGCGAATGACTGCCGTCTGAGCGTATACCAGCTCCCAGTCGATGCTCTTGCCGGGCGTGCTGACAGCGCCTTCGGTGACGAATTGCGCGCCCCGCAGGCTCAATACGACTTCATCGCCGATTCCCACGCCTGTTGTCGCAATGGCTTTTGCGCTGGCTCCCGAGAAGCGAGCCCTGACCTGTCCGTTCTTTCGCCGCAATCGGACATCTGGTTCGGCGAGAAGGAGAGCCAGCTGGCGAGCCGACGACGAGTAGGGCCATATCAACGTGACCCTGGCCCGGAAATGCTTGGATTCGACCGTGGGCAGCTCGGGGCTGAGCTGGGCAATGGGCGTGTGTTCCATGGCGCGCGTGAAAGGCGCAGGTTGCTGTTATGGCTGCGACATGGTGTAGAAAAGCGGTTGGAGCAGCGAGCAGGCCCGAGAGGGAATCATGCGCCGGGCAATGTGGATGGATGGTGGATTGACGTGTGAGCAACGGCGGCTCCTTCCGTCGCGTGGACCGACGCGCCCCATCCAGCACTTTCCACTTTCGGCCACCTCGGTAGCGCCTGCTCTTCTGCCGCATGACGCCGTGAAGCTTCCTCACGCGGAAATTTCTACACAAACCCTGCTTCTGCTACGTGAAGAAGACATCTTCTAGTCGACCCCCAATCCACCAGGAAACCGACAGCCTTCGTAGTCACATTCAACGTCACGTTATCTCTTTCCGTACGATACAGTTGAACCTCCACGACACTCAGTCAAGTTGATGTACGATGATGTTTAAATGACAGTCAGTTCAGAAACTGGTAGGCTTCTTACAACATCAAACAATAGCTACTAGCATCATTACTTAGGACTCAAATAATGGCAATACAATGACAGAACCCAGAACAGTCGACCCACGCTAAAAAGTGCAATCTGTGCAATCAGCATCGAAACTACGAATAAAGGATCGAACCTCGCAAGATTTCTGACACGTTAAGCAAGCCTCGCATTAAGCAGTGCGCGCATGCAACAGCGATAAGCAAGGCTCATCCATCCAACTACGGGAGCTCAAGCACGTCCTTCAACACAGCCAGTGCGCCGAACAGCTCATTGTCATGGTACCTCCTTGCATTCACCTGAAGAGTGACTGGCGCACCCTCGAAGTTTGAGCTCTCCCACAGTTCCTTGACGTGTCTGCACTCGTTGCTCAGTGGCTTGTAATCCGGGGCATATTGTTCCTTTGCTTCAGCCCTGAGCGGCGTCGGTACTACAACGCCTGGATAATCCACGAAGTTATACAGACTCGTATACGTCCAATAAAACGCCGTGTCATGCGCCGAAGCCGGACCAACAAACGCAGGTCCAATAACAATGTCGACTTCTTGTTTGTTCCAACTCTCGGCGAACTCATAGCGGAACTTATCGCGCTCAGCGCGCAACTCGTTCACTTGCTGGGCGTTGAGCATGCCGTGCGGCTCAGCCTCTTTCCAAGTGAAGTCACTAAGCGAAAGGATCGGCTCGCCTGAAGACATGATAGTGTCTTTAGAGCCCTTGCCGCCATCAGGCCAGTACATGCGTCGGATCTTTACCCATGCTTCTGCTGCCTTGTAAGGCTTGAATTCTTTGACTTGGAAGGCACCGGAATGCTTCGGATCGGATAGACGTGAGCGAGCCCATGCTATGGCGCGCTTGACTGGTGGCTGAGGGTCGATGAAACCGTCGTTCTCGATGATGCCTATTCTCAGGGGCTTTTTGATTGGCGAGTGCACGCCTGTCCAAGGCAATGGAATTACCTTTTGGTCTAGCAACCAGGGTTTTTGATCGACGATGGTGTTCATGAAAAGATTCAAGTCCCGCAGGCTTCGACTAAACGGACCAGTGCTGCACAGAATGTTTAGTTCTGCGGCGAAGGCGCTTGCGATGAAGTTTTTCATGGGAAGCAAATATGATGTGGTCTTGTATCCATATATGCCACAAAACGCCGCAGGGCCTCTGATGCTACCGCCAATATCCGTACCTACACCAAGGACAGATCCCTTCATGGCCATCAGTGCAGCTTCGCCACCTGACGAGCCGCCAGCACTGAGATCAGTGTTGAAAGGACATAGAGAGCGGCCGTAATGAGATGTCGTCTCCAAATGCATGATAGCCTGCGGTTGGTTGGTCTTGCAATAGAACACTGCACCTTGTTCTCTTAACAATGACACGATAACACAGTCGTCTTCATCGAATTGCGTGCTCGCAACGGATCCATACGAGGAGTAGGTTCCAGCGAGAGGTATGTGCTCCTTGATGCTGACTGGCACTCCGTGAAGAAGACCGAGAGTCTTTCCAGTCTTCTCCTGATAATCGTCAAGCTCTTTGGCTCTTTCAATCGCGACATCCATGAACCACTGAGTCAAGCAGCAGGTCACTTGGTGCGCGATTATGGCGCGTTTGGAAAAGGCCGTGGCCACTTGGACTGCTGTCAACTTGCGGGCAGCAATAGCCTCAGCAAGGCCTACCGCATCGTACTTTTCTGTAATTTCGATCTCGGCAGGAGTTAACAGACCGCACGTTGCCGGTACTTTGGACACGTCCTTGGGCGGACTCGAAAAGAATTCCGATGGCAGTCGCAGTTCTGCAGGCACCTTTGCCGCAAAGGCTTCGAGCATAGAGGCACGTCTCTTCTCATAGCCAGGTGTACCCTGAGGCACGGGTTTGGGTTGGAGTACCGTGAAGCTGGAGGGATAGTGCGACATTTTGATATATGAAACTCTACGAAGAACAGATGCACGCAGGTAACTGTTTCTTATATACACCCGGCAATCATGGTACCCCTACCCACCATTCCTTGGCTATTTTCACGGCCAAACGGAAGTGTGAACTTTGTGTCTCCTCATTCTTTACACTTTTGGTCTTATCACCGCAATCTTAGCAGTCAAATTCCGTGGATGGCGCACTCAATACACAGATAAAGGAGTTGGAGACATGTGCGGAATGAATCCGGTGGCCGTGTATGGTACGTCAGTCAGCATAGACCCCGCAGGACCCCGCATGAACGATTTGGTCGATCCGCCTACTTCCTACACCTACTCCAATCACAGCCAGATACTCTATCAAAAAGGCGGTTCTTATCCCGATGACAAGCCGTTGAAGGGGCTGTTCCGCTATCTTGAGCCTTACCGTTTTCGCTTGGATTTGCTTTTTGACGGCGAGGTCTGAGGCATCACATTAGCCACTCCAACAATCTCCAAATCTGTTGAGTAGCTATCATGCAGATCATTTGGAGCAAAATCAAGATAGAAAACAACCATGGCAACAAATGTATATGTCATGATACGCCTGCTACCATGTGAAGTGTGACCTCGAGGGGCCATTGGATAGCGTACCATACACACGCGCCCTACTCCAGTAAGCCCAAAGATAGCCCCCCACTCTTGTACCACCAACTTATAGACCTGTTCGCATGTTTCCATATCCCATTCTAACCAACTCCTCTGCTTCGACCTGCCAAAGTCGAGAATCGCAAACTCGCCCCAATTATGGCAGATGGATCCAATAGCTTCGAGATGGAACCGGTCCCAGGGACGGTCCACCTGGTGGACCTAGACCATAGCATGCAAGCCCGACATGCGGAAGATGGAGATATTATCCTGAATCCAGCGCCCTCGAACCACCCTGATGACCCGCTCAATTGGTCTCCACGCCGCAAACTCGCGTCTACCATCTGTGTCAATCTGTGCGTGTGTGCCTGTCTATCAAGATACAATATCAAAGACTAACACTCTGTAAAGCTATACATGGATGACTGGCATCGCGGTATCAACAGTGTATTCCGTACTCGTGCCCCTTTCAAAGGCCTCAGGCGTCTCTGTCTCCACGCTGAACGAAGGCACTGGGTACATGTTTCTCTTTCTGGGCTGGGGTCTGCTTTTCTGGCAGCCCTTTGCCCTGCGATACGGCAAGAGACTGACATTTCTGATATCTATTGTTGGAGCCATTGGAACAAGCATTTGGAGGTAGGTAACGAAAAGAAAACGAAGAAAAAAAAACCGGCTATGTTTTCCCGGTTTTGTAATTTTTTCTTTTCTTTTCTTTTGCTGACTGACGAGTTCACTCTAGTGCGCATGTTAAAAGTAACGGCGAGTGGATTGCCCGATGCATCGTTACGGGCTTTTTTGTCGCTCCTGTGGAAGCGTTGCCTGAGATCTCGGTCACGGATGTATACTTCACGCATCAGCGGGGCTTCTACATGGGCTTCTATGCGTTGTCGCTGGCGGGCAGTAATTACTTTGCCCCCATCATCAGTGGCTTCATCGCCGAGGGCCAGGGCTGGCAGTGGGTTTTCTACTGGCCAGCGATATTCCTGGCTTTTACATTGGTCTTTCTGTTCTTCTGTATGGAAGAAACAAACTACGTTCGCAGAATTGATGGCGTTGCCGTCAGGACTGATGCTTCGACAGCTGCTGTGGCGGATGAAGAAAAGGCCAATCTGGCAACTACACAGACAGCCGCGAGTGAGGAGGGGGGAAGACCTTCAACCAAGACTTTTGTCCAGAAGCTTTCCCTCTGGCAAACCTGCCCAGGCCCTAGTGTCTTCGAGCGAGCAAAGCGTAGTCTAGCCTACCTCGCCTGGCCCGTCATCTTCTATTCAGGGTTCAGCTACGGGTCATACCTGATATGGTTCAACGTGCTGAACGCAACGACGTCCATTATCCTCGGTGGCCCCGGCTACAACTTCAAGCCCTCGATGGTTGGCCTCAGCTACGTATCGTGCTGCATCGGCGTCGTCGCAGGCGCCCTTTTTTCGGGGCGTTTCAGCGACTGGCTCACGATCAAACTCGCCCGCCGCAACAACGGTGTGATGGAAGCGGAGCATCGCTTGTGGCCATTTGCCCTCTGTCTAGTCATGGTACCCGCGTTCCTCATCCTATGGGGTGTGGGTGCCGCACACGGCGTACACTGGTTTGGCCTCGTCTTCGCAATGGCCTGTGTCGCTTTCACTTCGTCGGTTGGCGTGACTATCAGCGTCAACTACATGATTGACAGCTACCATGACATCAGTGGTGATGCAATCGTCACGGTGATTCTCATTCGCAATACCATGTCGTTTGCCATCAGTTACGGGTACCTCAGCCCCCCTCCCCTCCCTCCCCTCCGCTCACGCCATAGAAGCTCACATTGCTGATGTGTAACAGTATAACCCCATGGCTAAGACACCTCGGCTACCAAAACTGCTTCATCTCCGCCGCGTTTGTCGGCATGGCTGCCTCGGCGGTATTCCTGTTCATGATCAAGTATGGAAAGGGCATGCGTGTCAGGAGCAGCAGTAAGTATTACAGCATCGTCAATGCCGAGAAGCACGTGTTGTAACGGTTGCCTTGGTTGCATCGAATTCGGTTGTCCGATGATGCACATTGCCGCCGCATTAGATTCTAGAATCAGGTAAATGGAATAGAGCATTAGCTAGACGGTTCGGGACTAAGGGCCCCGAGTGACGTGAAACTGATGACATATCCGCCTGAGGGAGCTCGAGCAAGAGAGCATCGTCTGTGTGGACTTCAAGTTGCGTTTCGACTGTAAAGCGACTAGTGTCGTTGATTACGATTCATCAATCATGGCATGACATGGCAAAGTTGATAGGCACAGAAGACATAAAAATTAAGGTAAATGGATACATAATCAAAGCATCTAATCGTAAAACACAAAGAATGCGCTCTCAGCCCATAGCAATGAGCTTAACTTTTATCATAAACATTCGTTAAGTCAATCTAGAGTGCGAAAAGCACAAACACCGCCAGACCGCCAAGCTGAACCGCCATCCGAAGTGGAACGCTAAGCTCGCTACCAGCACCCTCGAAAGGCTGGGGTGTAGGCTTGCCTCCCTTGCCACCAGTGGGGCTGGCCATGCCTCCAGTTCCCTTGGGGCCAGCCTTTCCGTCCACCTGGAAGAAGTTTGCTGCAACCGGGGCGCTCAAAGAATGCTGCTTCATAAAAGCATTGATGTCAAAGTTGATACGGGCAGTCATGTTGGCAAATGTCGAGGCCGGGACTTGGAGTTTATCGGGCTGCATGAACAAGAGCTCGACATAGCGATGGGCCATCGTGTCCGTTGCTGGCGGGTTTGGGGAAATGTATGGTGCCGGGCCTTTCTCAGTCGACTGGAGAAGCGTCGTCGTTCCGTTGGCTTTGCCCTTGGCTGCCTTGAAGCCGGTCGTCATGTCGTGGAGAAGTACGCGGCGTTTAGTGCTACCGTTGCCGGGTGGCACGTCCAAGTCCAGCATAACGAACATGAATGTGCCGGCCATGTTGGCTTCTGCGCCCGTTAGACCAATTGTGGGTGCGGCGGCGACATCTGAACAAATTAGCCATGTTTATTGATAGTCACGTGAGGCACTTACCAGCTTTTGGAAGCATCTCTCCGGGGGTTTTGACGGTAACCGCTTTGAACATGACTTCGAGTTTGCTCTTGGCCTCAGGTGTGAAGCCCTTTGGTACTTGCGCCAGCGCAAGACCCATGAGGTTGGCTACGACTATCGACTTGGAGAAGTACATGATGTATGAGGAGTAATTGACGTGTGTGTGTTATTATTGAAGTCGGTGCGATAGGATGAAAGTGTAGAAGAAATGTTGCCCTGATGAGCCCAATGAGGGAATCTTTGGCCTAGTTATACAAGCACAGGCGTACGCGGCCCCGAGGCACAAATCCAGATGCCGTAGCACAGGCTGTCGCACTGCGATCAATGCGACTCATGGTTATTCTCCGTACGTAGGATGGTTCGCATACCCTTGAAACGGTTAGTGCACGAGGAAGCCGAACTGTCACACCTTGGCAAACATCGCGTTTACAAAGCCTAAAGCGTATCAAAGAAGGAATACTCGATTATTAGCCGGACTTTAAACCGCATGTGGCGCTGGGATCTAGGCAGTAGCAAGAGGCGCGGAGGAGCCTCAGACGTTTGGCTAGGCCGTTGAGGATGCCGCACGATTCCCGCCTCTTTGACAGTATTGGTTTGCGCGCCGCAGGCCCCGCAAGAATTGGTATGATGTCTTGTTGAGGCCGCTCATGGGCATGTCTGAACCGGTCTTTGGGGTCAGGCAAGTGTCGGCGTTGTCGTATCTCGGCCTTTTTCTTGGTTCAATTCGGGTCTCCAAGACGCCTCCCGGAACATGCTCAGCTCTTAGGCACCTGCACCTGCACAGGCAATCACTAGGTAGCTGGCGGAATCGGCGCCTGAGCGAAGATCACCGCCAATAGTCAGAATCATGGTTGTGCTTTCCAATGCTTCGCCTAAAGATGTGGACATGACGTGGTGACACGATGCAGTTGTTTTTGAAGCGGTGATTTTTCGCGAGGGGCAGCCTGGCCGGTTAAATTGGAGAGCTCGTTATGAACGTGTTTGGAATCTCAACGTAGGAGGACAGAATACGAAAAGATAGTTTGCGATGACGTTACCATTGTGACTTTCCACAAGGTTTAAAGATCTACACTTAGAGAGAAAACACGCTAGGTCACAGCCACTCACGTGATCGCGCGTACACAGCAGTCTGTGCTCCTAGCCTCGATGCCACCTTGCGGCCCTCACCACCGCGCAGCCTCCCCATGCTTTCGAAGATCGTCAATCGCAGCAGGCGGCGAGCATTGAACCTGTCTCTGCTGTACCGCAGACAAGGTTCGATGGCCACGCCCGCTTCCAACCAAGCTGCTGCCACTGTCAAGACAACCACGCCACATTGGCCTTTATCTTTCGCCCTACAACTGCCTGAACCCCAGCTCAGAGCTGCCCGCACCTACCGCTTCTCTCTGGAACCTGCTGCACCGCCAACATGGTGGAGCCACCGCTTATACCGGGGACCCGAAGGCAAGAAAGTCGAGATACTGTATAGCAAAACAAAGGCCGAATCAGAAGCCATCGCCCAGCGCTTTCTCGGTGAGCCCATTATTGGATTCGATATGGAGTGGCCGTGGGACGATTGGAAGAGAGAAGGCTTGCAAAACAAAGTCGGTTTAATCCAAATTGCTTCTGAAGACAAGATCGGCTTAATCCACATCGGACTACATTCGGGAACGACGACGGAAGAGATCATAGCACCGACATTGAAAAAGCTCATTGAAGATCCAAAGGTTGGAAAAGTGGGCGTCAGTATACTCGCCGCGGACTTCGCTAGACTGAGTCGGTTCTTTGATCTCAAGCCAAAAGGTGCTCTTGAGTTGAGTCATCTGTACCGATTGGTCAAGTTTGGGCCACAGAAGCCAGAACTCGTCTCCGTCAAACTTGTGAGTTTGGCGCAACAAGTCGAGGCACAGCTTGGGTTGCCATTGTACAAGGGCAATGTGCGGACAAGTGATTGGAGTAAGCCGCTGTCGCAGAAGCAAATCGACTATGCAGCTGGAGATGCGTACGCCGGATACATGCTGTACAAATGTATGAATGCGAAGCGCCTGGCAATGAGGCCTACTCCTCCTCCGCCAATAGACGCGGGGAAATATCCAGGCAGAAAAACGTCGAGAGATGATCCCATCATTTTAGACGTTGGGGATGGCACCACCATCACAACGGAGGAATTTTTTGGGGTCAAGCCTGCGAAGAGCGTGACACCATTGACAGCACCAGTCCCAGAACCAACTACAGATCCACTTGATGCTACATCGCAGGCCCTGTATGATGCGTTACTCGCGCGCCGGGCGCTTGTTGCTGAGAAAGCAGGCATACAACCAACGCAAGTCATTCACGATTCTATACTCAAAGCCATTGCACTCGCGCGCCCCCATGACACGCCTAGCCTTCTTGCAGTCAAAGGCATCGGCAAGGTTCAGCAATCAAAGTACGGCGACGGTTGGCTCGAGGTTGTTTCACTTTTCCTAAAAGCCAATGACATCGAGCTACCGACCAGCGCTGCCGACCCTTCAGCGTCAAAGACGGAAGCACCAGCTCCTCAGACTTTACTGCGGACCCAGAAACAGCGTCAAGTTTCTGTAGACTCATCTTCGTCTTCATCATCCCCGGCGTTCGATGACCCCCCAGTTCCCAAGGCCCCCCAGCTACGCACAGGTCTCTCATTCACCCTAGCTGAATCGTCGCTCGGCGCAACCAGCACAGCACTAGACAGCAAAGACGCCGACTACAACTCTGACGACAGTCTCCCATCGCTCGACTTTGACACGCCTCAAATCGCCACATCCATAGCCTCCAGCGCAAAGCGCAAACGGAACGAGAGTCCAACAGAGCCACAATCACAAAAACAAAAACAATACAACAGAACCCACGGCTCGCCTGTTCAAACTCCACCACACCCTGAAACCCCGCACTCCACAGCGGGCCCATCACAACCTCCGCCAGCACTCGGCGTGTCAAGCTCCGCTTCCCGCCGCCGCACCGGCACCATCGCCACACCAACCCCAGCCTCGTCTTCGACCGCAAAGTCAAAATTCCCTCGGCCCTTTTCAAACGACCCCTCCATATCGCACGCCCGCGCCGTGTCTCAGGCCCTCGGAAATAATATCGTTGCTGGTACGAGTACGTCGTCGCGTCAACCTTCTGCAACGACAACAACAACAACAGCACAACCAGTGCCCATCGCCTCGGATCCCGAGCTCGCTTCTCGCATCGCAAAATCTAAACTCCTGGCTTTTAGTAACCTCGTCGCGAGTAAGCTGGCGGCGGAGAAGAAGAAGCGCCTGCAGGACCGCGACCACGACTCATCTGCTGCTGTCAGTGCGCCCCAACTCGTCACACCGCATACGCTCGACTTGATTGTGCAGGCGCGGCCGCAGACGCAGGCGGAACTGGAGCGCATACCTGGTGTCGACGGATTACTCGTGGCGTGTGAGAAGACGGGCATGAATTTGTTGAGGAACGTGGTGAAATTTGTGGGAGCGGGAAGCAATGAGCAGGAGGCCAGGCCTTCAGATAAGCAACAAACGCATTTTTAAAATGCGTAAAGGAATTGATCTGAAAAACTCCTCTCTCGTTATCTACTCCCCCTAACTTTGCCATTCTTGCTAGTGGTTTCCTCTGATAACTGCCAGTACTTGCTGTATGAGTGCTTTCGACATGCTAACGCAGTGGCTTCCATAACGCAGTACAAAAGTCCATCCCTTTCCCCTAACTATGTGGTTTTTGCTTCGTATCCGCTGTGCCTATGGAGAAAGATCCTGTTAGGTTATTAAAACTCATTCCTTGAACATAACAATGTACTCACACCAAGTGCTCCGAGCAGCACATTTAGATAGAACCCTGGTGAAGAATCTCAATGTTTTCAGAAATTTTGTTCTTCTTTCCACTCCAAGCGGAGACAGTCAGCACTAGCGCGATCGCTACAAAGGAATATAATGCAGTATGCTGCTGCGACGGTGTAATAACGACAATTTTCTTTGTCTTTCAACATGAGCTCACGCTCCAAGGACAACTTGAATTCTTCCGGTGTATGATTTTTGGCTTTGATGTCCACTTTTGGAAGGTTTTAGATAGGAAGGTTCCCTCCCGCCGTGTGATATGGAGAGGCTAGGTGGTTGGATGTATTGTGTTTCTGTTTCCGTGACATTTTTCGAACCATCAAGGCGAAACAGTATGTATGAGTAATGAGAATGAGTAAAAGCGTCGTAGTGATAACCAATTGTCTGTCGTTGCTGTGGCATCTTGCGAACTGTCACTGCGAATGTTGTGTGCGTAATTAGGATGCGCAAAATTGTCGTGGAGATAGGATGTTGTCGGTTCATTGTCCCTCGAAACATTTTTTCGAATCGTAATCGCAAAAGGAGTAAAACTAACGAGAACGAGTAAAACTGTCATAGTGATGACTGGTATCCCGTTATTGAAGAGACGTTTTCCGAATCGTCAATGCGAAAGTAGTATGTGTGTGATGATGAGGATGAGAAAAAAAAGTGTGGTGGTGAAGGAATGAAGCTGGTTCATCGTAGCGAAGGGGGGCTTTATGTTCGTCATTCGGGGTTTAGATGCAGGTACGCTCGTGTTAACATTGGCAGGTGGAAAAGAGGCACGTAAACATCAAGCATGGGTTAGTAATTTCCACATGTAGAACAAGTCAGTTGGTACCCGGTCAATGGTGCAGGAACGGTAACCAATTATCTACGTAATCAAAACCTAGGTGAAGGCTGGGAAGGTATGGGTTTTTATTGATAGCAACAGTCTTATTGATAGCAACACATACGTTTAAGCCCACATGGCTCTGAACTTGGTGTCAAAATCCTCCTTGAGAGCCTTGAACGCTTTCAACACGTTGAGCAGACCCTCGCCTTCTTCCCAAGCAGGGGGCTCCTTGTCTTCATTGTCCTCTGCGTCCCAGCTCTCCTCGACCTCAGACTCCTCAGAGTCGCTGCCCATTTCGTCTTCCCATGATTCCTCTACCTTCTTCTTGAGCTTCTTCTTGGGCTGTATAGTAAGTTCTTGCTTTACAGGGCCCTTATTTGACGAGCCAGATGTGGTGGCACTAGCTTCAGTTGCAGTGTCACTTGGCAGCATCTTGTCTTCTCGGTTCTCTTCTTCTTCGTCTCCACCACCGCGGATATCGATGAAGTCCAGGTCCGATTCTGTGGCCAGACCCAAGAAGCTGGACAAGCTGGTAGTGATGGTCGCCAGCGTCATACTCAGGTCATTGAGCACGAACCATACATCTCCACGGCGGATCTTGTTGGCCTTTATGAGGGCCTCGACATCTCCATGCATAAAGAAGTCATACAGATATGCGTTGAGAGGCAATTCAGAGTCTTCGGGGTACAGACCAACGTGAGGTACGACGGCTTCCTCTAGGAAGACACCGGAACGGCTAGTAGAGCATAGATCATGAAGAGACTCAAACTTGTCGTCGTATCCGGACAGCGCAACGAACGCCGAGCGAGCCTTGATATTTTGGACCTGGTTTTGGTCCGACTTGGGGGTCTTGCTACCGACCGTGACGGCGGTCAACGGAAGGGTGTTATCCGGCTCTGGTACGTGCTGATCGACGAATGTGCGCACGTAAGCTGTGAATATATCGAGCGTAGTCTTGTTGTGACGGCGCAAAACATTCGCAGCTGTCTCTGGCATTGCTGGTAGAAACACGATTGATGGGCTCTTCTTGACCACCTCCTGCACGTACTCCTCATCCGCTTGTCGACAGTGACGCCGGCCAAACAAGTGTGACATTGTGAGCATAAGCTCACGAAGGACCGACTCCTTGTTTGTGTCAATCTTGGCGCACAGCTCATGGAAGTATCCGTCCTTGAGCAGGGCATGGAACGCAAACGATGAATTCTCGGTGAAATAAAGATGAGAAACTGCGCCAGCAAAGTTGAGGGGAATACCCTGCGCATCCAAAAGATACTGCCTGCGGAGATACTCGATTGAGAATCGCAAATGGTGGAGTACTGTCATCTTCGCATCCTGTCCGCCTAGATACAATCGCGGTTGTGACAGCAGGGCGTTGACGCAGCGGACGGCAAATGGTGCATTCTCCGATGAGTTCAACAAGGTGAACAACCGTAACACCAAAGTTGTTGTAATGGGGAAGTGGCCATTGAGATCGGGTAATCGGGAGCTGATGAGTTTGTGAATCTTGCTGAGCGACACGCCGTGGAATACGACGTTTCCAAGCATGTCGAAACCACGACGACCAGCACGACCAGCGGCCTGACGGAAGTTGAGAGCGGTCAAGAAGACGGAATCTCCTGAAAAGACAACAGTCTTACATGGCATGTTGATACCCAAGGCAAGCGTACCTGTTGCGATAACCACGCGCAGGTAGCCTTTGCGGAAGAGCATTTCAACACAGTACCGGTACTTGCGGTTCATACCAGCGTGATGCACACCGATTCCGCGCATAAGACCATCAATCAGCCATTCTTCCACGCCACGGTAGCGCAGCTCCTTTGCATGCACTGCAAACTCTTCTTGTGACAACTTTTTATGATCGGCAAAGTGGAAGCCATCAAGAGGCTTGTTCGGGTCAAATGAAGCAAAAGCGCTGACTTCGACGTTGGCCGCTTCCTTCATTTGATCCTGCTTGGTCATGCCCTTGGAAGCATCTCCGCGAAGGCCCTGCTTCTCACGTCGCTGAACCTCCTTCTTCCACTCTTCCCACTGCTGCAGCTTGATTTTCCACTTGGGGCTTGTCTCTTTCCAGGCAACTTCGGCGTCTACAAGTTGCTTCATGAGCGTACGGCACATCTTCTCGCAAATGGCGCGGTCGTAGTTGAAGATGATACCTGGCAGAGCATCTTGTTGCTGCAGGTCAGCTAAGAGGGGAAGTATGCTTGAAATGTCATGATTGATCTCCATTCCCAGCTCATCCACCTCTCCATTGTTATCGACCTCCTCTTCTTTGACGTCGTCGATGGGGTGATCTCCGAGTTTCTTCAGCGGACCGCTGAGGTCCTCGCGCACTTTCTCAAATGGTGACGCCTCATCCGCCATCCAAGCGGTAAGCAGTTTCTTGAGACCATCTTGCCATTTAATGATGTCCGCCTTCTTGATAACGGTAGGAAGGACCTCAGATGGGTTGAGCGACTTGTCGACGGGGTAATCCTTGGTTTGGTACTTGCACATAGTCTGCCACAGTGTAAGACAGTCCCGAGCTTCGAGGGATAGGTCGCTAGGAAGACCTCGGCTCCTGTTGATCAAGCTTGCAACAGGGTGCAAGAACGCAAAATCCGTGTGCTCGTCTAGACCCAGCTGTGCAAAGGATCGGTTCGCTGGGAGGGGGAGGTAGCTGGCTGGGTTACGCTTCGCAGGTGGTGTGTAGACGAACTTTCGAAGATCAGAGTATCGGTGCGGATGCTGTACCATTACCAACTCGTTACCGGCAGCCTTTTGTGTAGCTGAAAGCCAGTGGTTGAAAGACTCTGCATTACCAATCGTTGCAGAGAGGGCAATGATGGGGCAAGGAGCCATGAGCAGCAATTGCTCCCAGATCAATCCATCTTCAGCTTGACCAATGCAGTGAACTTCATCAAAGATGATCCATTTGACCCTCTCAGACCAACCCTTTGCGTTACTAGGCGCCAACAGCATGATCTGTAAGATGTGGGGCACCGTTACCAGGATCTGGCATCCAGTAGGGTTGTTGATCCGGTAGTCTCGCGTGTGAATACCCCACACAGACTGGCTGTATTTGTAGTTCTTGGAAAAGCGAGCTTGGATTTCAGCGGCAATCTGGTTGACCAGGGCCTTTGTCGGAGCAACATAAACCAGCACATCTTCGTTGTTGGCTTCCAGGACTTGTTTCATGGCATAGAACGATATGAATGTTTTACCAGCCGACGTTGGTGCAATAACGAGCAGGCTGCGGCGAGCATCAATCTCATCAAGCACTCGTCGCTGCCACGCATCTGGCTCAAACGGTACACGAGAGTCTGGTGCAGAGTCAATCGTTCGGTCAAAGTAAGGTCCACAATGAAGAAGCTGGAACTCTTCTGGGGATAGTGTCAGGGCAAGGTCTGATACTAAGGTCTCTTCCAAGGCCTGTCAAAGTCAGCAACGAGAACAGGAGACAAGTGGTGTTGAAGAGCGCGTGATGATGCAAGTCGGCGTAAGCAATACGCATCTTTCAGACAATATTTTACTTACAAATTTGAAGGGGAGCTTCCGATCGCCTTGTGTTGATGGTACCTGCAGCTTAGGCAACTTCAAGCGCTCTATAGTAGCTTTGAGGCATATCGCAATGGTCTTAGTAACAGTCTCGTGGTTACAGAGAGTGCGCGAAGTGTCGAAGAGGAGTGCTGCAACATAGACACCTTTGTCCTTGGTACCATCGCGGCAATGACGCAGCCACATCTCCAAGAGGACATTGAGCATGTAAATGCGCACATCGGCACCAATTACCTGGCGCTGAGCCTCGTTGCGGTCCGCCAGGTATTGTCTGGCCTTGTTGTATCGGGAAGCCAGATCGACCTGCTTTTCGAACCCAGCGCAAGAAACCGTCCAGGCCTGGTACCACTGCTTTGCATTCTCCTCATCCTTTCGCTTTGAGCTTGCTGCAATATTATCTAGCATAGCCTGCTTTGAAGCGTTGATGTTCTTGGAGCTTTGCCTCTGCACTTGCTTGGGGCGCTTGCTCTCTACACTTGCCGGCATGGGTTTCGATTTGTCTCCAAGAGTGATGACCTCGGGGTCTAGAACTTTGCCCACAGCATTGGTCAGACTGGCGGCGTACGAAGTCATCTCAGCCATGAAGAATTGATTCCGGCGGAGTGCTTTCTTTGCAATCTTAGGATCCTTCTCCACAACCACTCTGGACTTTGGGTTCAGAGATTTCTGATTGTGCCAATGCGTCACTTCACGAAAGATTGTAGCCGACGTCGGGTCTGCCTTGGCGCCGGAGCGAGATACCTCCAGGTGTATCGGGGCTAGATGTTTATCGAAAATGCTGTTTGAGAAGGGCAAGACTTTGTACTTGAAGCTTTCGTCGTCGTTGCTGGTCTCCGATGAGTCTTGTGCAGCCGAGGACGTGCTTGGCTGCGATGGGATCTCGAGGCCGTTGAGAGCTTTTGTAGCCTTAAGAAGGGTCTCAAAGTGCGCACTAGGCGTTGGTGAATCGGTACGCGCATATAAAGCGAACAGTCGTCCATCGATAAGGTCAGCTAGATCGCAATCTGGGTGACCAGCGAAAGCTTCTGTCCATGCTGGACTGCAGATGAACTTGCGTGCTTCGCGACAGAAGTCTATGATGAAGGTGTTGACCTCTTCAGGAATTTCCTGGTGTTCGATGATACGCTCCGACAGAGCTAGCTCTGAAAGCGCTGCTGCCTGGTGCAGTAGTATAGAAGTCATGTTCGCGTCTGAGGCAGAAAGCTTTGAAGCGACTAGCACCGTCAGATACTCACGCTCGGTCAGAGGCCGATCGGAGGACTCTCTAATTGTCTGTATGAAGCCGCGCATGTGCGACAGATCGACAATATCAGTGAGGTTCCTTGTCGGATGAGGAACCTAGCTTGGGTGTCAGTATATTGTAGATGACGTCATAGTGGTCTTGATGTACTTACTGCTGAAGAAACATCGAGAGTCATGGAACGCGCATGCTCTAGGACAGTGGTCACAACCTTTGTGTCCAGCCATTCGAGACCATTAACGAGTGCGGCACTGTAGCCACGTTGCATCATGCCGTAGATAAAAGTACGAAACGACGACTTGTACGTCTGATGTCGCTCCTTTACACTTGTATCCTCTGATTGGAGAGAGCCGAGATCATTCTGCAGTAGCATCCTCTTTCGAATGTCCGTGAACGAGGCACCATCATGACAAAGCACAAAGTAGATGTCGGTAGCACGCAGGTAGTCTGCGAATTCGTCTGAAGACGTGGAAGGGAAAGTATGGACCTCGGTCTCTTCGACAGCATCTGGCAAGTGGACCTGGAGATGGCGAATGATGGCTGCTCGTGCAAGCAGATACTTTTCGCTAATGGTGGGGGATGCATCTTGAGGCACGCAAAGATCTTGGTGTTCGTCGAAGAAAGCAATGTGGAAGTTGCAGCTCCGCGAAATGAGGCCCTGCAGAAATTTCTCGACAGCGTACGAGGCGTGTAGCAATTGGTAGCCCGAGGAGAAGTCGAGATGTGGGTCGCTAAAGCATTGAAGCAGGAGTGATTCGCCGTGCACGAGGAATCGCTCACTTCCTGCAAAGTCGCCTACCAGGTCGACCCGGCGGCTGTAGAGATCTGAGTACCATTGGAGGATGTGCTCGGCGGTATCCTGTTTGTCGGCAGCCATGGTGAGTCTGCACGAGGGCCGAGGGGGATGAAGCGGTTGGGTGGACAGGGAGATGGCAGAGAGAGGGGTGTTATCTCCAGTGGCAGCTGTGACGGTGGGTAACCGCTAGTGGCGTATAGTGGGACTGGTCGATCACGTGCCACGGACCAAACAAACTGGGCGGCGGCGTGCGTGTGAGGAGCCGCTGTGGGTGAATCCGAAGTAAGCCTGAGGGAGGCAGGGGAGGCAGAAGCAGAAATGAGGCAACGCGGGCGGGCGGTAGGGTGTGCACGCACGTTGAATCAGACGTTACTGTGAACTGGAGTGGAGCCGCACGTCTGGACTTGCGAATTTGGCAAAGCCGAAAAGGCGACGCGACTAGTGCGCGCTAATCAGTAAGCGAGGTGGGGGGGGAAGCCCCAGCGGCATTTCTTAGCACTGACAGCGAAGTGCGTTGGCTGGGCCATTGACAGGTCTGCTGGCTCGCGTGGTGGGGACCGGAACTGGTCCGCCCGTCTCTGCTACCCAGCGGGGTCTCGCAGGGCCGCCAATCCTTGCACAGCAGTGAGAACAGATGCCTCTGAGGGAACAATCAAAGGCTTGTGTGGATATTATTTGTATTGGCGAAAAGGGTGCTGGGCCATGCTCTACGAACAAGAGAGAGAGAGAGAGAGAGAGAGCACATCCGCAAAGACCAGCCGCACAAGAACACGGTTACCAATGTACCCAAACACTCCAGCGCCCCGCTGACGCCCTGGACAGGCAAAGCGACGTACAACGAAAAGCTTCCAAAAGCCCTGCTAGAACCCGGTCTTCGCAGGCCATGTTACCAGCACAGAATACCTGACAAAGCCCGGCGTGGCCGGCAAAGGCCTGAACAACGGAGGTAAATGAGCCAATCAAGAGGCGATGCGCATCACCCTCGGTGGGCAAATGCTGTACGAGAAGAAGTGCAGTTTGGCTTTTGTAGAAGAAACGTCAGACAGGACAGGGCGAGCACAGTGTGGACTGCTTACCGAGTTCGCTACACTGAGATAGACTCTAGATGTCAAGGGGCGCCAGCGACTCAATCTTGGTAGCACGTTAGCGAGATATAACACCCCCTGGAACACTACTCACAGAGACGATGCGACTCCAGTGAGCAGGGCTTGGTGGGGGCTGAGGGGGAGGTGATGGCGGGTCCTCTCTCGAGCGGTCTTGTGGCGGCATGGCAATGGCTGGGCTTGATCCGTCGTGGGCAGAGCGTGTGTTCACGACGTCAGGCGTGTTGCCAGTCGTGCATGTAGTCAACATGATCGTGGTGGCAGGGGATACAGCTGAGAGCGAGGTGAAGAAACACGATGCGAGGAGTCAGAGTGGCTAGCCTGAGACTGTGGTTTGACCAAGACTGTGGAGAAAAGAAGGAGAAGAGTGTTCTGCAGGACAAAACGCTAAAGTAGTCTCGAGGTTAAATAGTCTGCGACGCAGCTCTCCTACGCCTCCAATCCAAGGCCTCTAGGGACCGTCTAGTGGCTTACACGGGCATATGTCAAGCTGGCGTGCCCAAACAGCCACGGAAAAGACAACCAGAGTCGCAGCGGCCCGAACGGATAGACGGGTGGCGTCAGGAAGTACCAAGTCCGGAGCGGTGGATTGAGCTGAGATTATGGCGGTTTGGTAGAACAGAAGCACCAGCAGCAAATCAAGACGTCACCCTGGTGCAGGGCAGTCCAGGCCGTGGGCCGGATACTGACCTTGGAGAAGGTAGGTAGAAAAACGTGGCGGCGGGCGACAGTTGAGTAACTGTGGCACAAACGGTGAGCAAGGGTGAGTACTGCCCTACGACGGCGAGGCGCCGGGGAAGACGATCCGCAGCCGTCACGGGCATTGGGTGACATTGGTGGGCAAGCTTGCTTTCTCTCCAAGGTCGCATTGCAAAAGGCGGTCTACAAGGCGTGCGCCAGATGGATACGCGAGAGGTGCTGTGGGATCGGATGTTCCAGCGGGCAAAGTCGCCCTCCAGGCCCAGGGCGACGCGGACGGCCATGGCTCCGTAGGTGTAATGCGAGCACCGGCTGGTGTGTCATGGACGGCAGAGGCTACCACGTGTGAAGTGGCCATGTTTGTCTATTCGCAAGTGAAGCAAACAGCGGGCCAATGGCAGCGGCCGTGGTTCAGTCGACATGTCTACACGCTTGTTGATGTGGATACGTGCATGCGCAGCGAGCGTGGGCATCGGTGTGAACGGGGCCTGGCCGCGCGTGAAGTGGCCGGGCGAGGTGATGGTGGTCATGGTAGGCGGTGGTAGTGGTAGTGGTGGTGGTGGTGGTGGTCATGGCGGGCATGGCGATGGAGGTGCCCAGGCGCTCGGACGGGGCGGCGCGCCAAGACAAACGCGCGGAGCGTCACCCACCACCCATCGCGACTTCCTCTGGGCGCAGATTGGGCAAGCACAAGCACCAGCCGGCCCTCTCGCAGCACGTCGTCGCCTCATCGTATATGAAACACGGGGATACACAGGCCTCAATTTCCGCGGCGGCTCCTCCCCACTGCTCTTGCATGCGCGCGTCCGACATGTGCTTCACTGGCTCGTAGGGCTAACAATCACAAACTCGGTCGCTGCGTCACCCGCCTGGTGATACCCTCGCCGCCCTCCCATCGGCCCCCTCTCTACACCTGCGCCTCGCCCGTGGCCCTGCCAACATGTCCTCAGTGGGGAATCCCGACAATGTGCGAGACGTGGCCGAATCTGTGGGCATCGCCTCACTCGCCGACAACGTCGTGGAAGAGCTAGCGCGCGACGTCGACTTCCGCCTGGCCCAGGTCCTGGAGGAGGCGCTCAAGTTTATGCGACACGGGAAGCGGACAACGCTGAGCACACAGGACGTATCCAATGCCCTAAAGGTGCTCAATGTGGAGCCTCTCTACGGCTACGAATCTACCCGACCGTTGCGCTTCGGCGAGGCTTCGCTGGGGCCCGGCCAGCCCTTGTACTATGTCGAGGACGAAGAGGTCGATTTCGAGAAGCTCATCAACGCCCCCTTGCCCAAGGTGCCACGGGAAATCACCTTTACAGGTACGCTACAGCTCCCGTTATTTGCTAAGCCCACTTGCTGACCCTTCGCCAGCCCACTGGCTCGCCGTAGAGGGTGTCCAGCCCTCCATTCCCCAGAATCCCAACACCAACACAGCCGACCTGTTACCCAAGGGCCCCAACGCAAACCCGCACCTGGCTGCCGCCAACGGGCTCGACAACGTCAATGTCAAGCCCCTCGTCAAGCATGTGCTGTCCAAGGAATCACAGGAGCTGTTCAACAAGCTGTCGGGCGCCCTTGTCGACGAGACCAACATTGAGTGGCAGAATGCAGCACTGGCTGCAATCTCGACCGAGCCCGGCATACATCAGCTGACAACATACCTCTTGAGCTTCATAGCCGAGAAGGTTACACATAATATGAAGAACCTGTTCATCCTCAGCCAAATGATGCGCGCTTCCGAAGCCCTGTTAAATAACCAGGCCATTTACCTCGACCCCTATGTCGCATACATGGTCCCACCCATCCTGACGTGCTGCATTGGCGGAAAGCTGGGGCCAGCAAACCAGCAGGTGCCGTCCAACGCCTCATCAGAAACGCTGAGCGGCGCAGCGCCCGACTACAGCCGCGCTGCTTCAGACGCCTTTTACCTGCGGACCTTTGCAGCACACCTGCTGAGAAACATTTGCAGGAAGCACGGCTCATCAAACCAAGGGCTGAAGTCCAGGATTGCCCGCACATGCCTGAAGCAATTCATGGACCCCGACAAAACAGTCGGTGCACATTTCGGCGCACTCCAAGCCCTGCTTCTTGTCCTAGGCCCTTCGGATGCGCTTCGAGGATTAATCCTACCCAACCTTAAAATGTACAATGACGATTTCCTATCAAAGAAGCTGGCCGACGAGAGCACTCGCCACGATGCCGAGATTTTGCTTGAAGTACTTGTCGGTTCCTTCCCCGCCCTCGTCCCAAAAGTTATCAGAGAAAAGGCCGAAAAGGCCAAGCGTGAGGGAACACACGAAGCACCTAATCTCGACGACGTGCGAGCGAGACTGATCGACAAGGTCGGCGACTTGGTAGCTGGACGTCTGATTAGTAAGAAGATGGACCTGGAAGTGCATGAAATTCTGAGCAAAGACTTTGATATTTGAAAATACACAAATTTCTTTTTTTCTACCAGTGACATGGCCTGGCGTTGTTCATTTTATTTTTCTGGGCTTTGTTTCATGGGGGGGGTGTTATTGATAATAAAGGCGTTGGCTACGCTTTTTGCATGATACCATGTTTTTTTTTTGCTCCCTCATACAGGCAGCAATTTTTCACTCGTCTACCTAGCTTTTACAAAGAAATACAGACGATGTATTTTTGAATTCCTCCTCTTCCTCGTTTCCCCCACGCCCATTACATTCCACCACTTCACCTTCACCCCTCCGACCGCCCAACAGGCAACAAAGCCCCAACCCCGGCCTCGCCCTCCCCTGCCACCCAGCGCTTCGTCCTTATCACAAGCCCATCCAGCCTCCCACGCCACACTGCCCCGGAATTCAGCACCCCCATTACCGCACTGCTACGCCCTGCAGTACCTGCTCCAAGAGCCTCCTCCATGCCATCCGTATCCCCAGTACCTAGACTCTGTCCCTGCGCCGTACCAACAGAAGAAGCGTCTACTGGTTTACCAGTCCGAAACGGCAAATCACTATGTATATATTGTTTCTCGCGAGAAGGCCGAGTGAAGAATGTGGATTTGGGTGAAAACGGACGGATGGGCGGTGTGCTGGTTTGATGCAGGTGTAGGGGTGATGGTAGGGTGTGAATTACCGGGATGTTTTCTTGGATAGAGTCGAGAGTGTGTGGTGGTGGTTGTGCGACGGTATCAGTGTTTTGTTGTTTGCTTGGCGGTTCTTCGTCTTGATGGGGTTGGTCTTTGTCTTTGTCTTTGTCTTCGTCTTCGTCTTCGTCGTCAATCGAGGAAGAATATGATGATGATGAAGAAGAAGAAGAAGAATAGCACGATCCTTTATCCTCCCCCTCACATTCTCCACTCCCCACTCCCCCTCTCCACCGCCACACCACGAACCCCAGCACCCAAACGCCCAACAACACAGCTCCCACACACAGTACAATCACATGTATACCGCAAGACGGCCCTGAAACACAGCGAGTCCCGCATCCTTGGTCCATTGTCGGCATCGCCATTACAACTTGACTGCGCTCCGCTGCTTGAGCCCGACCGTCCATGTGTATCTCCGGTAGCTGTGAATACGAGGAGAAATGCATGTGTCGGGGGATTGGGTACGGTGTTCCAGTTGCAGCTCCAGCTCCGTCTGGCTTTTCCTTTTCCTCTTGCTCTTCATCTTTTTCTTTACTTGCATCTGCATCTGCATATACATCTGCACATGTATCTTGCAGCGCCAGCGCTGTCGCCATGACTCCATCATCATCATCATCATCATCACATCCCCTTCCATCCCACAATCCCAACCCCAACCTCGACCCCAACCAACGAAACCGCCACAGCACATCCTGAACCCTTAAACCCAGCACCCCATCTTCTCCCTCATCCCCCTTCCGTCGTCCCCGCTGTTCCACTATCATCATCTTCTCCCCCCTTTTATTTTTCCCCCGCTGCTGCTGCTGCTGCTGCTGCACACACACCTCGCTACCACTCGTATATCGAGCTATTTTCCAGTCCAATGCGATTCTGTCTGTGGGAAGATGATGAAATTTTTGACTTTAGACTTGGAAGTGAATTCCCACCCTCCCTCAAAAAAAGGTTAAAGGTGAAAGGTTAAAGGTTAAAAAAGGGAAAAGAGGAAATAGATCAAAGTATACTGTATGTATGCTGTATCCCTCGTTTGCGCGAATCGCAGATTAAAAAGGGTTAATACTATAGTGAGGTGTATGTCATACATATATACATATATACATACATATATATATATATATATATGTATTACATGATGCACGCAACCAAGACAAGTACAGAAACAAGGAAACAAGAAACTAGAAAAACAAAGCAGCATACACACACACACACATAACGGGTAGGTCAGTATGTCCCGTTGTCTTGAACATGTCCATACTGTCTCACTCACTGATTTACTCACCGCCTCGTTATTCATAGTTGTGTTTATGAAGAAAGATAATGATGGGAGTAGGAGACGAGGTGGAACATGAGTCCAGGATGCCGAGGAGGCAGCAGATGTGTGTGTGTGTGTGAGACATATACACACAAGTGTGGGCGAACAAAAAAAATTAAAAGGCGAGTGAGACGATTGAGTCACTGAGGGTGTGGATCAAGAATGATAGTCATGCATTGATTCAATCCACACAGGATAATAGAGGACACCAAATCAAGAACGATGATTAACAATGTTATACTACGCTACGCTATACTTATGCGTCATGCGCTGGTGGCGCAGCAAAAAACAACAACAAATCTCTAGTATCAAATACCCAAAAACAAAGACTACACACCCAGTGGAACATGCGTCCATCTAGAGTCAGATGTGGTATCCGTCTTTCCCCATGTCTTTCCATGTACTATAACTTCTTAGATGCTTGCAAATGCAACATTAAATGACTTTTGTGTTGAAAAAGACATTGCCGCGAAGATCGCAAAAAAAGGCAAAAAAAGCAAAAAAAAAACATTAACTGCAACAGAATGCGTCATGCACATTACTGTCGTGTACAAAAAAAAACACAATCGTATCTCGACCTTTATATAGGACACAATAAACATTCGCTCATCGTCGGTTGAAGTTGAGATATTTTGCGGCCATAAAGAGGATGATGAGGTTACTGGCAATGTAAACAATAAAGATGCCGAGATCTCTCCATCGGTTGTCGAAGCTGTAGCCGAGCGGGTTGTAAAATTGGTCTCCGATCTTGTATGCGCAGTACTCGCATACACTAGAGGCGTTGTCGCGGATGTAGCCAGGTGCACCGCTTGCGAAGAAGTCGCTCATGTAAGAGCCGCACGTCTGGCCCTGGGGAGCCTGGAAAGTGTTGAACTCGGCAGAGGTGCACTCGACAGATCGTCCGTGGAGTTCAGTAACAACCATACCACCAATCAAGCGTGTAAAGGGGTTAAGCTCGTATAGCCAGACACGCCAGAACTTGGGAATGGAGGGCTTGGGGATGGTGACACCGCAGAAGAGGGAGAAGATGATCTGGTACCATGGTCAGTAAGCAAGTCATGAGATGTGTGGGGAAATCTACTCACGATGATGAAGGGGTTGACGTAGGAGGCGAGGAACGGGTCGGGTGTCAGGGCAGCAATGGCTTGAGCCAAGGTAACCGAGAAAATCTCGGTAATCAAGATCATGAAGAACTGGTATCCGGCACGCGAGCTTGCCGAGTTGAGCCCAGGAATGTAGTAGAGCGGGATGAAGAAGAAGACGGCGCACAAGATGCTGTATGGCATCTCTGCTATGACCATGGACAAGGCGAATGGGAACGTCTTGTAGGCCTTTGAAATTTGCTCACGGAAAGAAATGGTGCGCTGTATGGCGTACTTTGGCTCGACTTGGGCGAGAATGAGAGCCGGAAGGACAGTAACCTGGAAGATGATGAAGATGCGGTACTGCAGAGATGACCGGGAGTTGTCGAGCTGAAGGTACATGAGACCTGTAAGCAGAGCAATGATGACGTGGTTGAACAGACGAGTGAAGCCGTAGTTGGGGGTACGCCAGAAGGAGAGGTTCTGGCGGTGGACAACCTTCTTGATCTGGTACGAGAGGGGAGTGGCATACTCCTTCTGGTCCACGGGTTCAGCGCTACCGACAGCAGCAAGACGCTCCTGCTTGACCTCGGCAATGTGTCGCTTGACCTCTGCGAATTCTTCAGAGTCGTCCCAAATATCAGCCCAGTCGCGGTCACCGATACGAGGTGCAGAGCCCGCGCCAACAGCATCCAGCATCCATTCTGCGGGGTTAGCAGCAGGAGGACAGTCGGCGCCGTGGCGGTGGAAGTAGTCGAGGAGAGCGTGAGCGTCTTTGCCAATGTCGCCAAAGTAGACACATCGGCCACCTCGCTGGAGGAGCAGGAGACGGTCGAAATTCTCAAACAGTGCAGAGTTGGGCTGGTGAATGGTGCACAGAATAGCCTGGCCGGCAGCAGCCAGCTTGCGGAGGAAGCGAACAATGTTGAAGGCGCTCTGAGAGTCGAGACCAGAGGTAGGCTCGTCCAGGAAGAGAAGCAGCTCGGGCTTGGCAGCAAGCTCAACGCCAATGGTCACACGCTTGCGCTGCTCAACCGCCAGACCACTCTCCGGGTCTCCGATGATGGCGTCGGCAATGTCCTCCATTTCCAACAAAGCAATAACCTCCTCGACGTACGCATACTTTTCGGCCTGGGGCGTTTCGAATGGCTGACGGAGATCGGCGGAGAAGCGGAGTGCTTCCCGTACAGTGGCGGCGGGCTCGTGGACGTCGAGTTGTTCAGCATAGGCAGTTCCACGCTGGAAGGCGATGCCAGGTGCTTTACCATCAACCAGCTTGTCGCCAGAAATGACACCAATATTCTTGCGGTTGGCAAGCACATCAAGAAGCGTCGTCTTGCCGGCACCCGAGGCTCCCATGAGGGCAGTCAGTTGGCCAGGCTTGACGTATCCGTAAATGTGCTTGAGCAGACGCAGCTCACCGCCGGGGATTGGAACATCGTAGCAGAGATCTTCCCACGTGAGGACCGACTTGGACTCAATGTTGAGTTCGGAACCCTCATCTTTGTTGGCGTCTCCACGGGTGCGCCTGCTACGCTTCTCCTGCAGTTTGGTATTGAGCTCTGCGAGCTCCTTGTCCTCCTTGACGAAAAAGGTGACTGTGCGACCGCCTGCGCCCCACTTGACAAACTCACCCAGGAATGCATTGGCAAGGAGAAAGAGAACAATGAGCGCAACCATGATACCAAAGTGCATCCAGAGATCACCCGAGTCCCACGAAAACGACGTCTTGACGTAATCAATACCCTTGATGATTCTGGATCCGGCCTTGCTGCCAGGCAGGGTGCAGACTTCAGCATTGAGATTGTTGTATCCTGCGCCCGACGGAATGATTGAGCTGCCAACACACGTCAAGTCGAGGTGACGGAACTCGTTCATCATCATGGCCGAGAAGCCGAGACCCAGGGCGTTGATGTAGAAAATCCACCGAAGCCAGACTTGTTCGGATTGCCACTGGATGAGATAACCGGACGTCAGCACGAAGAGGGTGATGATGGTGGCGGCCAGACGAATAGCAACATCAAAATCGGGACAAAGACAGCCGACTGTTCGGAAGAAGAGCGTCATGCCCAGGTAGGCAGTGATGATGATCAGGACAAAGATGAAGAAGGCTCCAGCATCCCGGACCAGGTTGGTCATGAAGTAGACAATGATGGAGAAGACCAAGATCTGCACCGAGGCAAACAAAAGATCGACACCAATCTGAGCTATCCAAAGGGCCGAGGGGCGGTGGAAGGTAAAGGCGCGGTGCTTGTTAACAATGGGCCGTCCCATCATGGTAGATCCGAGTTCAGAGAAGGCCTGGAAAGCGTTGAAGAGCAGAGCGATGAAGAGGACACCTCCACGTGTGAAGGCGCCTGCCGAAGTACGGGGAAGATCAAGCCAGACGGTACCGATGATGATGGCGATGGAGAGAGAGGTAATCCATGAGACAGCCAGAGCAAACTTGTCCTGCCACTTGAGCAAGAACTGGCGCTGTGCCAGAGCCCACACCTGGAGATAAAAGGGGATCGAGTAGACCGACTTCTGGGGCGCGTGTCGCTTGCTCTCCTTGACGGCGATTTGAAACTCTTCGTAGACGTGCTTCTCTTGGGCCATCTGGGCCTTGTAGGCAGTCATCTCGGCGTCAAGTCTGGCGGCCGTCTCGGACTTGTTGAAGGCCTCGGCGAGGGCATCGGGCGTCGAGGGGACGTCGTTTTCGCTCCGGCCCGCCTTGAACTCGCGCTCAAAGGCGTCTGTGCAGCCTGTAAGGTAGTCGGGCGTGGTTTGGCGAGGCTTCTCAAGGAAGCCGAGGCCTTCAAAGTAAGCACGGGCTTCCTGGGCAGGTCCAAAGTAGACCTGGCGTCCGCTGTCAATGACCATGACCTTGTCAAAGCACTTGTAAATGTTCTCCGAGGCCTGGTACAGCGACACAAATGTGGTTGTCTTGTAGATGTTTGTGAGGACTCTGAGCGAACGGGCATAGTCGACGGCCGTGGAAGCATCCAAACCTCTTGTGCTGTTGTCCCAGCTCATCAAAGAAGCTCCCGTGATCATGGTCTCAGCAATGGAAACACGTTTCCTCTCGCCTCCACTAACACCACGGACAAAGGGGTTGCCGACAATGGTGTTTCGCGTGTGCTCAATGTTGAACATCTTGAGCATGGTGTTGATGATCTTTTCCTTGAAGTCCTTTCGCGAAAGGCCGGCGGGCCGCTTGCCAGGCGCCTTTGTCTCGAGTGCAAAGTCGAGCGTTTGGCCAACGGTCAGAGTGGGATGGTGGTTCTCGTCTTCCTCGCAGTAGACGGCCTCGCCACGATACCTCTTGGCAAAGAGGTCGGCGTCGAATGGGCCGTACAAGACGTCTCCATCTATCTTTGTGTATCCGTATCGCTGGTTGCTGATGACCTTGAGGAAGGTGGTGCAACCACTGCCTGGCTTTCCGAGAACCAGGACCATCTCACCGGGCTTTACGACACCCTTGAAATCCTTGAGGATGTCGAACTCGGTGCCCTTCTTGCCCAGGCCCAGCAGGCTGGCGGCCGTTTCAACCACATTGAAAAAGGATACAAATGCATCGGGAAATGTCTGGACTCCATGTTAGCTGCGACGACGGACGTGCATGTCCCAAACCAAATGGCTTACCTTTACGTAATTCTTGACACCACCTGCGTGGGAGTTAGCGCTCATGTCATGTAGATGGTATGCAGGGTGGAGCCATACCAATACCGCTGACGGTGAGACCATCCCACATGACGCCGATGCGCTTCGACTTGATTCCAGCCGCCTCTTCTTCGTTGCGAGAACCGCGCAATGTTGCTTCGAGGTCAAAGGGCTCGTCCGAGGTGTCGGAGCCCTCTGCAGCCACCTTCTCGACATCGGCAGGGGCAGTCTTGTCCTTGCGGCTTTGCCTGCTCTGGACGCGACTCAGGCGGCGCGAGAGGTTGCTGGCGCGGGAAAGCTCTTTGGAGAGTTGGGCGAAATCCGACTCGGCACGCTGGACGTCGACGCCGTAGGGGTTTTCGGTTTCCTGTGGCTTGGGCGAGTTGCGCGCGGTGCTCTCGCCGCCAATCGAGGCTGTCCTCATACTGGCGTTGTCGTGTGCATGCTGGTTGCGATTGGGGTGGATGGGCTCGAAGGTGGCGCCCTCGGTGTGCTCGCGAGCGTGCGTGTTTTGTAGGCCGGCGTTGTCCATGGCAGGCGGGCGGTAGTGGGCGCGCGCCCTGGTGGTTGATCAAAGGGTCGCGAAGCTGTGTGCAGGCAGAGAGAGGGAACGACGGGCCAGTGCAGAGGGAGAATTTAAAGAAAGCAGCAGGCCGGGCAGACAATGGCCAAAACCAAAAAAAAAAAAAAAAAGAACGCAGCACCAAACAAAACGCAACGGGCAGCCTAGCGGCGGGGTGGGAAGGCGGTCGCGACAAGGCTAATGAAAAGAAGAAAAGAAATGTCAGGGCCGGAGATAAGAAGGACAGGAGACGGGCAGTGGGGCAGCTAGGCGTCGGGGCATTGGAGAGTCAAGGCCGAGTAGGGTGGATAGGCACGACGACATACTAGGATACGACTACTACTAGCAGGCGACGTTGACACGGGGTGAGGCGGCCGCGGCCGTGTCTGTGATGCACTCATAATGACTAAAGCGGGCGGCGCGTGCCTGAGCGCTAGGGTTGGGATGGCGCAAACGGTTGAGAAAGCATGGTTGGGGTTGGAGACAACAAGTGCGGCCAAACGAGTTTCAATGGGCCGAATATCTAGACGTCATGCCCAGTGTGCGCCATGGCGGCAGGCCGTCGAGGGCGACTGCCGGCACCGGTGTGCGGCATCCATGTGGGATGCCTCGGGCATGCATGGTGCAGGCCGGCCGTGACTGTGCTCACGGCCATGGCAGCAGGTGTGCTACTACGTCTGGCAGCTGTGACGGTGGCGGCGATGGTGGGCGTGGATGTGCGCGCGTGTGGGTGGGTGGGTGGGTTCGTCGTAGTCGTTGGTCGGTGGTCGGTGGTGGTGGTGGTGGATGGGGTCGGGGTTGAGGCGGCCTGCTTCCGCTAAGGCTGATGTTTTGTGGCGCACCGCTTAGCTGACGGGGCTCCACCCAATCCACTGCCGTGCATGTGCATGGCCTTGCATTCACGGGTTTGTCAGCGCGCCGAGTTCAGCGTCTTGGCCTATGACTCATGTTCTGGCCAGTTGTGGGCAGTCGCGCGCCCCGCTCGACTCGCAATCAGCATGTGGAGAGGCACCCTATAGTACTTTACTCTACGACTTACTGCTACTGGTATATACGCACATGTGCCGCGGCAGCTGGCCTGTCTTGTCTCGGGTCTGCTGCATCGTCGTCGCCCGCGGCAACAAGGTTTGGGGCGGCGGCAGCAGCAGCAGCAGCAGCACATAAGACGCAGCATTACCCCGAGCCCGCGCCCATATGTTTATAGGCTCCTGAGCGCTCGACGGACAGCATAACGCGGTTGGTGCGCGGTGCTGGTCCGGGGGAGGGCACGGGCGGCCATCCCTGTGCATGTACGGACGAGCAGCGGGAGCGCGTTTATCGGCAGCCCAGCCGGGTCGAGCACGCCCGCTCCACTTCTGTCGACTCATCCTGACCCATTCTAGAATCATCCGCGACTATTGGTGCTGCGCCCTTTCCCTGCTTCTGCTTATTCTTCGGTGCCCAGTGCTTCGGCACACACGCATACAAGTCCAAGTACATGCCCCCCTTTCTTCTCGCCATGGCCGCTGGTGTCAGAAGCAGCGCCGCCACCACCGCTTTCCTCTTCTGGTCGTGCGCCGCCCCGTCAGCCACTGACATAAGCATGCCGCGGAAAAACAAACATCCACCAGCTAACCGCCGCTAGCCTTGTCGCCAGGACAAGCTACCCCCCCCCCCCGTCTGCGTCCTGTCGCTCGTGTTTCTCCTTCCGCCCGTGCTTAACGCCGTTATTTCCACCTCATCCTGCAACTCATCACCCATGCCAGCGCGCATCCAAACCTGATACCCGAATCGTGAAACGCGCTAACCACTTCCAGCCGCCATCGCCCTCCGGCATTCGTCCGCACCCGCCACGCTTTCCTCGGACAGCGTCTGTCAAAAGTCATCGGTCTGAACCACCCTCTATCCACTTTTTTGGTATAATCCGACACCACATATTCATTTTATCGGTTGATTTGTTTTACCACTGTGCTCAACATGTTGCACGGTACATTTTGAAACGCGCCCGAGGCACCGAAGCACACAACACAAGATGATCTACTTCATCTTCGCCATCACATCATACGATGTCGACAGAATGGCTCGTTTGGTCTTTTCTATCCATGTGCCAACTTCAAAGATCCCCTGGCTAGCGCTGCTGAGAGTTTCTACCCCAGATGACTGGACACCTAATGCCAACCCATCGCTTCCGCTGCTGCTGCAAGTCAGCACATTGTATCCCCCCATGTACAAACTATAACACCCACAGCGCGACGCGACTCTCTGACGCCAGGTCATGTGCTCGCACGTGCCTCAACCACATGTTGAAAAAATATCCGTCTTTGTCCGTGCATTTCTGTTCATCACTTCCTAAGAAATGGTTTCACTTTCGTCCAAAACCTAGACGTGGGCAATGTATGCAACTTGGGCGCTGACGTAATCTACAAAGTGACCAACCCACAAATCTATACAAGAAAACAGATTTCACACATGCAAGAAAAATGAAAATACAAGATGCTTGCATTCACCCATCCATGCATGACTGTCGAAGAAAGAATATCAATCTCCAAAATTCTTCATCCAGACACTGTTACACTGACAATGAATTAACCGGTCCCTCTTCCTCGCTAATCTCCATCAACCATCTTGATCGGGCCCCTTACCACATACATCCATGCATGCATGCATACTCGCTCCATCACGTGCACCGTGCACCCGACCCTTTCCAGCAACCTCCCCCTCACCCATGTCCTTGCCGCACATCTACTTTGCTTTGTTTGGTTTAGTCGCTTTCTACTCTGAATCCTAAGCCTAGTCCTACTCTTACTCTTACTACTACTCGTCTTGCTACTACTCGTCCAACTACTTCCACCACGCAGCAGCAGTACGTGTTTTGCATGGTATTTATGACGTCTACCATAAGAGTACTACGGATTCTCTTCATACTACTACTATTTTCACCACTAATATACCAACGACGACGGCATTATAGAGGAGTGGTGGGAGAATAATTGGAGCAAGTGGTTTCTATGATATGCTATATAATGGCACAATGCACGACCCAAGACAGCAGCAATAAGTAGTAGACTACAGTATAATACAGGTGCTAGTCTGGTGGTAACCTCCCGTCTCTAGCCAAGTACATGTTCCTCTATTAAAGTGCTATGCTATGCTTCATCAGGTACAAGGCTGGAATATGCTAGGTGGGTGTGGGGAATACTGTGGTAATGCATAGCTGATTCTGTGGTGGGTGCTGCATTGGGAATATACAAAGGGGGGGGGGGAGAGAAAGTAGGGGAGTAAAGAAGTAGAGAGGAGAAGAGGAGAAGAAATCTATACCACCTGCTTACAACAAACCCGCTTAACAATACAAAAGACCGAAATATGTACACAACAGAGAAAGAAAAAAAAATATATATCAGCATTCTGTGCATTTTGCTTGTATTTATCCAAAGTAGACTGGCAGAAATCAAGTACTCGTCACACTTGTACTAGAGAAGAAGAGGAAGACATGCAGGAACAGATGCAGCATTCCCCCCCACCCCTCCACACATTCATACCCCAAGAACAAAAAAAAACAAATCCCACCTCAGAAAACCAGAAAACACTTCTACTTACACACTCCAAATATCACTGCTTGACGAAGGATATTCAAACCCAAAAAAAAATCAGGCATCAAGTTCGACACTCTGATATACTCTCATACCAGTTCTCCTGTACTGCAATATCAACTTGATCGTAATATCAACTTATTCGTAACAAGCCAACAATTGTATACCACTCACTTGCCTGTAGTCGCTATGGCAATGCTTTGGTTTTTTTTTTAGATAGTTTAGCGTATTTGCTACGACGATTGAGATTTGTGGATAGTAAGAATTTGGATAGATACTAATGTACTTTGTACCTGGTAAGACTATTTGGTGATGTATATTAAGAGGTGCTGGAGTTGGATGCGGGGGCTGACAATATACATAGAGAGAAGGAGAGAGAGAAGGAGAGAGAGAAGGAGAGAGAGAAGGAGAGAGAAGGAGAGAGAAGGAAATCCAGCCTATGCACACTCAATATAAACATATCCCTTGCAGATAGATATCAAAAAAAAATAAAAGTTGAATTTGGGTATGATTTTGCTAAGCCTTATCCTATCCACTCCACTCCACTCCACTCCACTCCACTCCATGCCATCTCCCGTTCGTTCATTCATTCATGTACCTCCCAACCTCCCCCTCCCTCCATCCGAACCTTGACTACTCCACCACTCCTCTCCAAAAACAAAAAAAAACGCTCAACATACGTACGTACATGGATGAACATGTTCTTTCTTTCTCGCACAAAAGAAAAAGCCGCAAAAGCCAAACTGGCCAAAAAAAAACTGGGTACTTAACAGACAAGAACAAGAACAAGAACAAGAACAAGGCTCTCTCTCTCTCTCACACACATACACTTTGCAGATAGATACATAGCAAAAGTACATGAGAGAGTAGATAAACTAAGCAAAGCAAAGCAGAGCGAAAGCAAATAAGCAAAGTACTTTCATCTTCCTCTTCTTCCTCTTGAACCATGCCCAAAAAACCCAGCACTCTTCTTCCCTGCTTTTCCCCTCGTCTTGCTCTTCTTGTACTGTATCAGCTTTACAACGAGTCAAGACAAGACAAGACGATGCAAGCAAACAAGGCCGCACCTTCAACAGAAAACACCAAAAAAATTGACAAGGGGATAACATGTGGAGCAACAGAATGGGCATTTTTTCTTCTTCTTCTTCTTCTTCTTCTCCTTTGATATCTGAACGTAGAAAAAAAAAGACGACGACAATACATCAGACGAGTTTCTGGGGGTAAATTGCAGGACCACCAAAAAAAAAAGAACGAGTCCACATACAACGACATGGGACAACGACCAACGACAAAATGCCCAACAGATGGCCGAACAACAACAAAAAAATACAGCACTACAACTACCTCTTCAACAAACCGGCTTCAAGTGCCAATTCTGATTTTTCATCCGGCACATTACTGCCAGCACTACCAGCACCAGCACCAGCACCAGCACCAGCACCACCGGGGAGAGGGACTCTAGACTTGGTCTCGGCATGTCCCAACGCCAGCTGCGACTGTGGGTATTGGTGTGAATGTGACTGCGACGACGAAGAAGGAGGCGGTCTCCTTCCAATACGCGCAAGCCAACTCTCCGCACTCTGCACGGTTCCATCAACGACGGTGGTAATCTGGCCCATCATGTCGAGACCCTCTTTGGCAAACGCCAGCATGCGGTTTGCGCCGCGGACTTCGTCGCCGCCCGTGCTGTCGTGGCTGGTGTTTCTGCTGGCGAGTTGCCAGCGCTGCGGCACGGATAAGAGTTGAGTGCGGACGACGGTTTGGGCGTTTTGCGGGAGGGCGCCGCCCGTGTAGCGCGAGACGGATTGGACGACGGATTGGAGCGTGGTCCAAATGTCTGATGAGAGGGCCTTGATGCGGTTGGCGATGCGGCGGACTTGGTCGTCCTTGTCGTGGTCGACTAGCCCCATTTGCGCCATGTTGCCGTTGAGCTGGGCCTTTTCGTCTTGGCTGGTGGATTGCCTCTGGTTGCGGAGGGCGGCCTCGTACTCTTCGAGGACGAGCTTGAGCGCACGCATGACCGAGTCAATGTGTGTTGTTGCGCTGCGGAGGAGCCCAAGACACAGCTTCAGCGAGCGGAGTGATGTCTCGGAGAGTGCTACACCGAGTCCAGACGTGGTCATGATGAGCTGTGTCGACCAGTTGACGCGACGGTCTTGTGGCGTGTTGGACCGTTGCTCTGGTGACTTTTGTGCATTCGCGTCTCCTGATACAACCGCCTCTTCGTAGTTTGGAGATCGCTGGTCGTCGTAGGCCGGCAGTGATTCAGTGTACGAAGACTGGGAGCCGCCTCTTGTCCGTGACGCTGCGGCAAGTGCATCATCGACATCCATGGCATCGTCTGCAGGGCTCGCGATCCTCTGCCTCTTGCTTCGAGAAGCGTCACCGTCGCCCTGTTCGAGATCGCTAGGCCGGCGGTGTCCTTCGCCTAGATATCGGCGCAGGCTCTTTTCCATGCCCGTCCTTCTGCCGACAGACGAGACTGTATTTACCATGGGCGACCCGATATTGCGCTCCAGCAGCTCTGCGCCGTACTGAACCAGGCGCGGCGTGTAGCCCTTGGTGGTGTTGTAGGCTGATATGGAGCCATTGATGGAGCTGCCCAGCCACGGGTGGTTTGAGGTAATCAGAGAAAGCAGCGGTTCCGGAGGTTCAGCCGTGGGCGAGCGGGCAGACAGGGTGAGAGATCGGGCTGTTGGCGAGCGAACAAAGTCTGTAGTCTCTTGTCAGCATGTCCTATACACGACTCGCGTCATAAGCACACCCCGCGTACCTGGATTCCCCAGCCCACTTAGCGCCTCAGCGGCCAACCGTACATCCGGGTCGTCCATACTGACGCTCGTTTCACGTCTGCTTGTCGTGTCGTCTGGCACGCTGCGTATGCTGGCCGTGTCCATGGGACTTCCCATGTCTTCGCGCGAGAAGCCCTCTGGCACGCTGGGAAAGGTCGCACTGTTGGGCGCGGGCAGCACGCCCCAATGCGGCGCCTCAAAGTGCGCGCGCGGGCTGTATTCTATCGAGTTGTGCGGCGTGTGGCGAGCCTTGGTCTCGGGCAGGTGCAGCGACTTGATGCCTGGAAGCCGTGCATTGTCGTGGTGGTTGTGCGTGGGGAGATGCGTGGGCACCGACGGCAGATGCAGCGACTCGGGCTCGTGTTGCGTGTATGCAGGCGGCGGGGCAGGCTGGAGCGGGCGCTCTTGTTCCATGGCGGAGTTGTCGTTGTCGGCGTTGTCGGTGTCGGCGTGGTTGAAGGGTGCGGCGCTTGTGATGCGGGCGACGGGTGCCCCACGTATGCTCGCTGTATGCGCCAACCACGGGCAGGCGATATTTTTCGCGATGGCGTGCGGGAGCGGTGCCGTGATGCGCTATGGCGGGCAAAGGCGTGGCAATGGTCCAGGACGGGGCCGGGGCAAAGGGCTCGAAAAGGGAATGGCACTTGGCGGGAGCGGAATCGGACGTCGGGGCGCAAATTGAGGGCGCGGCGGTGATGTCGGTCAGGGGAGGCGAGGCGTCAGGCCAGCGGCAGCATGGCAGGGCGGACAGCAGGCGGTGGTGGTGGTGGTGGCGGTGGTGGTAGTGAGCGGCGGGCAGTGGGCATGGCCGGTGTGGACGAGGCCAAGGATCGAGAGGAGCTGGGAGCGACAATGGGGGAGACGCCAGACGAAGAACGCCCGGCGGCAGCAAATTGGGGGTCACGACAAAAGCCATGAATCTCACATGTCAGTCCTATCACATGTCACCGGCGATCCACCACCACCACCGCCCACCACCCACCAGTCCACGCCACCCTTCCTGGCTTGGCACCCACTGCCCCGTGCGAATCAACACCCGTAGCCAGCCCAGTCTACATGTAAGTATGCACACCACGCCTACATACGTGTTCAGCCGTTTGCGCTGATGGCCTTCTGCAGCGTCGACGCGGGCGTTGGGCTGTTCCTCCTCCTCCACCACCACGCCGCATCTCACGAACCCACCCATGCCATGCCATGCACGTCGGCTCAACCACCAGCCGGAGCCGATAGGGACGTGGTCGACATGGGCATGGCCCGCAGCCCATCCACCGTTGGTCAGCCTTGTGCCTGTCTTACTCGATCCATCCACACACACACACACACACACACCCTCCACCTGCGCTTGCACGTGTAAATTACCTCAATTTGACCCAGCTTCCCCACATCAGCCCTGCAAACCTCCGATAGCCGCACCACCACCACCGCCACCACCACCACCCGGCACTTGACCTGCCGAGCCTGCTCACAACAAAGCACACGGACAACAGAACATGGCGAACCCTTCTGACTATTATGCATTATGTTTCGTTCGAGTGTCTTCTTCTTCTACGAGTGCGCAGACCGCCCCATGCCAAAGCCCCATACCAACACCAGAGTTGTCGTAACGCAATCCGACCAACCATGCGCTTACATGCTTTTATCGTAACACGGGGCCCGACCAAACCGTCCGGCCCCAAACATAGCAATTACAACAAGTATCAAAACCGCTGGCCCCTTGCGGCCATACCGTAGCAAGAATAAAGTCCCAGGAGCCCGGCCACGCTGGTGGCTCCTCTTTGCCAGACGTCCATGTGCGAAGCTGCGCCGCCCCAACCGTCGTTGCCGGCTAAGCGACGCACCTCGGCAGACACCACCATGGTCGCCGTCGCTTATGCCTTGCGGCTGCGGGTAGCCCGTCCGTTGGGCGTACCATTCGCCGACGTGCCCGTCGCAACGCCGTTGAGGGCAGCGCCGCGCGTAATCGACAGGCGCCTGCGGGCCTCGCCAACAGTCGGCACCTTCTCGTCCTTCATCTCCACCAATGCGCTGGTAGCCCGGCGGCGGCCCTTGGGCACCGGCTTCTTGTACGTGGCAAAGTAGAAGGCGAGGAACAGGAACAGGTACGACGTGATGATGCAGATGCCCGAGATGGCCGCAAATTCCTCGCCAGCACACTTGCCCATGTTGGGGAGGTGTGGCCAGTAGGTGCTGGTGAAGTAGGTCCACGACGCAAAGTAGATGAAGCCTGGTTCCCGTGTTAGCCATTGCCGCCTAGCGTACCGTAGAGAGCCGCCTTACCAAGGTCAAGCACAAACTGCGTGATTTGTCCAACCGTAATGTACTTCTTCCACCAGATGCGGATGCCTCGCGCGCTCTGGAAGTAGTACCAGTACATGACGACGTGGACCGCCAAGTTGAGCGTAATCACGGGCCATGACACGGGCGTGTGGCCGATGAGCTGCGTGTAGCAAAGCAGGGCCGTCGCACCATGGTGGTAGGTGTGGAGGAAAGCTGCAAAAAAAACAAATCATTAGCTTGACGCCACATAGGCTGCTATTAAATGCACATACTCAGGGGCTTCTTCTTCAAGAACAGGAAGCAAGTGTCAATCAGCTCGAGGAACTTGGTGAGGTAGTTGAGCTATGCAAACGTTAGCCCGGCCAGACAGTCGGTGTGCATGTGTACACGCAGCACGAAAAAAATACAACAAGGTAGAGAAAAAAAAGAGAACACGTACATAGTAGAGAATGACAAGCTTGTCGGTCCATCCACCCTGGTGGTCGCAAATGGCGAAGAAAAGACCCTTCCTAACCACCGTGGGGATCAATTGCTCGGCGAACAGCAGCAGCAGCGCCCCGCTAATGGCCGTCAGGTAGAAGTTGTGCACCTTGAACAGAAAGCTGAGCTTGAAGGGCTCGCGATTGCGCATGAGCTCGCGCCCGCCGAAAATTACAACGTAGTATGCCATGAGCGTCACGACACACGTCTTGAAGGTCGAAAGCGGCGTCTCGCCCTGCACGAAGCGGAAGTCCTGCGGCTTGTAGCCCGCAATGGACTCAAACGCCTTTTCGAAAATGGGCCACAGGGCCACGCCAAAAGGGCGGTCGAGCGTCGGCGCGCCGGCCTGGAGCCAGTCGGGGTTACCCATGTTTTTGCGGGAGATGTGTTATGTTTGTCGATTTGGGGGGTCGATGTTGGTCGTCGTCGTTGTCGTCGTCGTATTCGTGCAGAGGACAAGTTTATAAAGCACGGAGCTGGCGGAAGCGGTGGGATCGGGCGAGGGGATTTGTGTTGTTGTCGCGTGGATTCTGGGATAAGTTGCGCCCTATCGAATCGGGGGGGACGGCCTAGCCAAGTACGCAAGGGAACAACCAGCGAGAGAGAAGGGAAAGGTAATGGGAACCCAACGGGAACACACACACACACACACACACACACGAACACACACACCAAGGCGAGGGGGCGCAAAGGAGCGACAAAGAGAACGATGTGAAGAAGCGAATCTCACACCCAACGAGCAGAGAGAGAAAACAAGTGCAGACGTGCCAGAAGCCAGGGCCGGGCGACAGTTTTCTTTACTGCAGCGCTGGCCGGAAAGGAGGTCGGAAATGACCGCTGGCGTCGTCCGCCCATTGGCGCAGATCTGGCCTAACGAGCCGCTGGCCTCTCTCGTCCGAATTGCTCGTCTGCTCCTACACACATGGGGAGGGGGGGCCTTTTTGCATGATTGACCCCCAAGCACGGCCATGGTCCTGCTGGCCAACTCGCACTCGCTGCTTTCACCTTCACTTTGGCTTCGCTGCTGACTTGCTTGCCGCCAAGCCTTACACGCAGGTGCAGGTAGAGTGAGCGAGATGGCATCATCGCCCTGCCATGCCGCATGCCGCATGCCACATGCTTGTCGGCTGCGAGCCCTACCAATGTTTCGAAACACGCTCCAAGTGCCATGCCATGCTCCATCCCTGTCCTCACGCGCCTCGCACGTAAGTGCCCACAATGCCATGATGATTCTGATGCCCAGCTCTGCCGGATGCTGGCGCAGAGCCTGGGGGGAGGGGGCGTGGCACGTCCCAAAGCGGCATAGCCTCGGAGGCCTCGGCCTACCGCGCCCGACAAAGCCCCTTATTGTCCCTCGCAGCCGCATTACTTGTATGGGCTAGCTGGCTTACATACACACAGCACATTCGGCCCACCATACCGCCACATGTCGTCTTCACCGCAACGACGGTGAGCCATGGCTAATATATATACATACACAACAGGCCATGCTCCCCCTTGCCTCTTCGGCAGCATGACAAATTGACAACCGTGTCTACAACTGCCCTGTGTCCAATAAACTCTAGCCCTATACTTAACAAGACAGTAGCCCATTCATCCTGCCCACATGCCTGCACTGCCTGCTCCCTTGTTTTTTTGGCTGGGACCCGTCCCTGCATACACCACACACACACACACACACAAGTACCCTGGGCCCCATGCTCGAGCCCCTCACGACACCCGGCACACAATGCTTCTTGAACATCTGCTATTGCATATACATTGGTACAGGGAACCCCTAGCAGGTCACCCTCACTACTCTCTATAGGGCCCCCAAGACAGAAAAAAAGAAGAACATCCAGAACACCATTGTGTCAAAATCCGTCTTCTTTTGGGGGACTCTGGAACCCGCGCAACCGCTTAATGCCAACAAGAAACGTGCCATATCGCCACTACAAGCTATACTCAAAAGCCTACGCAGAGACCAAGACAACATGAAAAAAAAACACAAAAAGGACAAAGCAGCACACTGCACTCTACGAGCTCGTGACCCGCGTAATGCTACCCCCAGAATTGGCCCTTGCCCGTCCAGAAGGCGCTCGCGACGAGACAGCGTGGCCGGATGAAGAGTTGGGCCGGCTGTTGCTGCGAGGTCGACCAGCCGATCGGCGAGCACTCGACGACACATGGTGCTCCCCTGATGAAGAATGGTGCCGTCGCTGCAAACACACAGAGCACAAACACGTCAGATCCACTTGAACCCAACGCAAGCCTTTGGACGGGAAGAAGAACAACAACAACAACAACAACAAGAAGAAGAGAAGAGAAGAAGAAGAAAAAAAAGACCTAGGAGTCTAGGGATAGAATTAAGAGTAAATCGATTCGGCCACAAAGAATGCTCGTCTCGAGTTCTAGGGACTTAAGAATCAACGTACCGAGGTTTGGCTGCCTTGACGCTCATAATCTTTCGGCCGCCTGTCTCTCGATGCCGCCCCATCGTCTTGAAGACGGAGATTTTCCAGTCGTCCTTGAGCAGAGTCATCCACGCGTGCCGACGACTTGTCCGCCGTGCCATTTGAGCGTGATTCTGCAAGCTTGGCCAATTTGTCCCAGCGGTCTAGTCGGCTTTGCTGCCTTTGCGTCGCGTTGTTTTGCGACTCGGCATAGTCGTGCGAGCAGTCGTCAAACAGCTGCGGATTGACTTCCATGAATAGCTTCATGGCATTGTATACCATGCCGTGAATTGTTCTACGTGTCCTCGTTAGCAGGTGGCATTGGGCCACGCAAGGGGGTGCTGTAGCATACCGATTCCAGTGGCCCTTTGAGTTTTCGTACAGCGGGGCAAACATGATGGGCAGGATGACCTCGACATTGTCACTGACGAGATTGCAAAAGTATTCGTTGTTCCAAAAGTACAGTGCTCTCTCGGCAACCTGGAAGTGCGGGCTGGCGACCGACTTGGCGAGCTGGTTGAACAGAGGTTCTTGCACCTTTGCAAACTCGGCCGGATCCATGACCTCGAAGATGTCCTCGACTTCGTTGAGGAACATGACCTCCTTGGTGCTGTTCACCTTTGGCCAATACCGGAGGAGGCCCAAAACAACCTGCACATGTAAGCCTAGCCGGTTAGACGGAGCGTGCCCACTCACCTCTTCTGTCAAGGCCGCATCCTTTTCCAAGAACTGGACAATGCAATATGCCAATTGCGGGTGGTACATGCTCAGACTCTTGACCTTGTGCAGCGGAATGAGCACCCTTGTGAGGAAGAGCTTGTGTTCCTCCTTGAGCGGAAGAGCAAACCCGTTGATAATGGAACCGAGGATTTCCAGCAGCTCAGCGATTCCATTGAAGCGCTCGGTCTCGTAAATGAATTGAAAGAAGACGTTGTTGATAGAACGGCGAATGTACGAACGCAGATTGAGAAACTTGCCGTATATACGATGCAGTGTGGTTTTCAAAAAGTCGCGCTCTCTAGGATCCTCTGAGTCGAAAAGATCGAGTAGCTGCAAACATTAGCCTCGCAGTCGTGCAATTTGTCCATGGCAGGTTACCTACGCTGAGCACAAAACTGTGGTCTATGTATGCTTTGGCAATGTTTGTGTTAAAGTCCTGGCTTTCGATGAAGCGCAGGAAGAACTCGTAGACAACCTGGATGTGCGGCCATGCCACCTCGAGCACGGGCTCGTCTTCCTCGGGATCAAAGGCCTCGCCTTGGGGGTTCATAGGGGGTGGAATGGGCCGGAACAGGTTCTTGGCAAACATTTCGACGACGCGAGGATACATCTTCTCCGTGATGACCTGGCGGTTGTTGGCCACATAGTCGAGTAGCTCGTGCAGGGCCAGGCGCTTGATCTCCTTGGACTTCATGTCGCCGCTGGCATCGTTGAAATCGAAGATGATGTTGCATTGGTCAATCTTCTGCATGAACAGCTCCTCGCGCTTGTTGGGGGGCACCTCGTGGAAGCCGGGCAGCTTCTCCAGTTCACGCTGGCGCTGGTCCGAGATGTCGAAACGCGACGAGTGCTGCCGCTTGGGCGTCCTAATACCTTCAATGTTGTCCTTGGGCGTCGCTTGAAGACGGTCGAATATGCCCGACTTCTGGCCCGCCTTGGGAGGCGCAAGGTCGCCCGGCATTGTCTCGGCGGCGCCCGGAGGAGGAACATGCTGCAGGCAATACTTAGTCTGCGTCTCTGAGATGCACGAGGGTGCGGCGCGCCAGTACTTACAGGAGCGCTCGGGCTAATGACGACGCTCGGTGCCAGGGGCTGGCCGAGCCTAGAGGGCGTGCCTGGGCCTGCAGCGCCGGCATTGCCAGGACCGGCGGGATTCATCGAGCCTTGTGCGGCGTAGGGTTGCTGGCCGGCGGCGAGCGAGCCCGAGGCAGGCTGCTGGCTGGGCTGCATCGAGGCGTGGTGGGCAGCGGCGCCATCGGCAGCGGGCTGGCTCTTGCTGCGCGCATCCGTGAGCTGCGTCTGGGACGACGAAGGGGTGGCTTGGGCTGAGCCCGAGGGCGAGTGCGAGGCAGCGAGCGACGGCGAGGCCGTGCCGGAGTTGGAGTCTTTCTTCTTAGACGACTTGCCATCCTTGCTTCGAGAAAGCTGTTCGGACTAGACATGTTAGCCTCTGCGCAGCACGAGGGGCAGCGGGCACGGCTGGGGACGCAGGGGCTGGGGGGCACACGGAGACTTACGACCCTTTGCCTAAAGCCCTTCATGGTTGTGCAGGAGCGCCCACAGCCACGTCGTGGGCTGCGGAGGTGTTGCGGAGGCGGGCGTCCGAGTCTGAGGCAGGCCCCGAGGCGTGTCTGTCGACGGGTCGCGGTCCGGGAGGGCCAATGGATGCGAGCAGAGGGGCGCAGGCAGGGGGGGCGTCGACGGGTGAGGAGGCGTGCAGCTCAGGCCGACATGGAGGAGGGACGCGTGAGGTAGCAGATGGTGGCTAGTGTAGCCGTCTAGGAGGGTGCACGCACGGGGAGGCTGTCGAGGGAGGGCAGGGCAGGGCAGAGCTTCGCGAGAGGGGGCGGGCAGCGGGCAGCGGGCAGCGGGCAGCGGGCAGACGGCAGCTGGGGGCCGTGGGCAACGCGGCGTGGTGACGTAGAAGCGATCGGCCAGAGCAGGCGGGCGTGCACGAGAGAGCTGGAGAGATGAAGTCCAGCAGCAGGTCGTCAACTGACTGACAACTCAGGGCTGCTGCCAGACGGCCAGCGTCGAGTGATTCGCGCTAGCCGTCCCGTAGCGAGGCCGTGCGTTTGGTTTGCCTTGGGTCGCAGCCCAGCCCGCCCCGCCGCCGCCGCCGCCGCCGCCGCCCGTCACGACATCATCCTGCGACCTGCGACGACTGCACACGCCCGCCGCGCATGGCCCCGCATGGCCGTCGCCACGCCAGCTCGTGAAACCCAGCGCGCGCCGTGGCTGGCCATCCCCTCGCGCGCCATCTCCGTGGTCGAGCACCCGGCCATCGTCAGGAACGTCGACAAGGGCATTGCCTCGCTGGGCGGGCCCGTCAAGCTGAGCAAGGTCCGCCGAACACGACGACGACGACTGCTGCTACCAAGCACCACGCTGACTTGTGGCCCAGGGCCTGCGTTCGAAACTGGAAACCACCGTCAACGCCGACGGCGACGACGAGCTCAAAAAACTCATTTCCGTCTCGCTGCGCCCCGACGACCCGTTTGCCAAGCGTCTGCTGTCCACGCCAGTGCGAACCAACAACGTGCTTCTCAAGGTGACAGTGCCCAAGCGGACCGGCCGCAAGCGGAGGCGCGGCTCTTCAGGGCCCTTTCTGCCCTTTCTGCCCCCGCACGCAATCGCTCCCAGCAGTAATGCACTCTGCGACGCCCACGCCTATGTCGACGCCCCAACCATCTACCGAAGTCTGCAGGACAATGCATCGACATACAAGGTCACCCTCGCCGGCGTCGTCGACGAGACTCACCGGTTCAGGAGTAAGCAGTCCACTGCCAACCAAGTGCAGTATCCATGGCTGACCACTCAGACATGCCCGACTTGCAGTACGCGGCCTCTCACAACCACACCATGCTCGGCCTGCGCAACCACATACTTCCCAGGCAATGTGAGACTACCCCAAAGCGTCCCTAGACACAGCTGATGCCTTTCCAGACGACCAGCTGAAAAAGTACCACATCAACACCGCGGCGGGCGCCGACTTGACCAAGAGTGTGGGCCCATCCGCAGAGTTTCTGCAGATGCCCATTGCATTCAATTACCGGTATGTGCAGGGCGGCACCCGTCCCACGCTTGCTAACGCCTCCTCAGATTCCAGCAAAACTCCAATGTCAAATACACCGACCAAGGCGTCGTCAACATCCAGAGGAGCCTGGCTTACAACACATACACCATTGTCAAGCCCACCGACGAGCATGTCCCCACCGGACCCAGACCGGGACTGCCTGCAGAGAGGGATCTCTCGCCTTACATGCAGTCGCTGATTGCCAACATCAGAGCCCTGCTTCTTCAAAGACCCATCGTCACCCGACAGCTCCTGTACAACAGGCTCGGATGGGACAAGCGCACCAAACTCCGACAGGCCGCCATATACTGTGGCTTCTTCTTCGAAAGTGGTCCATGGCGCGAGGCACTTGTACGGTGGGGAGTTGACCCTCGCAAGGACCCCGAGTACCGCAAATACCAAACAGTGTCTTTTCTGTCGTATATCAAGTCAGGCACATCAAAACACCGCGCAGTGTTTGATCAGCACGTCATGAAACTAGCAAAGATGTCCCCGGAAGAGCTGGAGTCTGAGCATACCTTTGACGGAGTCCATGTTTCGCAAACGGGAAACCTGTTCCAGTTTTGCGACATCACTGACCCGCTCATTTCCAAGATTTTGGCTACCAAAGACATCCGAACGACCTGTGCACCGACCTTTCAGGGCTGGTATCATGTCGGAACGTGGGCCAAAGCGACAGTGATCCTCAAGGATAAGATGAATGCAATCATCGGCGGCGAGAAGCCAGACGACTCGATATACCAGCGTATTATCGAATGGCCAGAGCTGTGGGATGACAAGGAAATGGCGGCCCAGTACAAAGCAGAGATTGACGATCGCCAGATTCGCCATGAAAAGAGAAGAGAGCATCAAGTCATGCACAACGTCCGCTGGGCTGCAAGAAACCCACGATACGCCTTTGAGAAGATGGAGACAGAGCATGATCAGCATGGGCACCCTGGCGAAGGAGAGGAGCCAGAGGAGGTTGATGTTCCTGAAGACATGACTGAAGACCCCGTCGTGGCCGACACAGTGTTAAACGCAGACATCGAGGCAGATGATAACGATGCGGGTGAGGATGGAGAGGGAGACGATGATGGTGAAGACGAAGACGAGATGCAAGACGACGAACAAGACGACGATTCATACGGGAGCTCAGAGGGGGAAAACGACAGCGACAGCCCTGTGATGTCTGTCCGGGCTGTCTCCGAAGGCCCAGCGCCATTTGGAGGATACTACAGAGTATAAAAGCCACGCACCATGATTTGTGACTTGATAAACAATCTGATTACAATCTCAACTCTGACAGCATTTCATCCTCTTCGTGTCTTGTGATAGACTTGTTTTACGGATTGAGTAATAGAGCGCAAAGTCTCACATGCGACTCAAGGAGAGCCGATCAAGAGTATGCAAACCGGGGCAAAGTTTGTATTTTGCGCTGGATTTTAAAATTACCTAGTTTCCTGTCTGTGCTTGACGTGCAGTGCGTGCACACGAGTGTAGTCTGCCTTCAGCCTTAGGAAAACGGCGACCCACTTTTCGGCGCTTGGCTTGGGTGCAACTCAGATCGCCTGAGCTTTCGTTTTCAGAACCTCCCGCGAAATCGCACCACCGACATCACCACTCGCCCACGTATCGCCGGCTTCGTACGCCCAGTAGCCTCCCATCACCCCCAAGTGCTATTCGCCAGCTAATTGAACCGCACCATGTCCTTTGTCCGCGCCGCGTCAAAGGTCAGCCGAGTGGGCGTGCGAGTCCCGGCCCACCGAGCAACCCCCGTTGCGTTGAACGCCCAGCGCACCTTCTCGCAGTCGGCTGTCCGAAAGAGCGACGCGCATGCCGAGGAGACCTTTGAGGAATTCACTGCCAGGTACGAGGAATCCGTGGAGGGGCTCGGGCGTCCGGGGAGGAATAGTGGGACCACAGACTGCGGACAGCCATTGAGCCGGATTGATTGCATCAGGAGCTACAGCGCTGACTCTTGTGTCTTGAATGCAGGTATGAGAAGGAATTCGAAAAGGTCAACGATGTCTTCGAGCTCCAGGTACGTTTGTTGTGCCCGGCATGCGGCCCGCACCGGTTTCGCCCGATGTGCACTGAGCCAGATGGTGGGCTGTTGTGCACCACAGCAATGCGCTAACATTCTCCAGCGAAACCTGAACAACTGCTTTGCCTACGATCTCGTCCCCTCTCCCGCAGTCATCACTGCCGCTCTCCGCGCCGCCAGGCGTGTCAACGACTTCCCCTCTGCTGTCCGAGTTTTTGAGGGTACGTTCTTCTCTGCACCCCACGCATGTGCATCTGGACATTTTGTGCAGAAGAAGAGCGTGGACATGTCAAAAAATGACGCAACCAGCGAGGCAGCTCTGGGCTAACATACGTCACAGGTATCAAGTTCAAGGTCGAGAACAAGGGTCAGTACGCCGAGTACCTCGAGGAGCTTGAGCCGATACGTGAGGAGCTCGGTATCCCCCTCAAGGAGACGCTGTATCCCGATGAGAAGTAGATGGTTCCAGGCTGATGTGCTCGCTATCTGATCATCTCCACCTTGACATCGAATACCTCGGAGCGACCCAATGTAAATGCCACATTTCAATTCCTTAACTAGATGAGAGACCAGAAGCGAGCGCAGCCTGTACAACTATGTGATGTATTGCAAATATGAATAGTAGTCAATGTGTGCTGAGGCGGGTTACGGTCATGGCGAAGCGTTAGCTAGACGCAGTAGGTAGACGGAAAGAGACTTCGAGTTCAATGGTCTCAATTGCCATGTGCCGTGTGCTTTGTAAACGTAGGGGCGTCCTGGTACACTGTATCTATTTTCGTTTACTGGCTGGTATGATTACTCGGTATGACGCCGCGCTGGTTTGAGAGCCATGGTCGTGAGTGCTCGTCTACTGAACTGGACATTTGAATATTGGCAATCCATTGTAATCAACACTTCCAAGGGTCGTGGGAAAGAAGACGATGACGGCGATACCTGTGTCTTGATCTGTTTATTCGCAAGCCGTTTGCTGGCTATGGACTGCTCTGACGCATGTTATCGGAGATTCACAAGCGCCGATAGCGCTAGGCCTTGACTGGAATAGTGGCAGGGGCCAATGCGGCCCAATCAGACGCCAGCAGCCCACGGAACTTGCCGGTTCAGAGTCCAGGGCATTTCCGCATCTGCAGTCGGTCGTCAGTTTGAGTGCTCTGCAGAGCTCCAGACGCGACCAATACCAGCACCTGCTGGACGCGCCCTCCACCCCCACCACCAGTCCTCATTTCTCCATAACGATTGTAATGATCACTCAGGGCTTCTCGCCTATCCCTTCCTTTTCAACCTTTTAATATTACCCATTGCAACCACCTACCGGCGTTCCAGTCACACCACTGGGCTGTCACCAACGTAAATGCGCCTGCCTTCTCTCACATCGGTCGCGCGACGCACTGGATAGCTACCACACGACATAGCGCAGCCTGAACGGGTTGCAAGCAGGGGGGACGAGCAGCTGCTAGCTGCAACCACCATCGTCATGGCGTCTCACAACTTCGAGGCCATGGCCTCCAAACTGGATGACCCCAACTCTGGTACAGGGCGCTCTACACCCGAGACGCACGATCGCACATGGTCGCGCACATCATCCAAAGCGAACAGAAGCTGACTGCCGCAGATCTCAGGGCCAAGGGTACGCAGGCAATCGAGATACGGGACAACATTGAGAGCTACTGTCAAGGGCAGCAGTACAGCGCATTCCTCAACCACCTCGTCCCCGTCTTCCTCAAGATACTCGATGGAAGCCCGGTCTTCATATCAACGTCGCCCGAACAGGTGAGCGCTCAGCTCTCAGCAACAGGGCAGCCTTCTGACTCAAAGACAGCGGATACGGAACTGCATCCTCGAAATTCTGCACCGACTGCCGATGAACCCGGCCGAGGCGATCGAACCACATGCGGCCAAAATTGTCGACAAGCTGATGAGCTTGGTCAAGTTGGAGAATGAGGACAACGCCGTCTTGTGTATGAAAACCATCATGGACTTTCAGCGCCACCAGACCAAGGTGCTGGCAGACCGCGTCCAGCCATTCCTGGACCTGATCCAAGAGATGTTTGAGACAATGGAGCAGGCAGTACACGACACATTCGATACCAGCGGACCTGCGTCAGCCTCGCAGGGCGTCCCATCGACACCGAACAACCACCAGTTCTCGCAATCTCCTCGGCCCAGTTCACCGGCAACCGCCCTTAACTCTGGCCCTGCAGGCGACCTTGGATCCGAACACCTACCCACACGCATGCTCCTGAAGGGAATGCAGTCGTTCAAGGTTCTCGCAGAGTGCCCGATTATTGTGGTATCGCTATTCCAGGCCTACAGGAACTGTGTGAACAAGAACGTGAAACTTTTTGTTCCGCTCATTAAGAATGTGCTTTTGCTCCAGGCGAAGCCGCAAGAGAAGGCGCATGAAGAGGCCAAGGCTCAGGGCAAGATATTCACCGGTGTCAGCAAGGAGATTCGGAATCGCGCGGCATTTGGTGACTTTATCACAGCCCAAGTTAAGACGATGAGCTTTCTGGCCTATCTCCTTCGGGTGTACGCAAACCAGCTGAACGACTTCCTACCAACTCTGCCGGATATTGTCGTTCGCTTGCTCAAAGATTGTCCACGGGAAAAATCAGGTGCACGTAAGGAGCTACTGGTTGCTATACGACACATCATCAACTTCAACTTTCGCAAGATCTTCTTGAAGAAAATCGACGAGCTCCTGGACGAAAGGACCCTCATTGGGGATGGCCTCACTGTATACGAAACCATGCGTCCACTTGCGTACAGTATGCTTGCAGATCTCATCCACCATTTGCGAGACTCGCTCTCGAAGGAGCAAATTCGCCGGACAGTCGAGGTATACACGAAGAACTTACATGACAGCTTTCCAGGAACCAGTTTCCAGACCATGAGTGCGAAACTCCTTCTGAACATGGCAGAGTGCATCGCAAAGCTGGAGCCGAAGGAGGACGCTCGGTACTTCCTGATCATGATTCTCAATGCCATTGGGGACAAGTTTGCTGCAATGAATCGCCAGTATCACAATGCCGTCAAGCTTTCAGCACAATACAGCCAACCATCAATCGATGCGACAGACGAGAACCACATGGCTGTTCAAGACAGTCCGCCAGACTGGGATGAGATTGACATTTTTAACGCAACACCGATCAAGACATCAAACCCACGAGACCGGAGTTCTGACCCAATTGCTGACAATAAATTCCTGTTCAAGAACTTACTACATGGACTCAAGAACCTCTTCTATCAACTTCGAGCGTGTAACCCAGCCAAGATAAAAGAAGAGATTGACCCAGCCAATGCCTCAGCCAATTGGCATGAGGTATCATTCGGTTACAATGCCGAAGAGGTGGAAGTTCTCATCAAGCTTTTCCGTGAAGGTGCAAAGGTGTTCCGTTATTACGGCACAGACAAGGCTCCCGAGGGCCAAGGACTGTCACCAGGAGATTTCATGGGCAACCAACATATGATGTCGAGCGGCAAGGAAGAGAAGGACCTACTGGAGACGTTTGCAACCGTCTTCCACCACATTGACCCGGCCACATTCCACGAAGTGTTTTCATCCGAGATACCCCATTTGTACGATATGATGTTCGATCACCCCGCATTACTCCACGTTCCCCAGTTCCTTCTCGCGTCCGAGGCCACATCCCCCAGCTTTTCGGGAATGCTGCTGCAGTTTCTCATGGACCGGATCGAAGAGGTTGGCACTGCAGATGTTAAAAAGTCATCCATTATGCTTCGCCTCTTCAAGCTGTCGTTTATGGCAGTTACTCTCTTTTCCGCTCAAAACGAGCAAGTCCTCCTGCCGCACGTCAGCAAGATCATCACCAAGTCGATTCAGCTGTCGACAACTGCCGAGGAGCCCATGAACTACTTTTTGCTACTTAGATCACTTTTCAGGAGCATTGGTGGTGGTAGGTTTGAGCACCTGTATAAGGAGATTCTTCCACTTCTGGAGATGTTACTGGACGTTCTCAACAACCTTTTGTTGACAGCACGCAAACCCGCCGAAAGGGACTTGTTTGTTGAACTTTCCTTGACAGTGCCGGCAAGGTTGAGCAACCTTTTGCCACACCTCAGTTACCTCATGAGACCGCTGGTCGTTGCCTTGCGAGCTGGATCTGATCTTGTAGGACAAGGACTTCGAACTCTGGAGCTTTGCGTGGATAATCTCACCGCAGACTACTTGGACCCTATAATGGCGCCCGTCATCGACGAACTGATGGCTGCTTTGTGGGAGCATCTGAAGCCAAATCCGTACAGCCACTTCCATGCCCACACTACAATGCGCATCCTTGGCAAACTAGGTGGCCGCAACCGCAAGTTCATCACAGGGCCGCCAGAGCTGAACTTCAAGCCGTATTCGGACGACCAAGCATCTGTTGATATACGTTTGATTGGATCCACCAAAGACCGCGCCTTTCCTGCGGCAATTGGAATCGACACTGCAATTGCAAAGCTTCACGAGATTCCCAAGACACCCGCAGCGAAGAAGTCCGACACGTTCCACAAGCAACAGGCTCTCCGCCTCATCACAGCACACACAAAGCTGCTGGTCGGCTTCGATAGCTTGCCCGAGGATTTTGCGCAACTGGTCCGCCTGCAAGCTAATGACTTGTGTGCTAAGAAGTTCGATGCCGGATATGATATTTTGACTGCGTCTGAGCGCGAGAAGTCAATCACCAAGAAGAGCATGGAACAAGAGACCTTGAAGAAGCTGCTCAAGGCTTGTATCTTTGCTGTGTCTATACCCGAGCTGAAGACCGACGCTGAGGCTTTAGTGAGCAACCTGGCAAAACATTTCACGCTTCTACAGCTCGCAACCCAGTTTGCAATACTCAAGCACAAGACCAAGCCGTTTGATGTGCATTCGGGCGAAGGACCTGTTGTGATCGAAACAGACGTCATTTCAGAAGCGATTGGCGAATCTCTTGCGTCAGAGCATGCTGCTGTGCGCGACGCTGCTGAGCAAGCCATCATAACCATGCGAGATGCCACAAAGGCTATTTTTGGGAATGACGGCGCACTCGACAAGTTCGTCTTCTTCACTGAGCTTTCGAGCACCTTCTGCCACAACTGCCATGCGGATGACTGGTTCATGAAGTCTGGTGGAACTCGGGGTATTGAGATCATGATCAAGCAGCTGGGGCTTCCTCTGACTTGGCTCGTTCCCCGTCACTTCGAGCTTGTCCGGGCTTTGAACTTTGTGATGAAGGACATGCCCATCGATCTCGACTCGAAGACACGCATACAAGCGGAAGGACTCATCCAGGACCTCATTCGGCGATGTCATAAAAAGATCAAGAAGGAAGATTTTGACAAGGGCAACAACATCACGCTGAGACTGTGTCAGCAGCTTGTGGGTGATTTGTCGCACATGAACAAGAATGTGCGAGAAGCGACACAAAAGGCTTTCCAGGTGCTATCCGATGTTACCGAGTTGAGTGTGAGCGACCTCATCACACCCGTCAAAGACAGACTTATCCTGCCCATCTGGACTAAGCCACTCCGAGCGTTGCCTTTCAGCATTCAGATCGCCTACATCGACGCCATCACCTTCTGTTTGAAACTCAAGAACAACATCCTTGAGTTCAATGAGCAGTTGACGAGGTTGCTGATGGAGTCCCTTGCACTGGCAGATGCGGAAGACGAGCATCTTGCAAGCAAGCCCTTTGAGCAAAGGAATGCAGATCACATCGTCAGCCTGCGAGTGGCCTGTATTCGTCTTCTCTCCACTGCCCAGAGCTTCCCCGAGTTCAGCACGACACCGCCAAACCAGACCTTCCTCCGAATCATCGCCGTCTTCTTCAAGTGTCTCTACTCCAAGTCCCCCGAGGTTATTGAGGCAGCCAACATTGGTCTCTCGGGCGTCATCTCAGCAACAAACAAGCTACCCAAGGATGTTCTACAAAGCGGGCTCCGTCCCATTTTGGTTAATCTCCAGGACCCACGAAAACTCTCCGTGGAAAACCTTGATGGCCTGGCGCGTTTGTTGAAGCTTCTCACCAACTACTTCAAGGTTGAGATTGGAACCCGCCTTCTCGATCACCTTAAGAGCATCGCCGATCAGAACAGTCTCCAGAAGATCTCGTTTACCATGATTGAACAAAACCCAAAGATGAAGATTGTGACTGGCATCTTCAACATCTTCCATCTGTTGCCTCCGGCGGCGGCTACTTTCCTCAAGCAAATTATTGAAAAGGTCATCGAGTTGGAAACTGCGCTCAGGAGGACTCATTACAGCCCATTCAGAGAGCCTTTGATCAAGTACCTCTGCATGTATCCAAAGGAAGCCTGGGATCACTTTGCTCCCAATTTGAAGGACCACACCCAAGGACGCTTCTTTGCCCAGCTCCTCGTAAACCCAGCTAGCGAGGCTCTCCGCAAGCAAGTCACAGAAGATGTTCCCGGCTTCTTGAGCGCCATCAGCCCTGAGGGTACCGAGAAGGAGAAATGCCAGGCTCAGCTCAACGGCATTCACATTGCATATGCTCTATGCCAATGTGAGGAAACCAGCAAGTGGCTTGTTTCGGATGCAGACCTACGAAAAGGCCTCTTCGAAGCGGCCCGATCATTGGAGAAGAAGCTCAGGGCAAACAGCCTAGACGCAGACTTGCGCTTGGCAACTGAACAGGCTGGTGACCAGATCATGATCATCTTCACCACATACCTGAAGCATGAGCCGAGCAGCTTGGACTTTTTCTTTGAGCTTGTCGATGCTGTTACATCTGAGGAATTGAAGGCTTCACCAAGGTTGTTCGATTTCATCTACGAACAGATCATCTCCAGTGAGTCTGTGGACTATTGGAAGACAATTGTGAACAAGTGTATCGACCTTTACACATCTCGCAACTCTTCGCAGAAGACCAAGACTTTCATCTTCCGGAACATTGTCAACCCCATCTTTGCCATGGATGTGAAGCGCAACTGGGAAATCTTGTTTGATCAAAAGACCAAGGGTACCAAGTTCATGGACAAGGCCATGACGGAAGCTATCCACAGCCGGCTATGGAAGCCACAATCCACGCTTGAGCTGTCCGAGGACACTGCCCAGCTTGGTGTAGACCACTCACGGATGGAGCTTCTTCAACTCACCACACTCCTTCTGAAGCACTACCCTGGTATGATACAAGATGCCCGCAAAGACGTCATCAAGTTTGCCTGGAACTACATCAAGCTTGAAGACATCATCAACAAGTACGCTGCTTACGTGCTCATTGCGTTCTTCATTGCTGCATTCGACACGCCTGTGAAGATTGCCGTGCAGGTCTATCAGGCACTCCTCAAGGCACATCAAAATGAGGGCCGCTCACTTGTGATGCAAGCACTGGAGCTCATGGCTCCTGTCCTGAAGAAGCGGATGCCGGCAGTGCCTGGAGCGGACTCCAAGATGCCTCGCTGGATTCAGTTCCCCCGCAAGATCCTTTCGGAGGAGAGCTCCAATCTACAGCAGTTGATGAGCATCTTCAACTTTTTGGTGCGGCATCCAGATCTTTTCTACGAGGGTAGAGAGCATCTGTCACCCATCATCATCACTGCGCTGTCCAAGATTGCACAACCTCCTAACCCATCGACCGACGCAAAGAAGCTGGCATTGAACTTGATCAGCCTCATCAGGACCTGGGAGGAACGCACAGCAAGTGAGAGCACTGGCTCATCGGATCGGTCATCAGAGTCCCCGCAAGCTATTAAGAGGCGTGCAGATGGATCTGCCGTGGTCCCAGCCTCCTCACCAAAGGGTTTTGTTGCAGGAGCTGGAATCCGGATGATGCTCATCAAGTACCTCATACAGTTCGTCGCGTACCTGCCAGAGCGCTTTCCCGTCGCTTCGCCGAAATCCAAGGAGACTGCCATGGTCGCCCCTAACGCTCCACAGCCTGCTGAAATCTGCAGGAAGGCTGTGCAGCTATTGCACGACTTACTCTCACCACGACTATGGAGCGACCTGGATCTCGACCTCATGCTTACCAAGAAGATTGAGGAGATTCTTCTGACGGAAATGAAGCAGGAAGACAAAGCCGAGGTTTTCACCACACGTATGATCAACACGCTCCAGATTGTCAAGGTCATCGTCAATGTCAAGCCTGACGACTGGGTGCTGCAACGCATCCCCCAGTTCCAAAAGATCCTGGACAAGCCCATTCGATCTGAGAACCCCGATGTACAAGCAAGCCTCCACGCGACGGATGAATCTGAGGATGGTGCCATGAAACTGAAGCCTATTCTCAAGCGCATACTCGAGGTGATGCCTGAGCCTGTTACAGATGACGAAGGTAACATTGAAGAATCGGCCTCGACCGAATTCGTCAACTTCCTTGGTACAATCGCAACCGAGGCACTCTCGAACAGCTCTTACGTTAGCGCCATAAACATCCTCTGGACCTTGTGCCAGAAACGGCCCGAGGAGATTGACCAGCACATCCCAGCAGTCATGAAGGCATTTCAGGGCAAGATGGCTAAAGATCACCTCGCGAGTAACAGTGGCGTTCCGGGACAGCCTGTACCGCCCGCCATGCGCCCTGAAGGTGCCAACCCTCCTACCGATCCTCGCGAAATCGAGATTCAAACAGATCTTGTGCTCAAGACTGTCGACATCTTAGCTGCCCGGATGAACGAACTTGGGGAGAACCGACGGCCGTACCTTAGTGTCCTTGCATCTCTTGTCGAGCGATCGCAGACTAACTCGGTCTGTATGAAGGTGCTGGATCTTGTTGAAGAGTGGATCTTCCGCTCTACTGAGCCTGTGCCAACACTTAAGGAGAAGACTGCAGTGCTCAGCAAGATGTTACTTTTTGAACACCGGCCTGACACATCACTCCTAACCCGCTTCTTAGATCTCGTCATCCGCATCTACGAGGACCCCAAGATTACCAGGAGCGAACTCACTGTGCGTATGGAACATGCTTTCTTGATTGGCACGCGCGCACAGGATGTCGAAATGCGCAACAGATACATGGCCATCTTCGACAAGAGCTTGAGTCGTACTGCGGCCAGTCGTCTAAGCTACGTGCTAGCTTCTCAGAACTGGGACACACTTTCTGACAGCTACTGGCTGAGTCAGGTCATTCACCTCATGTTCGGCTCAGTTGAGATGAATATGCCAGCGCAGCTTCATTCCGAGGACTTTCGCCTCATGCAGCCCAGCATGCTATTCGGGACTTATGCTCGAGACCCTAGGATTGGAGATGTCATGGTTGATGATGAGTTGGAGAACCTCGTCAACAGCCATCGCCGCTTCTGCAATCAGCTCGTCGATGTCAAGATCAAGGATATCTTTGAGCCACTCGGGCATTTGCAACACACTGATAGCAACCTAGCACACGAAATCTGGGTGGCTTTCTTCCCGCTAGCATGGACTGCACTCACCAAGGACGACCAGAGCGACCTCGAGAAGGGCATGGCTGCTTTGCTTACGAAGGACTACCACTCGCGTCAGCTGGACAAGCGCCCCAACTGTGTCGCAACCATGCTCGATGCCATCGTTCACTCTCGACCACGGGTCAAGTTCCCGCCTCATATCATGAAGTACTTGGCTCAGACGTACAATGCCTGGTACACTGCTGCTGTGTACATGGAAGATTCCGCCATTTCACCTGTCGTTGATGTTGAGAAGCTACGCGAGAGCAACCTGGATGCTTTGCTGGAGATCTACAGTGGACTGCAAGAAGACGACCTCTTCTACGGCACATGGCGTCGTCGCTGTCAATTCATTGAAAGCAATGCTGCTCTTTCGTACGAGCAGTGTGGCATTTGGGACAAGGCGCAGCAAATGTACGAGGCTGCGCAGATCAAGGCACGAACGTCTGTTCTTCCCTTCAGTACCGGCGAGTACATGCTCTGGGAGGATCACTGGGTCATCTGCGCGCAAAAGTTGCAACAGTGGGAGATTCTGAGTGACTTTGCTAAGCACGAGAATTTCAACGATCTTTACCTGGAGTCGACCTGGCGGGTCTTTGATGCCTGGCAGAATGCCGAGACACGCGAACAGCTTGATGCGACTATCAAGGCTGTCAGTGACGCGCCGACACCGCGAAGAGTCTTTTTCCAGACTTTCATGTCACTGCTCAAACTCCACAACAAGCAGGAGTCGCAGCCAGAGTTTCACCGACTTTGCGATGAGTCTATCCAGCTTTCTATTCGGAAATGGCACCAGCTTCCACGACGCATCACGCAAGCGCACATCCCGCTCCTGCAGCACTTCCAGCAGCTGGTTGAGTTGCACGATGCTAGTGTCATCTGCCAGAGCCTTGCTCAGACCACTCAAGTCAATCTGGATGTCAAATCACAAGAGCTTAAGCTGCTCCTCAGCACCTGGCGCGATCGCCTGCCAAATTTCTGGGACGATATCAATGCATGGCAGGATCTCGTCACTTGGCGTCAACACATCTTCCAGCTCATTAATGGTGTCTACCTGAACCTGTTGCCTCCCAACCAGAACAATGCCAGCGGCAACTCCTTTGCATACCGAGGCTACCACGAGACTGCATGGATCATCAACCGCTTTGCACATGTGGCTCGTAAACACAACCTGCCCGAAGTTTGCATCAACCAGCTGGGACGCATCTACACTCTTCCTAATATTGAGATCCAAGAAGCATTCCTGAAATTGCGCGAACAGGCAAAGTGCCACTACCAGATCAAGGCTGATCTCAATAGCGGTCTGGATGTGATTAACAACACCAATCTTAACTATTTTGGTCCAAATCAGAAGGCAGAGTTCTACACTCTCAAGGGCATGTTCCTGGCCAAGTTGGGGCAGAAGAATGAAGCCGGCGAGGCTTTTGGAACCGCGCTGTACTTTGACATTAAGCTGCCAAAGGCATGGGCAGAGTGGGGACGTTACAACGACATGCTGTTCAAGGAGGAGCCGCAAAACCTGGAGAGGGCCGAGGCAGCGCTCAGCTGCTACCTGGAAGCTGCCAGTCAGTTCAAGAATGCCAAGTCGAGGAAGCTGCTTGGGCGTGTCTTGTGGCTGCTCAGCTTGGACAACCCGGAGCGGAAATTGGCGGAGAAGTTTGAAGAGTTCAAGGGCGATACGCCAGCGTGGTACTGGATTACCTACATTCCGCAGCTGTTGAACAGTCTCTCGCGACAGGAAGCGCCTATTGCGAGGTCCATTCTCGGAAAACTGGCCAAGACGTACCCACAGGCGCTGTACTGCCATCTCCGAACGACACGAGAGGATATGGCCGTGCTCAAGAAGACGCACGAGGCAAAGGAAGCTAAGGAAAAGGCGGCGAAGGCGAAGCAGCAACAGGCTCAAGCCTCACCAGCCGTGAAGCAGGGTTCACCTGAAACGCAAGCTGGTTCCGGTGCCGCCAACCAGCCAGCGAACGCAGGCGCCGACACCAAGCCTGCTGCGAATGGAGCAACCAACGGTGCAGTTAAGACGGAGGGTGCAGCCCAAGGCAGTCCGAAGGGCAATGGCGTACCTGCCGCGGCCGATGCTCCTCCAGCACCAAAGAAGCCATGGGACCACGTGGAAGAGATCAGTGCCATTCTCAAGACGGCATTCCCTCTACTTGCACTATCCATGGAGACGATGCTCGACCAGATTCAGAAGAACTTCAAGTGTCCGCCTGACGAAGATGCTTACCGACTTATCGTGGCCTTGCTCAATGATGGCCTTTCTTATGTTGGTCGTCAGCCCAATCTCTATGCGAGAGAAATCAAACTGCCAGCATCGACCGAGGCTAACATCACGCGTTTCGCTGAGTCTGTTCTGCCACCACACATTCGTAAAGCTTTTGAGAAGGACTTTGTCACTAACAAGCCAACCATGTACGAATACATCCAGAAACTGCGTACATGGCGGAATCGCTTTGAAGAAAGGCTCGATCGCAGGAAGCTCACGGTGCCACTTGAGCAGTACACGCATCAGCTTAGCGAGTTCCGCTTCCTCAAGTTTGACGATGTCGAAGTGCCTGGACAGTATCTGCAACATCGAGACAAGAACTCCGACTTTGTGCGCATCGAGCGCTTCCTTCCTGATGTGGAGCTGGTGCGTGGCATCGGTATCTGTCATCGCCGTCTCAGGATTCGCGGCCATGATGGAAGCATTCATCCTTTTGCCATTCAATTCCCTGCTGCTAGGAGCTCACGGCGTGAAGAGCGCATCTTGCAATTGTTCCGTATCTTTAACGGCATCTTGGCAAAGCGCAAAGAGAGCCGTAGGAGGAACCTGCAGTTCCACCTTCCACTTATGATCCCGATTACGCCTAGTGTGCGCATGGTACAGGATGATGCGTCGTACATCAATATGCATGGCATTTATGAGGACTATTGCCGTAAGAATGGCATCAATAAAGATGAGCCCGTACTCTTTAGTATCGAGAAGCTTAGAGCTCTCCAGCCCGTAAGTTCTGACAATGATTCTCTGGACTACCAACAGTTACTAATGCAGCTGCAACAGAAAAACATCGATCACGCTAATAGCATCCGCCTCGAGACTTTTGCTGCTGTCCAAGAAAAATATGTGCCTCCGACAGTCATCCAGGACTACTTCCGCGCCACCTTCCCCACTTTTGATGACTTCTGGCTCTTCCGCCGTACCTTCAGTTACCAGCTGGCCGCTCTCACTTTCATGACCTATGTCATGCACATGAACACGCGTTTCCCGCAGAAGATTAGCGTGTCTCGATCCAGCGGCCGTATCTGGGGCTCTGAATTGATTCCCAGCATGGCGGTCGGCAAGCCAATTCTCCACAACTCGGAGCCCGTGCCTTTCCGTCTGACGCCCAACCTGCAAACCATAATGGGCCCGCTCAATCTCGAAGGCATCTTCGCACCCAGTGTCATGACGGTGGCTCGATGCTTGATTGAACCCGAGGGCGAGTTGGAGATGCAGCTTAGTATCTTCATGCGCGATGAGATGAACCACTGGTTCACAAGTCAACACAAAGCAGCCCAGTTGACACCCGAAGTCCTCAGGGAGAGTGTGCAGAACAACAGCGATCTGATTGTCAAGAGAGCTAGCGCGATCGGCAGTCTGCCGACTGGAGCCAATCTGCCGGCGAACCAAACTGTGGTCGATCTTGTTGCCGTAGCGGTGCACCCGGCTAAACTGAGTCAGTGCGACCCGCTTTGGATGGCGTACTTGTAAGCAGGAGTACATGGGTTGCGACATGGGGTTACGGTGTTTTGGGGGTGTGTTGGATTGGATTATACATGTATTCTTGGGTGGTTGGTTTGACCATTTCTATCCAGCGTTGACGTTTGGGTCAATGGAGTGTGGAATGGTGACATACCGTGTATCTGTGTTTTTTCTCTTCTTCTTTCGTTTCTAGCAATGGCGCTCTCGGAGGGTGAGGGAAAAGGAAAGCGCAGTTGATTCAACGTGTTTTTTTTTCATTCCTATGGGGTTTTCCTTTGGACAACGTTGTGATGGGGGTCTGTTTTTATATTCTTGTGTCAGGAATTGACTCGCACTTTTTTTTGGTATGCAATGCGATGAAGTGGCTGAATGTGTTTTTAAGGTACTCTTTTGGAGGGAGTGTTTATGGGTATACTTGGGTTCAATTGGAATGAGAGATATAACAATTCAAGGTTATGACTATGTGGCGTGGCGTTGGGTAGAAGCAAATTCATTGTTATTTTCATTTTGTGAGGGGTGGATGGCAAGATCGTGTCGCAACGCAGGGTGGATGTGGGATGGGACTTGAATAGTTAATCAGCGGTATGTACTGGTTTGATCAGATAATGACTATGAGGAAAGCCCTCTGTCTCTTCTCAGATTGTTTAACCTCATCGGATAGCAGATGATGCGAATACTCTACAAGTCTTTTGTGTATACAAAGTAACTGCCGGGCCTGCGCGCTGACATATACTATTCCATGCCTAGTACGTAATCAGTAGAATGCTGATTACTCGTACCTTTTCGGTTGCAGTAGCCTAATGGTATAGAGCTGAGCTTCTGACAGCAACGCCGCAATACGTTTCTCGATGAGGAAAAAGAAAGGCAATAGCTAAGATCTTGATTGGCACTTGCACGTTTGCATGAGACAGGATGGATTTCAGGACAGGGTTTCTCAAAATAGGCTCTAGTAACTATCTTGGTATAATCTCGGGAGGCTCGATATCGGCATTCTATGTACGCGCTTGTCAGATTAGGTCGTTGTCAGATAGTATTATCGTGCGTACTACGTACAGGATTAGTACAGTACATTAGTGATTACATATGTCATTCGGGCCGACCCCGTCCATTTCATCATTACAAGGCTTGCAGAATTACGTAGCGATCAGAGTGGGCCTTGGATCGAGCTAGCACATGACTCGATGCCCCTTTTTTTTACCTCAGTCCTACATGTTGTGAATGCTAAAACCTAAAACAGAACTTATACTTACATTTGGATATACAGGCGGCTATTATAAGTGACTTGTTAGCGCAACAACTGAACTGCAGACTTGACGAGCACATCTATATTGCTCCAGTTTACAAACCGAGTATACCTAGGCAAAGGCGACTGAAGCCAGACCTGGAGATGTTGTTTCACCGCTATTGTACGTAGAAAAAAAACGCAGATTTACGTTGCTAACGGCGGTACTAATAAACACCAAGACTTGGATTCTGAGGCACCACGTATATCTGTGGGCTAGGAAAACATTAGGCAGACTCGTCAGCGTGTTGTCTAAATCCTCCGCTTAATCCACATTCGCTACCCTATAAGACAGTATTGCAGATAAATAGGGTTGCCAGGCCTCTTTACTGAATTTTTTTTTAGCGTACACTAAAGTCTATAACTGTTCTCCTTCTTTCACTCATATACCTATACAACTTCCACTATTACCCCGTTATACATACGCGAATTGCCACTTGTATCAAAGTAGGTTCTGTCTTTTCTCTGTTTCAGCATGCAGATAGGTTAATGGCTATATGCAGAACAAAGCTTTGTTGTTCAACCTTTGTAGATGCAATTTTTTTTCTTTTCCCACTTTTTTCTAGGAGGGGGATACTTGATTTTTCCATTTACGTGAAAAAAGATGAAATGATACTAAGTATACTGGTATATTTTGCTCTGACATGCCAGATTAACGTCGCAATGCATGCAGCGTTACTTACTAGATTTCGAGTCTTCTAAAGAGGTGAACAGTACTTTGATCTGATCAATCCTGCCGCAATCCTGCTTCACTTGTTGGTCTGGACAGCTTCGGCCACTATTGCAAGAACCAACTTGGAAATAAGCAGACATTCTAAGAGAATATGTTTTGCTATATTATTGAACATCAGCGCGCTTACATAAATGTGAAGTATGTCATGTCTCTGCACAGACGTCGCTTAACATTTCCTTTTCGGGATGTAACGAAGCGCGATGGACACGGGTAGTGGTGTGTTGCGACGATCGGATGTCTGTGCGTACGAGATTTAGTTACTTATTAGGTAGTTTGCTGACATGGGGGGTGTCCTGCTGCGAAGAAGATAGCTGGAGGTATAACGTATTCATTACATGTATTAAGAAAAGGATTTGAGAGAATTATAGGAGCTAATCAAGCCAGTAGGTATAACATTGATACGGGAAAAGAAACAATCGTATTACTGGATTTTGGCATTTAAGCCAAAAGCCCAAGCGGGCAGAGCCGCACCGTCATTCCTTCTACACTGGCGCCACACGCGGAATCCCTCGAATACCATCCTGGGCAGATGCTGCGGCGCAGGTCTGTTTTCAGGCCTAGCCGCAAGACAGTGTCTGGCGAGCTGCACAAGCTGCAAGGAACCCGTGTACTGGCGGCCCAGCACCAGCTCGCTGTGGATAGCGTCCGAGGGGACGTGGGTCATCCTGGCTAGACAGTGCAGGACGACGCCGATGCCGAAGACGTCGCTTTGCGCACAGAAGGTTTCTTCGGGTGGCTCGAAGCGCGGGTCGCCTTGGCCGAGCAGGTCCTTGTGGCGCGAATAGAGATCCGTGGGTGAAACAACACAGCCAAAGTCGCCTAGCACAATAGATGGATACACCGTGAGAGCGTCGGCGGCCATAGGGTTAGTCCACGTCATAAAGACGTTGCCGGGCTTGATGTCGCGGTGGAGAAACGGGATCCAGCTGGGGCTCTGCTGTACGCTTCGCCCCTGGATGGCGCGCTGCCGTGTGCCGGCGTAGTCCTGGCCTGTTGCGAGAAAACACACGGCGAGTGCGAGGTCCCAGAATACGCGCCACAGAAAGCCCTCGTCCTGGAGACGTGTGCTGCGTGCGTTGTAGCGGAGGATCAGGGCGTCGAGGCTGCCCAGCTCGCAGTGCTGCATGTAGATGGAGGCATAGGGCCCGCTGACGTGGTATTTGAAGATGTGGACGAGGTGTGGATGGCTCTGGCATAGCAGCATGGCTTGGATTTCGCGCCTGGCGTAGCCTGAAGTGACGATGCGCTTTTCAATGTACACTTTGTTGGTGGCTAGGTGCTTGCTGAGGTATATGCCGGCATTTTGAGTGCCGTTGTCGCCGCCATGAGTTAGCTTCTTGATGGTCTGGAATTCTTTACAGCGGTGGTTCGCAGACATGGCGGGTTAGCTGTATAGCTATTTGATATATCATGCCTTTGGGAACTTCCGCTTGTAAGGCATGGCGAGTGCGGCTTGTTTTGAGGCTGTGGCGACATGGTGTGTTGTTCATGGTAGCTGGCACGTTGCGACGCAGCGTTTGTGAGAAGCGTGAATGAAACTATGTTCCAATCCGATCAAACGCTCGTCTCTCGAGTTGAATTCGGCCCCCGATTCAATGTTAGCCGCAAGCAGCTCACTGACGTCATCTCACATGGCGTCCAAGCATATGTACATAAGCCTCTAGCCCAGTGCTAGGCAAATCGGGTAATGTACCAGGTTGGCCCGTACCTAGCGCGATGCAAAAGGTGCAATCTACATCTGCCGTGCCGGGTCCAGCAATATCACAACTGGGGTAAACGTGCGCCCGATTGCGGGGTCTCAAACACTAAACCCGTTCAGCATCAGCCTCGGATCCCGACCACGGCACCAAATGCATCTCATGGCAGATGTTGGAAGTGGGGACTCCGTCGGTAGATATCGAGCACATATATAAGTAAGCGTGGGGGAAGCTATCTGTAACGTCTTCAGTTTCACCGCGCCTTTTGTTAGTCTCCTGGTAGCAACATATAACTAGTTGCTGTTCTCTTACACGCCATGAGATTTCTATATCCCATTGCTACCGCCCTCGCTGCGCTCACCCAGCTCACCATGGCCGCCCAGGAGCCCACGCCGCCGAATCTGACCTTTGTCTACAGCATGGAGGCGGAGCTGGCCAATGCTATTCCCATCAAAAACATTCCCGATGGAAAAGACCGCCAGATTATCCCCATTACCGGAGGCTGGTTCAAGGGCCCACGAGTTTCTGGTGAGTAAAAACCAGTGGCATATTAGCCATCCACTTCATGCCAAGAGAGAGAAGATTTTGCCGTAGACACAGCTCTTCATGATTCTGGACGCCACGCTTCTGCACACCAGGCGCTAACATCGCTCAGGCAAGATCCTCAACATTGGCGCCGACTGGCTTTTGGTCGACAGCCAAGGCAAAGGCCGTCCGGATACCCGATATGTTCTCCAGACGGACCAGGGCGAAATCATCTACGTGCGAACCGAGGGAGTGCCGCCAAAGATCGCAAATGGGCCCAACATGCTGAGGGCCAAGTTTGAGACGAGCACAAACAGCTCCGTCGCCTGGATGAACAACATCGCAGCTGTAGCCGTGCTGAGGGTAAAGAACCCCAATGCCGTCTTGATTGACATGTGGGAGGTACGTTTATGCTTTGATTGAAAGGAAATGAGCATCTGAAAGCTAATTGAATACAGGCGTCGCCGGCTCAGTAGGATTTGCATGGTCGGGTGAAATGTATATATGCAATACAATCTAAATATTGATTAGCGCCTGAATGCAAGAAAAAAAAGTTACATTGAGCGTTGTATACATGTACCACAAAGTATGCACGTGTAGAGAGCGAGCGGCAGTGGCGTTTTGTGGCTTGTAGCCGAAAATCCGAGATTGGCTCTGTGTGAAATTAGCGCGGGCTTAGCGTCCCGACTTCGCTCTCTACACTGCACCAAACTTCTGCGGCTGTACTGTGTTATTCGTCTAGTACCACATCTTACATTTCACATCTCACTAATACCATTATCATCCAAGTGTGTAAAGAGAAAAGGGGAAGAAGAAAAAAAGGCAGAATGGAATCACCATGGCACCTCCTCCCAGCAGACCTAATCGAGTTGCAAATCGGACAAATCGACCTCCTGCTCGCCATGTACCCGGACGAAACCATGATCGAAGAGGACTCAAAAGGCGTGCTTGACATACTCCGCGACGTCACCACCACTAGCGACACAGAGAAAGCCGAAGCCGTGGTTAAATCCACACCGAGTATCTCCGTGCTGCTCGACCTTCCGATCTCGCTAGAAGGAGAAGATGAGGAAGAGATGGATTCATCACGCAATCCCGCCGCCAAAAGACTGCTACGAATGGACCTCGGCATCCCCTTTGCATACCAGGGCAACTCGACACCACTGGATGCGCCGAATGTCAAAGTGCGAGTGCAGCAGCCGAACTGGATGAGCAAGGCAGCAACAGCGCAGCTCACATCCTGCAACAACAACAACAACAACTCCTCCTCAGACGCGGACGCAGATTCAGATCTCCTCAGCACCATCGACAGTATCCGGGAAAAAGCCCGCGCCCACCTCTCCAGCACCCTCAAACAAGAACACGACACACACAACGCCAACGGAAACCAGCAAAAACAGCAGTTAGTAAGAGTATTCTTCTACTTCCCCTCCATCAGCACGCGCTCCAAGCGCACAGACCTGATAACGCTGGCACCCGTCTACCGTCTCACTGGCTTCCTCTTCGCGGGGAAACCAGGGTTACTCTGTGTCGAGGGGACATCGACTGATATCGATGCGTATATGCGGTATATCAAGACGGAGAGCTGGGGCGATATCCCTGCACATCATAAGAAGGTTAGTGAGCGGTATCGCGAGGAGTGTGGTGGTGGTAGTGGTGGTAGTGCGGGTGGAGGCCGCGTGTTTGAGGATATGCGCGAGATTACCGATGTGGTGGGGGAGAGGCGCGGGACGAGGGCGAATAGAGGCGATATGAAGGCTGTGGAGGAGTGGCTTGTTGAGAGGGGGCTTGGCGAGGCGTTTGCAAAGGTATTGATGTAGTGTGGTGGTGGGTGGTGGATCATGGTATGTAGAGCTTGTGAGGTGCATGTTGACGTGAAACTTAGGCATGTTTGAAACATTGCAATGTGTGGTAGTTATCGGCTAGTTTGTTTGAAATGGTTGTGTTGTACGATTTTTTTTGTATTCGTCTCTAAAATGTACCGATACATCGTTACTTGTGTATATCCTGGAAATGGCCATGACGCATGACTCCCAAACGAAAGAGAGAGAGAGAGAGAGAGAAAGGAAATCTAGCACAGGCCAGTCAAAACGGCCATACCAGCAGTATGATCTACACCCGCAATCGCGCTGCCCTCATCTTGCAGCAACTTGTCGATGCGAACCTTGTTCTTGATTCTCCAGAATGCTTGCGCTCCTTCGACAAACCTCCGGCTAATGTCCTCGACCTCGTCTGCTGGACAAGCAGCAAAGCATAGTCTGAAGCACTTGAAGCTGTCTTTTTCCCGAATCTCGTCACTGGTTGCAAACATGCTGCCAGGAGCCACAAGACAGAGGAAAGGCTTGGTTGTCCAGAGCACCCAGAGGGCACGGGATAGGCGGGTGGGTGCAACTTGTCTGCAGAGCGGGTGCGAGGAAAAGTCGAAGCGAACCCATACAAACATGCCGCCAAGTGGGCGGACAAATGTGTACATCGGCGTCTTCTCGACAACCGCCCAATCGTCTCCTTCAGTAATGTCGACAAGACTCTGGCGGCGACCAGCCTTGACCACCTCTTTCCCGGCATCAAGGGTATCACACATCTTCTGCATGCGTCGCTCGTAGTTGCCTCTCAAGCCTTCAAGCCAGCGCACCCAGCCGTCGACTTTCCAGCCGCTTCCGTCTGCCGCGCCACCCTTGCCAGCGTCTTTTGATGACTGTGGACCCATGAGCAGTTCTGCAATCATCGACTGCACGAAACCAGACGGCTGCTGAGTCGAAGTCTCTGTAATGCGCAGGAGGCGCTCAATGAGGGCAGGCTGTGCGGTAATCCAGCCAAGGCGGCATCCTGGAGCGACCGTCTTGGAGAAAGTGTCGAGGCGTACTACGCGACCCTGGTAGTCAACGCTGAGATATGAGGGAATCAGGCTGTCCAAGAACTCGAAACCTGACGACTTCTTGGGCTTTGGGGGCGTGGAACCGCTAGGCAGCGACGAGGGGTACTGGAGGTACCAATATGGGTCATCTTCTACAATGACAATATCGTACTTTACGCAAAGCGCATAAATGTCGGTGCGCCGCTGCACAGACAGGGTGCCTGACGTGGGGTTCTGACCAATGGTCACCGTGTACATGATGTGGGGTCGGCGTCCCTTTGTCAAATCCCAGTTATCCAGGACATCCTGCAGACCGCCTGGTCCGGATACCCTCATGCCCTCGTCGTCAATGGCAACGGGTACAATGTTGAAACCTCGTGGCTTGGCAGTCTGGATGGCGTTCATGTAGGCGTATTTTTCGCATAGCAAGCCTGGTCGCTCATGGAGCGGGTCGTGTTCTGCTGCCCACTCGTCGCTGAGGGCGGTCAGGGTCTTGGAAAAGCCATCGGTGGAGCCACATGTCAAGAGGATCTCGGGGCCGTCCTTGTATGGAACAAACGGGTGTAGGTTTTCACGTGTGAACTGGCGAATGAACTGATACAGAGCCGGGTAGCCCTGGGCCTGGCCATACTGCAGTGCCGACTTGAGATCGATCATGCGCAGAGGATCCTGCACATTCGAGTCCTTGGGCACCACCAAACGCGACGAAGGTGGCGCCTTGCGCTTACGTGGCGAGGCCCATGGTAATCGCCAGGACGGGGGGTCGTCGGGAGGGGGGTCGAGGGGCTTGTTTGGGGAGGGCTGCCATCGGTCCGGGCGGGCGACTTTGGCCTCAAGGGTGTCGTATGGAAAGTAGTGGTCGTCGGGCAGACCTGGCACATGTTAGCTGCTGCGGGCTGGCATGACGCTTGTTTGCACGTACCTCCAGCTAATTGAGCAATGCCGGGAATGCTAAAGTATTTGTAGAAGTCTTTGATGGACGAAGCTTGTCGGGCTTTTGTGCTGCGTGACAGCAAATGGGCGAGACTGACGGGTTCGGGCAAAGAGGTAGGGTCTTCTGGGGATTGCGCCATGGCGGGCAGCAAGCTAGTAGCAGCAGCAGCAGCAGCAGTAACAGTAGCAGTAGTCAGCCTTGGTATACGTCTCGAAGAGGCCCAAGGCGACAATGGCAGTCAGAGGAAGACTAGAGGAGAGCAGAAGGATGGAGTCGCGTTGCCGCCCGTGGAATGGTCCGAGGTCCCGATAAGGGACTGATTAGAAATGGTGACGGGACGGGCTTAAGAGTGACCTCAGCACAGGTCGAGGCGGGCAGCTGCATGGATGCGTGTCGCAGCTAGACCGCAACGGGCCAGCCGTGGGCGTTGTCACTGTAAGGTAGCCTGGCGCATACCATGGCATACCATGGCCGTCAAGCTGCCACGACATGCATGGGACGAATCCACGCAACACGTCTGAATGCTGTCGCATCAACAAGTCGCACCGGCCCGCCCTCTGCTCTGCCACGTGCGGCGACTGCTGGTCGTGGGCTAGCGGCTTGGCGCCGTGACGGTGACGGTGAGCCGCCTCCCTCGCACGCTGCACCCGGTCTGCATGTGCCCAACAGCCAGCGGCCAGCGAAGACTCGGATGTGTTATGTGTCTCGATGCACACGAGCAGGACAAGCCATGTAGTCGTCGTCTCGTGTGTCTGTTCGGTCCCTGGTGCCTTACATGTGCTGGTCTGCATACGGGTAGTCGAAATAAGCCTCACCGCATCATTGGAAGCCCTGCTGCTACCCGTGCGTGGACTGGACCGACACGGGATGTTCACGCCTACATTGCGTTATTCTCTAGCCAAAGATTCACAGCTGCATAGGGCTGCATGCCAAACAAGGCTGCGCTGGGCTTCTCATGTAGCTGTTTCCACCGGAAAGGACATGGGACGAGACAGCCACGTGACATGTGCCCACGTGACATAGTTCACGTGACGTAGTCCACGTGACTAATCACCCACGTGACTCCACAGGAAACGGCGCAGTACAGCACGTGGCGGCCTGACGAAGCCTCACTCGAACTACCCAGGCACTGCCCTGTCCTTGGTGTCGATATTCCTCATCCGGAAGTCCATGTATGTACATATACGTCGCTCCATCGGCTGCACTTCCAATGCCCTTGGCCTGCTTGTCCAAGCAGCCAGTGCACTCCCTGCGGCCTTGAGAAGCCCAGCATCCCTGATGGCACCTGTCAAGTCAAAATGAGGCTGACCTTCCTTTGTGGATAGATGTCGGTGGCTAGTTTTGGCGGACAAAAGCCGCTCAGCGTCGACATTGGACAAGTCCGGCTGTGCCGGTAATAGACCGGCTGCCCCACAAGGCGATTATGCAGGTGCAGCGTCGGGAGCCTCCCCAGCCGCTTTCTTGGTTCACGCGCATGCGTCACCTGGGCTGCCATTTGTTTATATCCTCTGCCCCCTTCTCCCCCCCCCTCCTCCACCCCCGGCGCCACAGAGATATACACACATACCCTACAGGACATATCGCTACCACATCCTGCCCCGGGCTCCACGCGCGCATTGCCCCCGACATCCATCCCTTATCGATAACCACCCCCAAAGCCCCGGCGCATTGCGACCGCGGCGCCATCCACCGTCACAGTGTCGTCCCCAAAGTCCCGCCACGAGTTGGCCTCTCTCCCAGACATGGACCCGCAGGACTCGATCGACGATGACGAGGGCGCGCCTCCGCAGGCTTATCGCGACGACGAACATGCAACCGCCTCGGCTGCCACATTGGTTACCCATTCCGAGGCTCCGGATCGGGAGGACCACCATCCGCAACGACCCTCCTACGCCACCAGATACCTGCCCCCACGATTGCGCCGCTTCTGCCATAATGTCGTTGTCTGGGCCAAGGGCCCTCAGCCACCGCGCCCGTGGAAGATACGTCCCTTCTTCCCCAGGATCCAAACGGCGCCCATTCGCTTCTTGAACAACTACTTCCCCAAGAAGAAGCAGAAGATTGCCTTGCTCGTCTTCTTCTACTTTTGTTGGATCCTGACCTTTGGCTTGGTCTTGCATCGTAGTGCCTTTGCAGCAGACATACCCGGCTACGGCAGCCCCGTGCGCGTGCGATGTACTGATCGCTTTTGGAGCGATGGAAATGGCTGTGGCCTCAATGGCGACCTGTGCCGCCCGTTTGAGAACAGCACCATGCCTTTTCGCTGCCCAGCAAACTGCAAGCGCGTGCAAGTGATATATCCACATGCTGTTGGGGATCAGTTTGTGAGTTATCAACCCCTCGTCATAGGCGGGCCTACAGACGAGGAGGAAACGCTTGAAAACACATACTACCGTGCCGACTCGTTCATCTGCGCTGCCGCCATCCATGCTGGCTACATCAACGACGCTTCGGGAGGGTGTGGAGTCTTGGCACAGGCGGGCGAAAAGTCCAACTATCCCAGTGTGGATCGAAAGCACATCAAGAGCGTTGGCTTTGACTCGTACTTTCCGCGCTCCATCTCCTTTCTCGGTGGCGCCCAAGCCAAGTGCAGAGATCTAAGGTGGCCGTTGCTTGGTGTTTCGCTGACATTCACGATTCTCTTGTCGCTCTTTACCACATCGCCCTCCGTCTTCTTCACGTCCGTCTTCGTCGGCATCTTCTGCCATGTCGCGCTTGCTTCGGACCCGCCCAACATGACCGACTACTATGCCATTGTCAGCATAGCGCTAGCACGTCTGCTCCCGGCGTCGTTTTGCATGTATGCGGTTTACCGATTTGCCGTGCGTCGCCAGCTCGAGGGCCTGGATGCGCAGATTGAAAAGACGATTCTCTGGCTGGGAGGATGCTGGATAGGCGCTTTGAACAACTACACCTTTGACAAGATTCCCATCGAGCGCCTCACCCCTCACGAGATTAAAAACCAGCCAGGCGCCATCCCTGCGCTCATCATCATTGTCCTTACCCTGTTCTTCATTGCCCTCGGACAGGCCTGGGCGTTTAGGATTGAAGGACGCCTTCCTCGCTACCTGGCCATCTACGGCATCTTGGTTGCAGGCATACTCACCCTCGTTGCGATACCCAAGATGAACGTCCGGATCCATCATTACATTCTCGGCCTTCTCCTCGTTCCAGGCACGTCTATGCAGACACGACCCTCGCTCCTCTACCAAGGCATCCTCATCGGCTTATTCATCAATGGCATCGCGCGCTGGGGATTTGCCAGTATTCTGGAAACGCCGGGTGCGCTTCGTGGCGATGCGCCCAGTGGCACCCCTCTCCCAGTCATTACTGCGCCCGTCATTTACAACAACGTGGATCTTCCCCATGTCAAGGCCAACATTACTTTTGATTGGCAATTTCCATTTCCAAAGCCTTATGAGGGAATCAGCGTCTTAGTTAATGACGTGGAAAGATACCGCGAGTTTGAAGACCGGATGGAAGGAGACTGGACATGGACCAGGCACAAGGAGGGCATAAATGAGTACTTTCGCTTTGCATACTTGCAAGGAGGGGGGCGGGGTGATTACACAAAGGCGGGAGTGTGGAGAGCGGACGGCGGGTGGACAGAGATGGAGGCGGGGCCGTCGTGATGTTGTATATGTAGACTATAGTGTTACACAAGTAGAGAAGAATAGAGGTGCATTGCTATGCGGGATGAGAAGCTTGTGGCAAGCATCCAGCGGGTGGCCTGAGGTGCCAAGAGAGACGTCTCCAGTGTGCTGCTTTTGGACTGGCCGGTACTGGCATAGCCTCCGCCGCCGTCTATGCAGACGATGGATCGCCAGTCGTCAGCGTGGAACCGGATGACGAGGCGCCCCGCCAGCGAACCACCTGCATGCAACAAAGTGGCTCCCAGCCCCGTCTGTTGCTGTTGCAAAGTGTCCAAAGTTGTGGAGATGCTTCTGGAACCGCATCTTGAGCGGGCACCAGCCATTTGTCATGCCACTCACTGCCTCTGCCACTGCTCTCTACTCAGCTTACCGCTACGCACGCAATTCTGTCACAAGTTGACATGTCCGAACCAGGTTTGTCAGCGCAAAGTCAGAGTCGCGAGTGCCGCGTATTTACGGGGTTAAGGCCTGGATAGCCTTTGGCATGATTGGTGGGCGGTCGCGAGTGCAATCATGTCCCAGGGAGGGGTAAGCCATCACAAGTAAAAGTTGCGACACTTGTGCACTAGCTGACTTGGTCCCACCGGAAGGCTGCATTATAGGACCCAGAGAAGAAGGTGCGGGACCAAGTATAAGTAGGCCAGCGAAGCAGCTCCGGAAAGGCACTGCCAGCATTCCTACTACACCCACCTACTACAACCACCCAATTCCATACCACCACCACAATGGTCAAGATCATTTTCGGAGGCTTCGGTCTCTCCGACCAGGCATACTTCAACACACCCGAAGTGCGCAGTCAGGTCATCGACACGCTCCTCAGCAACGGCATCAAGAACATTGACACAGCACGCATATACCCCGGTTCCGAAGAAGCCATTGGCAAGCTCGAGAAGCGCAAGGAATTCACCATTGACACCAAGCTCCCCGGCGGCTTTGGCCCCGGCACCGCCACCAAAGACGGCGCCATCAACGACTCGCAAGACTCGCTGAAGCGCCTGCAGCTGGACCAAGTCGACATTCTGTACATCCACGCTCCCGAAACCAGCATCCCCATTGAAGAGACGCTCGAGGGCATCAACGAAGCCTACAAGAAGGGCGTGTTCCGCCGGTTCGGCCTAAGCAACTACGCCGCCGAGCAGGTGCAGCAGATCTACGACATCTGCAAGGCCAAGGGCTACCCGCTGCCGCAGGTGTTCCAGGGCAACTACAACCCCGTCGCACGCCACTACGAGGCGCAGCTCTTCCCCACGCTGCGCAAGCTCGGCATCCATTTCTACGCCTACTCGCCGCTGGCCGGCGGCTTCCTGACCAAAACAACGGCCGACCTGGATGCCGGCGGCGGCCGCTTCAACAAGGACGCCCTCGGCGGCTTGTACAGCAAGCTCTACGACCACGAGCCCCTGCGCCAGGCCCTCACCAAGTGGAACGAAATCGCAGAGAAGGAAGGCGTGTCCAAAGCCGAACTCGCCTACCGCTGGGTCGCCCATCACAGCGCCCTGCAGGGCGACGACGACGGCGTCATTTTCGGTGCCAGCAAGCCCGCGCAGGTCGAGCAAACTGCCCAGGGCATCAAGAAGGGCAAACTCAGCGATGAGGCTGTAAAGGGCATCGACGAGATTTGGGAGAGCGTCAAGAGTGTTGCTCCTGTGGATAACTATCATTCTAGGTAGAGGGTGGGATTGTTGCTGGAAAGACAACTGTGGCTTGTGGAATGAGGCATACAAAATAGATATACTACAGTACAATGAATGAATGAATGAATGAATGGATAAATCAATAAATGAATAAATGGATAAATCAAAACAAGTAAGTAAGTAAATTCATGCATATGCCTCCCTTTCGCCCCCTCGTGTGATTGATCTCGACTAGATACTGTTTCAAAATCAAGTCAAAAAAAAACCCCTCCCCCCCCCAAATAATATTTTCATACATATTCCTTCACTTTCTCTCTCGTATGTATTCCTCGAGTCCGAATTTCACCTTTCACTCTCAATCCACCCCGAATTCCCCTAAAAAAAAAGACAGATTCATGCATTTTCTCGCAGTACACACTGACTCGAATCTCCTATCTGCATCTCCCATCTGCAGCAAAGATGAAGAAAGAAAGAAAGAAAGAAAGAAAGAAGAAGAAGAAGAAGAAGAAGTATCATGCCTCAATACCCCTCCCCTCCCCTTCTCTTCCTCTTCACTCTACTTCCTCTTCACAACCGTAATCCCAGCCTGCTTCCCCTTTTTCCCTTTGCCTTTCCCATTCCCTTTCCCATTCTCATTCCCACTGTTCTTCTTCGTCGTGCCCTCATCAGGACCAAGTTTAACTTTCTTCCTGCTGGGCTGGCTTTGTTTCTGTTTGGATGTTGGATTGCGTTTTACGCCGTGTACTTGTGTTTTTGCTTTTGTGGTTGGTTTAGGCTTGGCTGTAGTAGTTGTAGTCTTGTGGGTTTCCAGGATACCTTGGTCATCTGCATCTGCATCACCCTCCTCACATTCACCACCTGCATCCTCTGCATTCTCTTCTTCCTCGTCGTCGCCATCCTCATGCCCCAGCAACCCATGCTCCTTGACATGAAAAATCACATCGAGCGCTACATCGCAAAACTCCTGGATGCCGCGGATCAACTCGAGATTCTTCTTGTTGCTTTCGAGGCCCGCGCGCCAGCGATCGAGGACTGCGAAGAAGATTTCGTCGGGGTTGGCGCTGCGGGCGGAGCGCGTGCGTGGGTATTCTGTTTCGTGTGAAGTTTTTGCTTTGGTTTTCTTGCTTCCTGCACCTGCACTACTACTACTACTACTACCACTACCACTACCACTACCGCCGCCAACGTGCTGCGAATTCCCACCGTGAGTACGAATCCGGCTTCCCGGCTCCTCATCCCCGATTTCAAACTGCACGTACGCCTCAATCACCATGACGGCGATAGTATGGAAATTCAGGAGCGCAACTGCGGGACACGGATCGGGTGTTGCGAGGGCGCGCTGAGCAGGGAGGAATACGTTGAGCAAGAGATGGGTTTCCTGGTCGGCGTGGTCGGGCGACAGGAGTAGTTCTTCGCGGACGAGGCCGGGCAGCGAGATCTTGGCGCTGGGAAGGTCGTTGGTCGGGGTCGGGGGTTGTACTTGGATGTCGTATTGGGGGAGTTTCCAGTCGAAGGCGGGGGTGGTGGTGGAAGGAGGAGGGTGCGAGACGAGCGGCGTAGAAGCGGTATCTGTATGCTGGACTTGGTGCTGGAGTGCCAGTGCAGGAGAATCGGGCTTGGAAATTGTCACTGTTGGACTGGTGCCGGATGGATGTCGTTTTACTCGCATTTTCAACGGCTCGTCATCATCTGAGCTGCCTCTTTTGTGCATTTCCTCCTCGCAGTCGTCTTCGTCCATGCGATCATCGTCTCTCTGCTGTGGCGTAGATTCTGGTGCAGTAGTACGCAAACCCGGGAGCGGCATGCCTATCATATTGCATCCCTGCGTCGGATACGGCGCCATGTAGGAATTCACCGGCATCTGCCCATGAGGAACCGATGGCTGCATCTGGCCCCCTTGATACTTCGCAGGCCCGTTCCCGAATCCAGGCTGCGGGTACCCGGGCTGCGGGGGAGCACGCTGATACGTCAATGGACCCATGAGGAATGAAGGAGTAGTAGCACTGTGCTGGTTTGGAGAGAAGCCAGAATAACCATACGCGTCTGGAGCCTGGTACGCTCTCTCTACCTGCAGGCGCCGCACATGCTCGAGCTGCCGCTTTTTCTCCGCGATTTGCGCCTGTAGCTGCTGTTGCCGGCTAAAGACATCGTCGAAATTCGGCTGTGGGTATGCTGGAATAGATGCTTGTAGGAGGCTCGGAGGCGCAGGCGCAAGCGTGTTGTATGGAGCAAAGTCGTTAGAGGTGAGGTAGTGGATGGGAACATCGCCCGTTGAATGGCGGAATAAGGGCGAGTTGCTGGTAAAGTTGAAAGGAGTGGAAAAGGAGTGGTGACGTGGAGTTTGGTCCATCTTGTGTTTAGGTGGTGTATCTACCAAGATGGATTTGGGTTGCTGTGGAGGGTTGGTGGTTGCCTTCTCTCCATCGACTTCCGTCCTTGTGTCTTGTAAGGCTAGCTTAGCGGTCTCGTAGCTCTCCTTGCGATGATGAGAAGCAGCCGTTTGTTCAGGGGTTGGAGTTGCATGGGGCTCTTCGTCTTTCTGCGCCGGTTTGCCACTGACTGTAGTCTGCAGTGATGCATGTCCGCTGCATGGCTCGCCTTGAACTCCACCACTCTCAAGAGAAACCGCCGACTGGGCAACGTTGTTGTGATCAGGCTCACCAGCGGTAACATCCACAGTCTGGTTATAGCCTTCGTCCTTTTCCCCATGAGAAGTCGCGCTTGTGCCTTGAGATGCATGAAACTCTATCCCTTGTCCTACTGTTGGACCAGGATACTCCGCTTGTTCGAGCTCTGCACATTCGACTCTCTTTCCAGTGACGTTGTCTTGGAGAATCTCTTTTGCTGGCTCACTCAAAGATTCCACAGTAGAAGAATGCACCTCATCCAGCTTCTCACTCTTGACTGGAGCATCGTTCGAGCTGACATCCTGATGCAGAGCCTCTGCCTCACGTTCAGGCTCTCGCTCCACAGAACCTGTTTTAGCATTGGCTTCTGGAACTCCCTTTGGCTGCGTAGACTGGCCAGAGCAGTTTGACAAGGTAAGTGCAAGAGTCTCAGTTCCTGCCGGAAGACCAGCTGTGTTGTCGGCGTTATCCTTGGACTTGACACCATGCTGTTCCTGTTGGCCCGTCTCTCGATTGTTCTTTGCGCACATAGTTTTGTCTTTTTCAGCGGGTGCCTCCTCTGGCTTGTCCTTGATAACACCTTCTTCACTATCACGTTGGGAGGTGTCCATCTCTTGGAGCTCGTGACTCGCAGCCTCGCCTTTGCAACGTCTAGATGCGGGACCCTCCATTTCTTTACGCACAGAGGAGCTATCAGGCTGTTCCCACTGAGAACAAGCACCTGCTTCTCGCGGGTCTTGCACGGTAGACTTGCTTGCGGGCTGCATACTGCACTGCACAGGCCGGCGCGCTATCCGACAATCAGTTATCGCGAAAGTTTGATTCATCTGCATACGTACCTTTGAGATAGATGAGTGCTTAATATCACTGTATGGCTGTCCCTGCAATAAAATAGCTGCTTTGAGAAACCGCTGATTGGGATGTTGTAGAAAGGGAGAAGAGTTGCGTACAGAAGAAAAGAGATAGACAAGAGCGGCTATTTATATGCTGTAGGCACCTCTCTCAGGCGAAGGCTTTGGGCAAGAGTTACACCGCTTCTCTCACCTTGTGGTGCGTTTGTCAGGTCCAAGAGAGTCACGTTTGGGCTGTAGGTAGCCTGGTGGCAGTGATTGCGCAAGACAGGATTCGGGATATTTGGGTGAAAGCGTGAGAGATGAGTAGGCTACATCGTTTGAACGTGGGGCGAAAGCATGTTTTGGCTGATGATAACCAGTCTTGGGTCTGCAGAGCGGTATACGGTTGGGATGTTTCAGTGCCACTGAGTAAAAGTGTGAGACGAAATCGAGATAAAATGACAGGACCTTGGGCACTTGGTTGAGCCTGCAAAGGGCAATCGATAGGGCAAGTAAGCTCAAAAATCTAGACAGAAGCGATATGTATGCTGAGAGTGTGGAAAGTCCCATCCATAGACCATCCATGGCAGAAAACCCAAATTCCCAGGGCCCAGAGATAATAAAGGATGAAAGCGTTTTTGTTACATCATGTCTAATAATTCGCCATCTGTGAGCTGGTATCTTTATCCATCACATAATCCCATTTTCTTATTCTATCTTCGCCACATCGGCCTTCAACCTCGTCACAAACCCATCGAAAAGCGGGTAGAGCGAGCAATCCCTATACTTGTCCACAAACCCGCCCTCCATGTTCTTTGCCGCGGCGACATCCTCCGTACTCATATCCTTACCATCCATTACAGTTCCTTTTGGATACACAGGCCGTGTCCCGCTCTCTACCAGCTCGACGAACGCGGGGTCTATAGGGACGCTGCCCAAGAAGGGGACTTCAAAGTCATTAGCCATGACCTGTCCCCCGCCTTTACTAAAAACATTTGTGCACTCCGAACAATTGGGACAGACGAAGCCGGCCATGTTCTCTATCACCCCCAGAACTCTTATGCCGGTTTTCTTGCAAAAGTTGAGTTCCTTTTTAACGTCACTGATGCTAATGGATTGTGGTGTTGTGACTACTACTGCGCCAGCAAGAAACGGGAGGTTCGGGTTGAGAGAGGGCGAAGGCGTCGTGTTCTTCAGCAGATTCTCGAGCAGGGAGATGTGCTCGTCCGAGGTGCCGGGCGGCGTGTCGATGAGTAGGTAGTCAAGCGGCGGCCAGAGGACATCGGTCAGGAATTGCCGGACCATTGCCGTCTTCTTGGGACCGCGCCAGATGACGGCGTCGGAGCGCGAAGCCAGGATAAAACCCAGTGACATGCATGACAAGGCCCCGATTTTCTGTCCCTCTGCACTGCGCGTCTCTTCTCCTTCTTCTTCCTTCTTCAATTTCTGCGCTGGCAACGTCTGCGCTTCGTGTACATCGACCGGTATCCAACCACCTGGGGCCTGCCTCACTTTTGAATCCTCAATGCCAAAGAATCGCGGTATGCTCGGGCCAGTAAGATCGATATCCAAGACGCCGACCGAGTGGCCTTGTAGCGACAGCGTAAGCGCGAGCTGTGTGGTTATGCTCGACTTGCCGACCCCGCCTTTGCCGGAGAGCACGAGGACGATGTTGCGGATGTTGTCGAGAGGCATGGCGGCTGGTTTGATATGGTTTGTTTGCTTGGTTCTGTGCAGTCTCAGTCGGGCGACTGTTGCGACCGGATATAGGTGACGTTGTCGGAAGAGGGTATGAGGCGCATGGTGTGAAGTGCTGAGGTTGTGGAGCGCTTTGAAATCCGACAAGCAGAAGTGGCGGTTTGCGGCGAGATCGGAGGTCCGACTTTCAGCCGAAACCGTCTGCTTGACGAGTATCGGAATTGATGCGTTTCAACCTGGAGTCTTTCTGGGGTTTTGTAAATTCGTGTTGAAGAGGCAGGTTAGACTTCCTACACACAATATTTGACCCCGCCATGTAGAATTGGCCATGGTCATGTTCTCTACGACTTGCTCTCCACTTATTCTAACCAGATCACAGCACAGCAGCTATCATATTGACAAGCCCAACTTGAACACATGCTTGAATACCCAACTTGTTTCAAAGTGCATCAACACCACTGTATGATATTCCCACGCGACTCCAAATACATGGCACATATCAGCGCAACCATGATCACCCTCATCTCCTTAGTGCGCAGCCTTTCTCATGGGTGCCTCACCACCAACCTCCAGCCTATATCCCTCTGCACCCTTCTCTGTCTCGAGATCCTTGGGCTTCGCCGCCTTGGCTCCCACCTCTGGGAATGCGAATGCCTTGCTCTTGCCGCCCTCCAGACCCTTCCAAACGCCGATTGTGTTCCAGTTGGTCCATGTTAGGGCGCCCACCCATGGCTGCACGTTCCAGCCCAGCTCCAACACTACGTCTGTCCTGTTGCCCAGCTTGCCGGTGATGTCCGTGATCTGGTACTTGGGCTTCTGGTTCTGGAGGTGAAGCTCGCCAATGGGGTAGGGAGATTCAGTCTTTTGCTTGGACGCGGCGCGCTTCCTGGCGGATTGCTTGGGGAGCTTCGACTTGGGGTCTGGGTGGACAAAGTGGTTCTGGTGCCAGGGCGCCGACGTGGATGCGAGGATGGCGTCCCAGATTATGGCTTCCGAGGGAGGCTCTGAGGCGCGCGTCGAGGGGTAGACGGCTTTGAGGTAGACAAAGACTTGCTTTGTGTTCCAGTTGAAGAGGCTGTTGAGATCTGGGGCAGAGTGTAAGCGGTTATTTCTTTTGGGTTTGTCTGCCTAAAACGCAGCCAAGGCATGAGTGCGAGACATACTGGCATCCAGGTCAAACTTGATATGCGCATACTCCTCCCTCTTGGACGAGTAGTAGTGCGGCCGGCCCTTGACTACCTGCACATTGCGCAACGATATGCTGGCCGAGGGATCTTGGGGCGAAATAAAACTGCTCAGCGCGATGACGGCCGCGACTGTGAAGGCGACGGTGGTGAAGAAACCGAAGACATTCTGCACCCGCACCAGATTCGAGTGCATGGTGGATGTGTGAGTGAGCGCTCGGCTCTCTGCAAGCGTGTGGGATACGAGTGAGAGCTTCTGGGGAGACAGACGCTCGTCAATGGGAGATGTGGAGATGTAGCCGCTGGTCTAAGTGGTCCTAACACGTATCTGGTCCTGTCGCACGGAGGTCGGAGCTCAGCCTTACCAGCCAGGGTCCACTAGCGTCGTTACGTCTCAAATACCTGGACCACACTTCACACCATCTTTCTTGCTTGTTATGTTTATTTGATAAGAGGACCTGAGATGGATTCAACGCCGCATATCTTTATATCCCCATTCGAACACCAATCGGTCCTCCATTGAAATCCAAGCATCAAGATCCACCTTCATACATTCAACCAATGATCTTATACACCCTCAAAACGAATAAAACTCAACCTCCGCAATGCCCGTCCGAGCAGGTATCATAATAGCGATAGGAAAGCCTCCATAGTCTGGGTCTTCGTTCGGCATCACGGCATTGGCACCACTCCTCGTCTCGTCGCCCCCCAACGTCCTCAGCGTCCGTAATTTACCCGTCTTCACATCCTCCACGACCTTTTCCTCGTTCTTCAGAATGCCATTGAACTTGGTGCCGGGTTTTGTTGATTCACCCATAATCTGGAAGCCCCATCCAATGAGGAGGAAACGCGCACCGCCACGATGAATCACCATGCCACTGCCCGTGCCTGGTTTCCCAAACACAAACGAGCGCTCGACAGTAATGTTCCAGTCGCCAAACCGCCGTCTGATGGGTTTCGATGGGTCTTTGTCGCCAGAAATTTCGTCGAAACAAAAGCCTACAGATGAGCCGGGATTTCTCTGTGCTTCCAGCACAAGCTGAGAAACCTGCGACAATAACCCGTAGTGCTTGGTAAAGGGATTGGTCTCGGGCTCCAGTGTGTCGATACCGAATGGACTAGCCAAGAGAGCTTGGAACGTTCCGTACGCTATCCAGATACGGCGAACGCCATACTCGTCTCTGCGTTGTTCTGGGATAAAGAGGATGTTTCTGCCATGCCGGTACTTGCCGCACAAAGTCGTGTAGTCGTTGAGATAAATGTCCGGCGCAATGAACTCCAGATTAGGTGCGTAGCGTAGCCATATATCAAGAACATTGGTGGTGCCGCCTCCAGAAGGGTAGTCGCCTGGCTCTCCGCCTCCACCTACAACAGTAGGAGTATTGTCGTCGGCATCCTCGCCTGCATAATTCTGCCACACGTTTGTGTAAAGCGGAAGTGGAAACTCGGCTTTACCCGCTGCTGCCACCCGGTCCAAGAAATGCGCATAGTGGTATGCCATGAAGAGTTCTTCCGTCCTGTTGCTTTTTCCAAACACCTCTTCCCACGACCCAGATTGCGGCTTCGACCGCGCAACAAACGTCTTGAGGTGGGACTTGAGATCAGTATGCAGCGACTCGTACTCTTCGCCCAGAAACTTGAGCAGATCCGCGGGCACAGGCTCTGCATATACCTTGTTCGCCCGCTCGCTCCCGTCTCGACTATCAAACAACAGCCCGACTTCATTCTCTACCTGGACCATCAAAACAGTGCTGTATTTCTCATCCACCTCCTTGACATGCGCAAGCAACCTGGCAAACGCCTTCGCATCCGCCTTGACATTCTCCTCGCAAAACAGCGACAGCACATCGGCAACCTGCACCACGCCCCCCGCCTTGCGCAATTCCGCGCGTGGAAACCGCTCTGGATTCGTTTTGACCCAGCCCGGCGCATAAGTCGATCTGCCTATGCAATTCCAAAATCAACCTTTCCCCTCACACGAAACCATCAGCTAGGAGTACAGATGAGGAAACTCACCATTCTTAAACGACCCAAACCACAACAGAATCAAATGCATGCCATGCTCGCGCGCACCCAGAATAACTCTATCCAGCTCTTCGAAATCGAATTTCCCTTCCTCAGGCTCAATCATTTCCCACGTGACGGATCCAAGAAGCGTATTTACATTCGTCGCCCGCATCTTGGGCCACACTTCACGCATGTATTGTGCGGATGAGAGCGACGAGTTCTGCAGTTCGCCGCCCAGCATGAGGAACGGCTCGCCATGGACAACAAGCTGTTTCGTGGTTCCATAGTCACGGAGGTGCGGGATGTGGGTGTTGGAAGCCATAATGTATCTTTCGAGGGAGGGGGGGGATGTTTCTCAAGGAAATTGACAAGTAGGAAGAGGTGTGAGGTAGGGAAAAGAAGATGCACTGACTGTATACATCACAGACGCTTTTCTTTCCTCTTTGAAAACGGTCAATTGCTTGTATGCCCTTCTCGTCCGCCCCACGTGCAGTGGCCAGCGGGGCTGCTGGTGCTGCTGCCAGGCGGGGTAATAGGTAATCACCGAGGGGCGAGCAGAAAGATGGATGCTGATATCTACCGGTTGCTAAAAGCGCGGCGTATCTACGACGTCAAACATCGATATCTAGTTTAAGATGGATCTGCACGGTAGAGATACTCAATTAGGTATACCGTACCTAGCATGCTCCGGCCAGTCTTTGGCATCCGACCTGCAAGCCCTCTCGTTACACGCTCGACTTTACCATACATACCTCATATCGACTAGCGCCCCATCACCCAAGTACCCCCATTCCCCGCGCCGCAGTAACAAGCTTTGGTATTCTGCAACGACTCCTCCATTCCCACTCCACCACTTAAGAAAACCCCACTCTCCTCAGGAACCCCTCGAAATCCGCAAACCCATCCCACCCGCCAACATCGCCCACGACGCCCTGGCTCCACTCAACGCCCTCCTTCGCCCCAGGCCCATAATACATCCAGTCTTTAATCATATCCATGTTTTCGCGCAGCTCCTCGCCCCCCTTCCACTCGCTATCCCGCATCTCATGAAACGTACACGGCTTCCCCGTGACAGCCTGGACTGCAGCACACACATCGAGTGGCGTGGCCCAGCCGCTCGCGGCGCGCACATGTTTCCCCATTGTCAAGTCCGGGCGCGCCAGACACGCAGCTACGAACCTGCCAAAATCATGTGCGACGTCCAGCATGGGGATCTGCGTGTGCGGGTGAAACAGCTGTGTCAGTGTATATCCGTCTCCGTTTTCCGCTGCCACGCGCTTGATAGACCCAGGTACATTTGCCATGAAGAATCCCGGTAGCACAAACGATGCGGGCTGGCCAGTCTCCAGTATGTATTCTTCAACTAGCGCCTTCGAGTCGAAGTGGTGCAGATTCGCCAGTTTCCCACCCGTGATTTTGGATACGTGAGGTAGCGACGACCAGATGAGGTGTGAGACCTTGGACTCGAGACACGCGTCGGTGAGGTTACGGCCCTGCTGCAGTTCGTGGGCTAGCGACGCTTTTTCCCAGTACTATGTATCAAGACGGTAAGTTATGTAGTTTGTTTTCATAAATAAAAAAACGAAGAAGACGAGATTGAAACGTGGGAAAGTTGGAGGTGTGAAGTTGGGAGACAGCGAGGGGAGAAAGGGAAACAAAGATCAGTTGGGTATTTTAAATAAGAAAAAAAATGCGAGGAACAATAGGTTAGTTATTCAAAGTCAAAAATACGGTAGGCAAGTTGAAAGAAGAAGAAGAAGGAGAAGAAGAAGAAGAAGAAGAAAACGAACTCATATCATCACCCTCAAATACTTACTTACATTGGTAACGCCAAACACCGCATCTGACCCCCGAATAGCCTGCAAAATCGACTCTTTACTATTCAAATCTGCATGTTATATTCCCCAGCATTAGTCATATAATATCAAACACTTTTTCCCTTCTCTCCTCCCTCCATCTCAACCCCCCCCATCAAAAACACCCAGAAAGGAAAAAAAGTAAAAGTAACTTACAGCAACCATCTCCACACCCCTCTCCACCATGGCCCTCGCATCAGGTTTATCAGGACTGCGCGTGATACCGCGGATGCGCCACTGTGTGCTGAGCTGTGCATGGACTAGGATGGCGCGGACGACGGAACCGCCTTGGTTGCCTGTTGCACCGAAGACGGTGATGAGTTTGGTCATTTTGCGGGAGGGGAGACGAAGGGAGTAAAGTGTGAGTAAGTGTGAGGGGTGTGAGGGGTGTGAGGAAGTGAGGGTATTTAAGCCTGGATGCAAAAAAACACAAGAATGGATAGTGGGAGAGAGTGAGAGAGGGAGGATACGAGAGCTAGATTGTTGCAGATAACTCGACTGCGTACGTATATGTATGTATGTATGTATGTATGTATATATGTACGACTTTACTGCATCACAAATGCAACTACAGTAGCTACCTACCTATGTAAGCACCTTTGTAATCCGTCCGCCTCCCCACCACCCATCCACACATACACACACAATAAAGTCCTTCCTTCCCCCATTCGCAGCACCAACGCCTCGATGGTCCATAGTCGAGAGCCATAGTACCATACCAGCGGCGATGAGTAACCATGTTCTAAGCAGCAGTCGCCGCTGAAGCGGCCCCCGTCGCCTGACAGGCCGAGTAATGCGCGTGCGGGGGTAGAAAAACTCGCTGTGTACATGATGCAGGGGAGGGATTTGCTGAGGGTGGGAAGGATGCTAGTGCTAGTGCCAGGCATGGATGTGCTTACACATTCGTGCATGTTGTGGCTTGCATGTAAGTGTAAGTACAAGAAGTAGCAGTAGTAGTAGGCCCCAGGTCCGCGGAATGGCAGAGAATGGCGGGGATTAGGGATGGAGGATTCTCTGGTGTTCAGCCAATGGGGTGTTGGAGACTACTTTATCTTTTTTTTTATTCGCTTGAATGGCTACGGGGTGAAGAATAGGAATGCAAAGCTGTCCTGCTATTTGCTAGTGCTTGTCAGGATGAGTAGGCGCCTGAATGCTTGGCCCCTCGTTTGCGTAATTGTTGATAGTGCTCTCTCTTGATTCAGTCGACTTTTCCTGTTGTCGTTCGCCATTTGGAGCCTGAAGTGGACAAAGAGCTCTCCTTCGCTTAGATTGGGGCGGACTAATGACTCCGATGAAGCTCTGTCTCTTAATTTTAGCCGGGACGACAGACGGTGCTTTGGAGTCGGATACAGCGGCACTAGCATCCTCGGATGCTCTTGTTATTGGCGTTGATGGGGCTAATATCGTGGAACTTGTGGAGGTAGGTTTGGGCGTATTTGGTCTCAATCTGTTCACTTCTGAGCCCTCGTCTTCATTCTCGTCACTAGAACATAGAGCTTCAGATACGCTGGATGCTTGGAACCTGCCTTCCTTCCTCTGTGGTGTCTCCGGTAAGGGAAGAGAACTCGAACGTTGCGTCGTCTTCTGCGTCGTCTCATCTGTGGTAGCAGTTACCTGGGATCCATTCATCTCTCGGACATACTTCTTAACCAACAAAGCAATATCTCTCGCATGTCCATCGAGATTCTGTGCGTCTGGTATTTCAAATTTCTCCTCAGCCATGCGTTCGAGGTCTTGCATGGTGACTGCGTCCTCCCACGTCCGGTCATGGTGGATTTTCCGGATTCTTGGATGGCGTAGCATCTCGAATGACGCGTTTTGCGGCGTCTCGAAGCCTCCACCAAGAATCTCGGCAACAAATGGCTTTCTAAATGCAACAGACATGCGTGGTGTGCAATCTCCAAAGTTTGAAATCTCAAACTCGTCCGTCCAACCGTCCTCACGCAAAGTGGCCTGACGAATATACCCTTGCACATTCAGGTATCTTGCGTCGGACTTGGGGATGCTCGTGTTGAGACATAGGCTGGCAACAACATTGAACCTAGGTCGTATGCCTGTACGCATGACTTCATCCTTGTTGATACAGCATCCCAGATGAAAGTTTGTCCAGTGCAGAGGTTTGAGATTGACTTTTGCCGCAACCTGAGCATCAAAGCTGGCACCAATAACGACAAAGTCGCCCAAGTCTCGTTGGCCGCCCATGTCGCACAAGTAATCCTTCTTCAGTTTGATGAAAAAACTTGCTTGACGATGCCCGTCACCGGTTAACAGGGGCAGGTAAGGCGTATACAATGGTTTCAGGACGAGCCCCTCTTGGCGATCGGCAAGGTTCCGGGCAAAAGTCTGTTTAAGGTCTGTTAAGCCACTCCCTGTCTTAAAATCCAACAGAGTCCACTCTGAGCGCATCGACCGACCGGGTATCACACGAACAAGTTTGCGAAGAATTTTTCGGCGGTCCTGCAGGCAGTGACGTAGGATGGGCTCGTCGTCCAGAGTCAAGACGTCGAAGAAGACGATCATGAGGTGTTCCCACTTGTGCGGTCGAGAGTCTTGCATCGTGCCTATGAAGGACCCTGAGCGCGTGACGTGCTTGCGAATCTTCGAGAAGGGCAAGATTTTCCTGTCTTCGTCACTGTATACCACCATTTCGCCGAGGACGATGCAATTCCTTTTGAACAGGGCGTCGGGTTGACCGATACGAAGAGCGTTGCGGATCGTGCCATCGATAGCGTGACGGTCGGCCGTTGCATCTTTTCCGTTCTTGGAGAAGATCCGCAGGCTATTCTTGCCTTTTTCCAGGTCGACGTGAATTTCACAGTACTCGCCGTCGTATTTGACTTCGGCGGCCCATGCACGGCTACCGACAAGTTGAATGCAGTTTTGGAATGACCATGCTTTGTAATAGCTTGGCCGCCCCATCTTGACACCCACCCTGGCCCTGAGTTTTTTCGCTGCCTCTATGCGCATGGCATTTGCCTCTGCAGGTTCAGGTGCTGCAGGGTAGCAGCTGAGTTCGCCCCTGAGGATATCGAATGCGGCGTCAAAGTCGTTCTGAAACATCAGTAGCTCCGGTAGAAGAAAGTGATAGCGCTGCATTACGAAAAGCTCGTCCAGCTGGATCGTACAGTAGTCTCGCAGTAGCAGGCGGACTAGCCATTTCGCTTCCCACGACTCAAGCCGTACAAAGATATGTTTCATCTCCGTGTCACTCTTGAAATCCAAGTCGCGCCGTTGTCGGATTTGCTCGTCGGAAAATCTATATTTGGCCGCCAATTGTACCAGAACACGGTCGACTTGGTCGACGGAGAGATGCTGTTTGCTGGAGAAGGTGCCATCCCAAGGCTTCATGGCGCGCTCGATGTATACACCCAAGTCGCCATGGGTACCCGTCTTCCAGCCATCGAAGAGGGCACGCTGTCCGTGGTTAAAGGCAAGTAGATGGGAGAGTGTCTTGGCGAGCAAGGGCGGTTGCAACCCGTAAACGCGATCTTTTCTCCGATGAGGGAACAGGACAGAGAGCACGGCTCCGCCATTCGTCGCTGGGTCGTCGAGAGCATCTCTTTGATCGAGAAACCACTTTGCAATAATGTCCCGAGCTTTGTCCTTGTCATGCTTTAAAGGTTCTCGCGACTGTTTTGCGGTTATGTCTTCGATGCTTTGCAGGAGGCTACAGATTGCATGGAACGTGATAGTCATAGTAGATCCAGATGCTGAATCTTCGATTCCCCAGAAGATTAGGCGTCGATTCAGAGCCTTGGGATCGATTGCGGATAAGCCAGCGTTGGGAAGCGCTCTATCGAAAGTACCGATGAGTGATCCCTGGCTACTCTCAAGTACCTTTCGGTTCAAGACCCAGATGTCGGGGAACCTTGCGGATGAACAATTGTAGCCCTTTGCCTGTATACCGCCGATGCTGATACCGGCTCAGGGCAGTATCGTCAGCACAACAGAGCAGGCGAATAAGCGCAACGGCATGAACCTGCTTTCAGGTTCAGTCACAGTGGAAACAGCAACGCAACAAGCGCCGGTTCGCAGCACGGGTACCTTGGAAAAGCAAGACGTAAAAGATATATGTTGGGATGCGTGGTACCAAAACACGGCAGGTGTGAGATATGGAAGAGGGGCGAGCACGCGCGGGCATCCTGCCTGAACGACAGCAACGCGCTAATGCGGGTCATCACGGGACCTAAGCAATATGTATTTCCGCACCAACGTGGGCGACGGGGCAACTTCGCATGACATTGCTCCCTTGGTCTGCCGTCGCCAAAGTAGTTGATACCAATGGCATCTTTACACAGTTTGCGACTCTACCACGTGCAGCCCTACGGCCAACCGGGGAGGTTTGGCCGCGGTACGGCTTGGCAATGACGCTAACTACGTACCGGAAGTCCGCATGGCCCCAAGTTCTACGTCATGAATAATTGACGTTGAACATCCGCGCCGGCTTTGAGTTTGGAGTCTGACGAGCATCTGATGAACTCTATGACACGAGGCCAAGGAAGAGAGAGAGAGAGAAAGAGCTTGTTATATATAACTGAGGGGGCTGTGTGCCATCCGAGTAAAATAAACGTTGGCGTGGGCTTTCTCCAGGCTTCGTACGCAACTGGACAGCCGTAAAATGTAAGTTTTCCAGGTATATACGGTTCCGCCGTACTCCGAACGGTGCTTCCCTGTCTACTCGATGGATTCCATGGTGTACTCGATGACTAACAGCGTTCCAGTTTTGATTGCCAACATGTCGAGCCAGCGCGAAAGCGTCGGGGATCCTCGGTCGGAAGCGTCGAAGAAAAAGGATCTGATTGCGCGCGGCGACTATACACCTACGCCCGCGGGCAAATTGACCTTTTTTCTGCTCCGCGGCGTTGAGCCTCTGCTCCAATACTCGATCCTAGCTCATGGCCTCGGCACGTCTGTCCTGCACCGCGTGGGACTGCGAACACTGCCGTGTGGCCTTCCTGCGCAGACGGGCATACGCGTGATTGATGGGTTGGGCTTGTCTCCGTACCGCTTGGTGTTGTTGGGAATGAGCATTGGAGCGGCAGTCAAGCAGAACATATGGGTCACGTCCCTGTCGGGGGAGCCAATGCCAGTGGGCGGGGCAGTCGTGGTAGGAGTGTTTAATGCGGCGTTCAATAGCCTGGCCTCGTATGCGTTCCTCACGACGATCACATCCGCGTCAACCGGAGGCAATTTCCCACAGCCGGCGCTCCTGGTTGGCGGCTCGCTCTATGTCGTCGGAATCCTGACCGAGCTCATTGCGGAGGTGCAGCGGAAGCGTTTCAAGGCGGACCCAAACAACAAGGGCAAGCTCTACTCGGGAGGCCTGTGGAGCTTTGCGCGACACATCAACTATGGGGGATACACGTTGTGGAGGGCTGGATACGCCATGGCTGGGGGAGGATTCGCGCTGGGCGCCTTGGTCGCATCCTTCTTCGCTTACGACTTCAGCCAGCGTGCCATTCCCGTCCTCGGCGAGTACTGTGAAAAGCGCTACGGGGCGCAGTACGACGAGTTCAAGAAGACGACGCCGTACAAGCTGATTCCGTATATTTACTGATATTCCATTGGGCGACGCTGGGACACGGCTGCAAAAAGCAGAGCGAGAATGTGGTGAATTCGGCAAGATCCGAGCCCTGTTCGGCTCCAGAAAAGCATATCATATAGCCTGCATCGTGTGGTTCCACGTGCCTGCTTAGTGTTTTTTTCTTTCTTCTTTTCTTTTCTACTATTCTCGCATCCGCTGCACAAAGGGCCGATATGTGCATGCACAAGGCCTTGGTAGTGCCGGCTTACACTGGAGCAGGCCTGCCGCGCCCCAGGGTCCTTTGATGCAATAATCAAAGTCCATCACATTTCGATAATGGCCACTACACCATTCACCATGGGCAGCAGCCGTCTCCGGCGACTAGCGCCTGACGGCCGGATCATCTGACATGAGTGGTGCATGCTTATGTCCCAAAGCAGCATCTCACGATAACGGCAGGCCGTGTGGGAGAGATATGGCATCCACTCGTTGTCGCACGATGCAGGTGCGGTTCTCGTCAAGATGGCATAGCCGATGCCGCATGTGGTGTTCACACCGTCGTGGTTCCAAGGGGCCTTTTGCCGACGCACGCCCCACCATGGGCATTTGCTATTGCGAAAGAACAAGTGGTACGCGATCTAGCATCCAGCTAGGAGATCTGCGGACGTTGTGCCACCACCTAGACGACCCGAGGGGTCGGGCGCTACAGGTAGTGTGTATGAAGGTATTCTTTTTTTTCCGTGGTGTGAGCGTCGCAGCACGACTCATGGCGTATTGTTTGGAGGGAGCAGGCATCTGTGTTTTCAAAACAAGCCTTGTTTAGCAGACGGGCGGGGGTACGGCTGTAAGAGGAAATGCGCGTGGTGTGGTAGGAGCCGGTACGGCGGCGGAGATGGGACCAGGCACAGTGTGTGTGTGTGGGTGTGCATGCAGGCAGGCAGGCAGCTGTTGACCTGTTTGTATACAGTACAGTACACACAGAGGATGGATGGACGGCAACTCGTGCAGCGCTGGGCAACGAGCGGCCGGCAGAGGGCCAGCAAGCGATGATCTGCAGAATCCTCAGCACTTCAGCTTTTCCAGGGTCCTCAGTGTGGCGGCTGGCGGAAACGATGCTGCTCCATGGTGCAAGGATGCGGATAGGCGATAGGGACACGGGCGCGTCTGCAGCAGCGCTACTCGCCGCAACCTCGCCCAATTTTCCAGAAATACATTTGTGGGCAAATTAGTCGCATCTCCACAGAAACAATTATCGATACAGACACGGAACGCTGGTTGTTTATCGATAGTGGTCAGGAGGTGGCTGTGGGGTCTCTCTTATTTTTTTTCTGCTGGATGCTTCGGCGATGACCGGCCGCTTTTTCTCATGCGAGCATGGTGGGCGATTAGAAGCCGCCGCGGCGGGCACTGGGCGATGGAGACGAAGAGGCTCAACAAGTTTTTTTTCTCGCTTGCAGCCAGCTTGGATGCTTGTAGCAGGCAGAGATCACGATCCGGAGGGGGGGGGTGTTGGCTGGCGTGGTGCCTATAGGCCGAGGGCGTGGCGTGCTACAGAGCGGGGAACGGCTGGTGGTGCATTGAAGCGTGCATGCAACCCCCACCAGGCGTGCAAGACGACATGCCGTGGGAGAGTAGGCCGAGTCGAGTGCGAGCAGCGTGTTCGTGCCGCTGCCCTGGGGCGAGGGGAGCGAGGGCGGGCATGGCACTTGCAGCTGAAACGCTGTGCTTTTTTGCCTTTGGCCTAGGCTTGGAGGCATGGCGGCGGTGCGTGCTGGAGCCAAGTGCTGTGGTGCCGCGGTGCAGTGAGGCATTTGACGTTGGCTGAGGTCATGACCTCGACGTAACCTCGTATCCAAAAGGCCGGCGCTTGTGCTGGGAGGCCATGAAACATGCGCGCGCCGGTTGGGCGGGCCAGCAGCAGTGGCAGCGGCAGCGGCAGTGGCAGTGGGTGGCACTGTAGCAGCAGCAGTAGCGGTAGTAGTAGCAGTAGCAGGACGTTAGCAGCAGCGGCGGCGATGGCGGCGATGGCGATGGCGATGGCGATGATGATGATGATGATGATGATGATGATGATGATGATGATGATGATGCAGTGCGGGCTGGGCTGGAGGGGGAGGGGGACATGGTGGAGCCGGGTTTGGCCATGCTTCCATGGGGGCATGCATGGGCACAGGTAGCGATAGGCGTAGCGTACCATGGCATAGGCAGGGTGGTATATGGGCAGAGGGCGGCCACGACCAGGACCAGGGATAGTCGGCAGACAGGGCCCAAGGAAGTAGTCGTGGGCCGTACAGGCGCCTGTTTTGGCGTCGAGGGGCGCGAGACATGTCCAGAGGCCAAGGGCGGGCACAATAGCACGCTGGATTCCGGTTTTGCTGCTGCAGCGATAGCAATAGCAGCGGGCTGCTAAGGGCGGGCGGGCGACTGGGTGTGGTGTGGTGTGGTGTTGTGTAGGGGGCGTGTGTGGTGTGTGGTGCGTGTGTGTGTGTGTGTGTGTGTGTGTGTGTGTGGTGTCGGGGGGCGTGCAAGCATCAAGGCCTTTCGTCATTGACGGCCGTGGGTGGAGAAGTCGTTCCCAGGCGTCGGCTCACACATTTCTAGCGCCGTCGCCCTCAACGGCAAGCACGGAGAGGCCAAGCATCCGCATCCATAGTACCGACAGGGCATTGCATACATGCATACTACTACTACCAACCTACCTACCTACACACATACATACATAGCCACTTGCGACTCGCTCGCTCGCTCTGTGTGTCTCCCTCTGTCTCTCCATATCGCCCCATCTCTCCCTCTGCGCGGCCTGCCTGCGGTGCTGTGCTAGTGGTAGTACTACTACTTGCTACTACACCCTCCCCCCCTCTCTCTCGGACTCGCTCCCCTCGGACTCCCTCCTACGCACATACTCCCTCCTACGCACATACTCCCTCCCTCGCCCTCTCACCCACCACACCCACCGCACTCACACCTCATTTCCCGCACGCTGCACCGCCATCGTCCGTGACCCACCCTGCTGCTGGCCCGCCGTCGCCGTCGCCGTCGCCGCCGCCGTAATAACGTTGGACTGCACCGGACCGGACTAGCTGGCTCACAAGGCGGCTGCATCTGTAAGTCAGCTTTTGACGCCAGGCCTTTTTTTTCACGATGCCATGCGAAGCTCCCACGCGGTGCACGCACTAAATGTGCTCAATGGCCTGCAAGCATCAGCCCGGCCGCCCTCGCCATGCATCAAACACCCTCTCCCACACGGCCCGTGTCAACTTTTCTTTTGCTGCCTTTGCTTCCTTCTTTCTCGCATGCGCCCTGGCTTAGTAGTAACCCGCTCTCCTAGTGCTCCCGCCCGCGTCGCTATTAAGCCTCCCAGCTGCCTCGCGCGCCCACGACTCTGCTGCCCTGCCCTGTCCTGCCCCCCCCCAGTCTCAGCTTCTCCTCGCATCCTGCCGCGGGGTGTGTGTGTGTGTGCCTCCATCCCCCCCCCCGCCGTGGTCCTGGCCTTCGCTGCCTCACCCCCCCCTCCGTCTGACGGCCGCCTACCATCAGCATCACTAATTCCTGTTACTATCGATTGCGCCCCCCTACCCTCACCGCACATCAGGCCATTGCCCGGAAGCAGTGGGAACTTGGTGCTGCGGGACGCCAGTGCAGAGTGAGCGCAGGGCTGCAGCGTACATCGTTGCAAGCGGGGCGCCAAGCGAGCAGATCCGCCATATCGCCATCCGCAGCCAGCTACATAATAAACGCCGGCTCCTCTTCGCCCGCGCCCTGGTACCAACACCACCACCACCACTGCCACACACCACAACCGCCCTTGCTTTTGTCCCCTCGCTCCCTTCTCCTGGCGCAGTCTTCCCCTGACGTCAGGGCGCTCATCCGTGTTTCACTCATTGCACACGCGTCGCCCGCGCCAGCCCGCTCTCCTTCCTTCAAGATGCAGGCCGTCATGGCTCAACCCCCACAATCCGCCGCCTACGGCGCTGTCCCTCTCCGCCGCAAGCCCATTCCCACCCCAGGCGTCGCAGTCCGCCCCGCCTCGCACCACCAGCACCAGCTCCAGCCCCAGCCGCCCTACAACGACGCCCAATTAATGGGCCACTCGCGAACACGCACAACCAGCTCGGGTGTCTTTCCCATGGGCTCGCCCACAACCGCCACCATGAATTCGCAATACCCATCCCAGTACCAGAGCAGCCTCCGCCGCACCCCGACCTCGTCGACCAGCTCCACCAACGGCACCCCCAACCGCTCCAATAGCGGCGCCCTTCGCCGCTCCTCTTCCACACGCTCCGGCGGCAACTCGCCCACGTCGTACGTGGCCATGATGCGGAAGCAAAAGGCGACGGTCTGGTGCGATCGCGCCCAGTACGAAGACCCCCGCATGCTCGCCCAGCAGCGCCAGGCTAAGATGCGAGCAAACATGGAGGTGGCCGGCGGTCCGCACCACGCGCCGCCCCGGAGTGCCTCGGGAGGGTCTGGCGTGGCCGGCGGCGTGCGGTCCAAGATTGGCCGTCACCATGGCCTGCCAAAGGCGTCATTGTACGCCCCAGTCACGTATGCAGGATCGGGCGTGCCCATGCGGCTGAGTGCTTCGGAAGTGGACGAAGGCGACGACGAGGAAACAGGTTCCATGCAAAACGGACAATATCACCACCGTACCGGCTCCGGCCGCAGCTCCCTGGGCTCAGGACGCCGCATATCCTACGCCAATCCCACGGGCCGCATATCGTCCAACAGCACCCCACCGCAGAATTCGTCTCCTGACGGTGAACTGGCCGATCTCAAGGAAGAACCCACTCCCTCTCCGGCCGAGTACGACCCCAACGCACCCAGCGACATGAGCTACTTCCACCACACAAAAACAAACGCCAGCACAGGCAGCGGAAGCAGCGGGGAACGCAACTTTGGCGACGTTGGCCAGATGCCTGCACGCGATCACCTCAAGGCGCCGACGGACAAGAAGGTCAGCAAAGACGAGCTCGTGCGAAGAGGAAGTGTGGACGAGAGGACCATGACCATGGGAACGCGGCTCTTTGTCGCCAACCCCGACCTCAGCGACTAGCAAACGAGAACAAGAGGCTCTTTATTTATCTATTTTCTGCGATACCCGACACCACGATTTTAGCGCTGCTTCTGGGCGATGCACACATGAGTACATGCAAAAGAAGAGCCGGCCATTCAGTACAAGGCGAGCCATTAGCAGCACCATTTTTTTTCTTCTCCTCTTTCGCTCAGCACATCAGCGTTGTCTTTGTTCATTTTTGGCACATTAGCATTTTCGCTTTTTATTATCTCGTCTGTTTTAGCATGTGCAAAAGCAGCGTTGGGCGGTTAGGAGTTTTGCCTCTTTCTGTTTTGGATAGACGGCGACACAGGATGAGGTTTCTCATTGTCACAACAGTTACCTTTTCTTCTTCTCTTCCTCTCTACGCGTATGCGACTGAGGTTCAGCGCTGCGGGCGCACCCTGGTGGTTCGCTCGTCCACCATCACCATACCATCATCACACACACACCCCCCCTTGTAAATACCATAGCACAGCCCACCATGCCTCGCGCTTTGGCCGTGGCAACGACTGATTGATTGCCTGCATACCCAGATACATAAACATAAGCATAAATACTATACCGCCTTGTGTTGGCAGATGACGGCTCCCTTGCACAAATGAATTGTTGGCGACGCGGCGAAACGGCCATTCTGCCATGTGCTCATCAACACGATATCGCCGTGATGAACTCATTTACGGCAACCAAGCCGGAGAGACAAAGACGGAGGCGGAGCTTCATTCGTTCCGTGTTGGTGTGGTCAAATGGGACGGCGCGGGCACGTGGGATAAAGGGGCGGCAATAGCACTTGCACTTGGGGCTACAGAGGGCCGATCATTGCGTGTACCTGCCAAGACGCCTGCTAATATTAAGTATTATAGCTGCTAAAAGAAGACGGACGAAATCATATATTGGTATTACATTACTACACGTGAAACGGGGGGCGCAGCTGGGTAATCAAGGGACGGGATCGAGGGATCGGGTCGGACTAGGTTTGACATGGATTGCATCGATTCCCCATTGCCCTTTCTATTACTGTCCGAGCTGCCCCGTAATATCTAGTATGTTGTGCGTCGGTATGTATGTACGTATGTGCTATGTACGTACACGAGTGCTCTGTGCTGGCTCAGGGTCCCGTGCCGCGGCGGCATCAGCTTTGGTTCTTTCTGTGCTGACTGTACAAAACAAAGTTTGATTGCCATCCAGCTGCAGTGCTGATTCTGCGGCGCCGTGGCGGTGTGCGGCCATCAGACGCGTGAAATGGCTGGCTTTGCATACAAAACTGCGTCACGCGTTCCTGGGCCCATTTCCTGGTCGCCGGTGCCTCTCACCCCGTCCCTGCCAAGATGTCCCAACTCGGCAGCTCACCGCAACATGGCTTGACCTTCCCACACCACAAGGCACCCAGACAAAGCACACAGCATGGCGCTCACTAATGGCACCGCCAACGCCAAAGTTGATGCCAAAGCCAATGGCACAGCCAACGGCGCCACAGAGTCTCACGCAAGCCAGAAGGTCTTGGACGATACGGCGGGTCTAATCAAGACCACGGACGGCCATGAAAAGACCGACTATACGCGATGGAGACTGAAAGACGACCGCGGCTGCCAGACGTGGCATTATCTGCAAACCGACGAGGAATTGAAGGCGTGGCCGCAGAGCACGGCGGACAAGTACTTTTTGGGCCTGGACACGGTGTGTTTACCCACGTCCACGCAGCCACGGCGACCATTCGATTGACATGTACAGGAACAACCCGACTGCAAGCCTGCAAAGACGCCCCTCGAAGCCGCGCACAATGGCCTCTCCTTCTTCTCGCAGCTTCAACTGCCCCCTGGTAACTGGGCCTGCGAGTACGGTGGGCCAATGTTTCTCCTCCCCGGCCTCGTCATTGTCTGGTATGTCACCGAGACAACCATACCCGCCTCCCACGCCATCGAGATCAAAAACTACCTCTTTGCCCGAACACACCCCCAAGACGGTGGATGGGGACTACACATTGAAGGCGAGAGCACCGTGTTTGGAACAGCAATGAACTACACGGTACTCAGGCTGCTGGGCGCAGATGCCCAAGACCCCAGGATGTGCAAAGCACGAGAGACGCTGTGGAAGTTGGGCGGCGCGCTCAACGCACCACACTGGGCCAAGTTCTGGCTGAGCGTCCTCGGTGTGACAGACTGGGACATTGTCAACCCCTGCCCACCCGAGGCTTGGTTGCTTCCGGACTGGGTTCCCATTGCCCCGTGGCGATGGTGGATACACATGCGACAGGTCTTCCTACCCATGTCGTACATTTATTCCAAAAAGTGGTCGTACCCTCTGAATGACCTCACACGCCAGCTCAGGGCAGAGCTACTCATGCGGCCGTACGAGACGATCAACTTTGATGCACACCGCAACACTATCGCGCCTACAGACGACTACCACCCCAAGTCTTGGTTCCTCAAGTTTTTGTTCTGGCTCGTGGTCGCCGTCTGGATTCCGTACCTTCGACCTGAGTGGATGGCGAAGCGTGCAGAGGAGCATGTCATGTGGCTCATTGAGGCTGAAGACGAGAACACCGAGTTTTCGAATTTGGGTCCGGTCAATGGCCCTATGAACATGTTGTGTGTGTACATCAGAGACGGCCCTGATTGCCATGCTTTCCGCGAGCACCAAAAGACGCTCTACGAGTTCATGTGGGTCAAGGACGAAGGTATGCTCATGAATGGCACCAACGGTGTACAAACATGGGATACTGCATTTGTCATTCAGGCTGTAGAATCATGTGGCTGGTCCAACAACAAGAAATGGGAGCCTGTGCTTTCCAAGGCGCTTGAATTCTTGGAAGACCAGCAAATTCTCACAGAGTCGAGAGACCAGCATGCCTGTTACCGCCAACAACGTAAAGGCGCATGGGGCTTTAGCACAAGGAAACAAGGATACACCGTCAGTGACTGTACGTCTGAAGCTATGAAGAGTGTCTTGATCCTGCAAAAAGACCGCCAGTATCCCCAGCTCATCAGTGAGCGCCGCATGAAAGACGCCATTGACGTCCTTCTCACAATGCAAAACAGCTCGGGCGGTTGCGCCACCTACGAACCCACCCGAGGCAGCGTTCTACTCGAGCATCTGAACGCGGCAGAGGTTTTTGGCAGAATCATGATAGAATACGACTACCCCGAGTGCACAACAGCCGTCGTCACAGCTCTCCACATGTTCCAGCACCATTTTCCCGACTACCGGGCTGACGAGATCACCGCTTTCCGTGAACGCGCCGTGGCCTATATTCGCGACGCCCAACGACCCGATGGATCCTGGTACGGCAGTTGGGGTATCTGCTTCACATACGCCGGCATGTTTGCTCTCGAATCCCTGAAGTGCTCTGGCGAACAATACAACAACTCTGAACGTGTACGACGCGCATGCCAATTCTTCCTGGACAAGCAAATGGAAGACGGAGGTTGGGGCGAGACGTACAAGAGCTGTGAACAGGGTGTCTGGCACCAACATCCGCAAAGCCAGGTTGTGCAAACTGCTTGGGTCATTATCGCCATGATTGAGGCCGGATACCCAGACAAGGCGCCGCTTGAGAAGGCCGTCAAGCTAATCATGAAGAGGCAGCAAGCCAACGGAGAGTGGCTCCAGGAGGCAATTGAGGGCGTCTTCAACAAGTCTTGGTAAGTCAGCATCGCATACGACAAGGATATACATGGGCTAACATGCAACAGTATGATTTCCTATCCAAACTACAAGTTCATCTTCCCCATCAAGGCGCTGGGTATGTACGCCAAGCGCTTTGGCGACGACGCTCTTTTTTAACGAGGTTCATGGAATGCACGTCTATCTGTCGACTGGACATGTGGGTTATGTGAAAAGGTTTCTGACGATTACGCTTCTCTATACTTACTTTACATACTACACTACGCTTACTATACTATTCATAATATCAAAACTATGCCATTCTTTGGAATATCGCTCAGACCGTCATCAGTTCAGTTCAGCGTCTTGTTCTCGTCTTCCTTGCTGTCCACTCCTATTCGCCCACCCATTCACCCACCCATTCACCCACCCATTCACTCCACTCTCCCCACTCTCCTAGCTTACGGAAATCAGGCACTCACCATGTTTCGTTTCCTGGATGGGAGAAAGCGAAGTAGAGCCAAGACTTTGCTTGGCAATAGTAGAGTGAAAGGAAAGGAGTGAGTTTGCTGTTGGCGTTGGCATTGGCATTCACCTTTTTCACCTTTTTCTTTCTTTCTTTCTCTCTCCCCCTCTCCTGCTAACAACACAAACAACCCGACCCCGAAAAATTATCACTGTTGTCCCTTTTGGGGGGAAAGAAGAAAGAGGATTAGGGAGAGGGAGAGATATGATGAAGTCTCAGCACTCGGGATGTCTGGTTGAGAAGAGAGGCGCTGGTTGTACGTGCGATATCGCGTGCGGAGAGGTGTGCTCGTGGGTGGAGCAACAGCAACACCAGCAACAGGAGCTGGAACAGCAGCAGGAGCTGAGACAGAGCTATGGCGGACAAGAGTGCAGTGGCTGGAGTGTCAAAGGAGACTTGGGGTGTGTGGATGGGGAGAGTAAGACTACGATTACGACTATGATTAATGCTACTGGTGGGAATTTACGAGATGCGGAAAATATGAGTGCGATACGTACTACAACAGCACTACCACTATCACTACCAATATCGTCACCAGCATCAACATCAGCATCGGCATCATCGTACTACTGGAGTACAGCATCTCCTGGATATATCCTTGGGTTTTCTAGCTTGGAGCTTGCGACGAGTTCTTCTTCTCCTTTTCCCTCTCATTCATCCTCCTCCTCCTCCTTCTTACCCTATTTCCATACGTCTTCGTCTTCTAGCACCGCTACTCCAACTGCTACTCCAACCACGCAGAACGAGAACGAAAACGAGAACGCCAATCAGAGCCAGAGCCAAAATCACAACCAGAAACGGAAGCAGAAACAGAGTCAGAAGCAGCATGGAGACATGTATTCAACACACTACTGGCGTGTCATCAGGCCGCTTCAACGAGGAGAAATGCTGTTTAGCATGGATATGCAGGTGCAGCGGGCCATGGCTGTTGTGGCGGGGTTTGTTGCGGTGGAAAAGGGGGATGGAGAGGGTGAGGGAAGGGGATTCGAAGCTGCGCTCCTACATAGATTCGCACACCGACACCGTTACAAACCTCTCTTTACACCCTTCACACCCGACTCTCCTATTGTCTTCCAGCACCGACGGACTCGTCAACATGTTTGACAGCGCCCAAGCAGACGAAGACGACGCCCTGTACCAAGTCATTAACCACGGCTCTGCCATTGCACACGCAGGCTTCATGTACCCCAGCGCCGATATCTACGCCCTCGGCACCGACGAGACGGTAAGTTTCTACGCGCTGCAAAGCCAGAAGGAGGAGGAAGAAGAGCCAGCGCCCAAAGCCTGCGGGGACGTCAGACAGGAACTCGATTGCGAGTACGTAGTAGACTTATGCTGGGTCGGACCGCAGCCCTGTGTCGCCGCGGGGAAGCACAGGTACGTTTGTTGCAGAGATAGTTTCAACCTACTTGATCATGCGAGCTGAAGCTGAAAGAAAAAAAAACAGCGACAAAACCCTCAGCCTCATACCCATTACCAAAGGCACAAACGGGCCTCTGGACTACGCGTTCGACCTCAAAAACAGCACGGTGCTGGCGGGTGCGCACGGCGAGGAGATTGTCCGCCATCTCTTCATCGATATGCATGTACGTAACGCCTCTTTTTTTCCCCCCCCATTTTACCTCCAAACATCGTACATATATCTAATACGCTAAGCAACAGACACACACGACGTACACGTGCGGCGAAGACGGCCACATCCGCGCATGGAAAGGCACAGACGACGCAACCATGGACGTCGACGAAGGCGCGACGTCAGCCAAGAAGAAGCGGAAGGAGAAGAAGGACAAGGAGAAGGCGAGGTTTAAGCCTTACTAGCACGTCTTGTCATTTTTGTGTCTTATGAGAGAGGAGACGCCCGTGTCTTGAGTTCACTCCCCCGATTACAGCGCGCCTGGAAGCCCAAATGAAAGAGAACTCTTTTCAAATACCGGAATATGGGTTTTCAAGGTTCTTTTGACTACAGTGTATAGCTAACACAAATAAAGAGAGAGAGAAAGAGAGAGAGAGAGGAGGGAGGGAGGGAGGGAGGGAGAGAGGGAGAGAAGGGTTGTAAAACCCAGTCGTACATCACACATCCTCTTACTTAACATTCCTCCTCTTCATCCAAGTCTCTCTACCCTCTTTCCCAGCATCCAGGTGCTGAGAGGTTGCGCTGGTCCCTGGAGAGGGTTAGTCGGGGTGCTTATGAGGGGTGGGACATGGTGAGATATGATACCATATGTAGACTGGAGAGCTGTTGGGGCCGTCTTCTGGGTTCTCGATCCCGGCTGCGATGAAGTTCTTCTCGGCGTCGCAGACCAGTGCTGAGATGAGTTTGTGTGCTGTACTACTTGTCAGTTGGACGGTCTTTAGAGTTGTAGGTCGCAGGGACTAACGGCTTTCGACCTGGAGTGCTTTTTGCCTGCTTCTCTTGTCCCAGAATCTAATCAATCCATCTCTTCCTGCAGTTGCAACAGCGTTGCTTGACGCATCGTTTGCTCGTTCCAGACATGTGATGTTGTCATGGGCCTTGGCGACATGTCCGTCGGGCCGCAAATCTGCTGTGAGGAAGCGGAGAGAGTCGTCTGAGGATATAAAGGCCAGCTGATCGGTAATCAAGTAGGTAAGAGGATCTTGCCGCGGCGATGTGGAGATGACTTTGTAGATGAAGGAGCCGGCTGCAAATCCAGCATCGGTGCTGGCGATTTCTCGAAGAGGCGCCATATTGGAGGAAGCGCTGGTAACGGTTGGCGTCACCAGTGTGTTGAAGGTACAGTTGTCACGGTAGAGAATGGCAAGGCGATGAAGAAATTTTCGCCGCAATGAGCGCGAGGTCTTTGCTTCATCTCATATATCATCAGATACGATGCACATCATCAGTCTGTTATCGAGTCGCGATCATCGTCATTCCATTGCGAAAACTATCCTATGCCAACGGACAGCATTTTCCTAGCTTGTCGTAGGCAATGGGTAGGGTTGGCAAAGGCACATTCCAGCGTCCAGTGTCCAGCTAACCAACGCAATTCTACACGTCGCGTCACGCTTGCCCAGCAATCAGAGATGAGGCCGGCGGCGCAAACATCGCTGACATCGCAACAATTGTATATGTAGCCTTGATATGAAACTCGTGCAGACACAGCTTTCGTCGACACAAGCGATTAATACAGGCGTCCCTCTCCGATCCCTTCAATAGCCCCATCTGCTGACATAACGCCAGCAGACAAAGTAGGCCGTCACTCCTGCAGCTCAGCACGTCAAGCGCTCCCTGCCGGCGATTTCGAGGTTCGTTGAAGAGGGAGAAAGGCGGCGCGGGCACACGCGAGAAAATATCGGGTGCCGGGGAAGCAGGTGACTAAGCAGTGTAATGCCGCGCCGGTGATTGGCCAGACAGGGGACCTCGGGAATCGGGAAGATTTGGGTCGCCCTCGACGACGACGACATCACCTTCTTGACAACAATCGACTTCCCACCGCCAATTGCTACCGGGAAACAGCATCATGGCCTCTCAGCGCATTTTCCAGCTTGGTCTGCGACGCGCAGCTGCGCCTGGCTTGAGGGTGCAGCCTGCCGGGCGCATGGTTCAGCGGAGGTATGTCATAGCTGCGGCAGCACAACGACGAAGCTCGTGTCTGCCGCCCGCCCACCACCAGAGCTGTAGTAACCAGGACATGTAGACTCGCAGCGACCGAACACACCTCGCAGTCCCAAGCCGCCGAGCTTCTCGCAAAGCAACGTGTCCAACGTCCCGTCTCGCCCCACCTTGCCATCTACAGGCCCCAGATCAACTGGGTCTCGTCGTCGCTCAACCGTATCTCTGGTCTTACCCTGGCTGGCCCCCTCTACATTTTCGGCATCGCATACCTCATCGCTCCCTACACCGGATGGCACCTTGAGACACAGTCGATGGTTGCAGCAGTTGCTGCGTGGCCCGTGGCAGCCAAGGCCGGCGTCAAGGTTTTCTTCGCATTCCCCTTCTTCTTCCACTCCCTCCAAGGTCTGAGGCACTTGACGTGGGACCTGGGATACGGATTCAAAAACCAGACCTTTATCCGCACTGGCTGGGCTGCAGTGGGCTTGTCGACCGCCATGGGCTTGTACTACGCTTTCCTGGGTTAAGCGAGCAGAGGCCGGTTTTGAGGGTAATCCTGGAAATGAGGTGGAAGCAAGGGCTGAAGATGGGTGCGAGGCGAAGATGGAGGCACCAAGAAATGTCGGGGAGCGACAATGGGGGCACACTTGGAGAAGATGGCGAGGGCGCCAATCTGTATTATGTGTATTTGAATGAAACATTGCATCCAATTACGGACAGAGCTGGGCTTCTGTTGATGTTCAGTCATGGATAGCAAGTAACGTATCTGTATTGCACTTCCAAGATTGCACCAGTGTAGTGTCCCAAATAGAGTGGGTAGAGGGGCTCTCTCACGACGACTAAGTATTGATAGGTGAACACTTGATTGCCAGTGTCACAGTCAGTTTGGCCAGCGTATAGTCTGTTCATGTGCTATAGCGTAACACAGGGCTGCTTATGTTGAACAATAGCATGTCTGGACCTTTGTGTCATGGCCAAAGAGGGGATAGAGGGGCTCTCACATGACTTCGCGTCGAGTGTGCCTCGTCCACTTGGCGCGTAACCGTCTCGGCTGCACCCGAGCGAGCAAAGAACAACCCATAGCCGCAAGCGCGCCTCGAGATGCATCATCGCAATGGAAGAATTACAGGCGCCCACGGTGCTCAGCGAAGATTTGTATGATGTGAGTTACCCTCTCCCGTGCCTCGAGTGCCGCATGGCGCGACACCAGACCCCGGCCGCCGATCATTCACGTCGCGGGACTGACGCCACCTCAGGATCCATCTCAGCTCTCCCAGGCCCTCCGGCAGCGGGACTGCAGCGATAAGCCATTCCACTTCACCACCTCGACCGAGACTCAGCACTCAACCTGCCACAGCGCCGCAGCCTTGCTCCATCGGCCTGTTTCTCCGCGACGCGCCGCACCCGCAGAACATGTCAAGCCCGTTCTGTCCAAACACCACAACGCACCCACCAGCACAGGCACCAGGACAGAAACCTCGGGAACAGCGAAGATGTTCAGTTTCAACATCATGGATGCGCCAGGAGACACCCAACCGGACAGCCAGATGCTAAAGACATGGACGAGCGGCGTCTACTCGACAACGACCGAGGGGAAAGACATTGCCTATCCCAAGTCGCTCTTCATTGAGCAGGACGAGGACAGTGGCGATGGCCTACCCACAGACGACATGGACATGGTCGCATCGAGTCAAGAAAACCACATTCCTACACCCACCAGTCCCACTAGAGTCGACACCGATGATGGTGGTTTTGCGCAGAACAGCCTCGCACCCACGAGTCCGTTCAAGTTTCAGACACCCGCATTGGCAGGTAGAGCGGGGGACAGCTCGGGTCAGATACTCAGCTCTGAAGCCCAATCGATCACAACACCTGGCCCCGTCGCTTCCACCAACTTCTTCTTTCCCTCGTTGAGCAATGCTGGCGAAGGGCTTAGTGCGCAGCCCATTTCCCTTACACAAGTGTTCAACAACACCCAGGCGCCCACCTCCCCTGCAGCAGGCGGCGGCGCCACTGATGATATTGTCTTTTCGCGCCCCTCTCCAGACTTCACGCATGTGCGACACTCGAGTCCAATACCAGCGTACTCGAGTCCCATCAAAGCCACTCAACCTGAAACTCCAAAATCTGACCCCGTTGTGCGATCTTCCAGTGAACCACGAACCGAGTACGTCACAATGAAAGAATCACAGGAGAGACGAAAATTGTCCGTAGGAGATGAGCACGGGACTCTGGTTCAACAGGACAGTTGGGAAGAGCTATCTCGCAGAGTCAAGGCCGAAAAGGCAACACAGCATGCCCACCGCCAGGTTGCCAGATCTTTATCAAGTGTCTCTGTGCCAACACCTGTATTCTCGAGGTCATCTAAGAGGGGCATAACGAATACTGACCATACATCACCCGTCAAGTCAAAGACATCGCGAGGTGGAGTGGATTGTGAGGTAGATGGCGATGATGTCACAATGGACGATCAGTCGCAACCCGCGACGGTGAATGAAGTGAATAAGCACAATGCAGAACACCCCGCCAATGAACCAGTAGAAAGCGTGCGTGACGCCGCACGGACTGGTGGGAGATGTAACAGCCACGACAATATTGTACAGGTGCCTAAGACCTCTTCACATCCTTACCGGACTCCTTCAGGCCAACTCTCGCGGGACTCTACTCAACCAGCCACTCAGTCTTCGCTCATGCACCCAGAACATCAACCGCAAGTGATTGGATCGCAAGAGAATTTACGTGCGCTATTCCAGCCACACAGCAGTAGAGAGTCGGTAGCCGTCATGGACTCTCAACCGGACGCCACTGTTGATTTCGACAGCGTTCCACGACCCAAATCACTTCGCTTTCCTTCGTCGCCATCTACGAATCAATACAGTATTAATCAGACTACAATGGCCACTAAGACTGGATATACAAGTCAGGTTATTTCATCCTCCATGCCGCCGATGCCACCCAAGTCTAGCCCCGAAGAAAACGTGACAAACGACGGTGAAGAACGCGTACCCAGCAGCCCGCCACTCTTACCACCTGATGATGCTGAGGTTGGAGATGGCGATGTGGAATACGATGAACATACTTACGATGAATATACCGAGGGCGCTGGAGGCCGAATCTCAGTATCACCAATCGTTGACGAGGACACGCTTATGGATGAAGAGGACGATTTACCAGTAAAGGAAAGAGTGGAAGGAGAAACCGTGACTGAGAACCACGGTGTCCAGCGAGATGAAGACGAATTAGAGTCGGCCAAGCCGGGTGAGGCGGATCTGGAAACGCATCAAGCACCAGAGGCTTTGGAGCAAGCACAGCGCAATGCAACAACAGGGCAGCCAAAACCGCCGCGTATGAAGCGTCAGGATACCATTCCGGAGACAGATGCGCTTGACGAGACACAGCCGTCGTTCTTCACAGACGAGAACTTGGAACAAGTTGCAGGGGGCGACACCGCCATGGGAAATGATGCCAACAGTACTGGACCTTTTCAGGCAGCTCAAGAAAAGCATCGCGGGTCCCAATCCAACATGCCGGCGCCCATTAGCTCAAGGGATAACGGAAGTGATGCAATTGCAGAAAGTAACCGCATCCGATGCTTAGATGACATCTACAATCTCCCCGAGACTCAATTTTCAGCAGCCGAAGAAGACGTAGAAATGCCTCAATTGAGTGGGACGGAGGATGATGATGGCGACATCTTCATGCGACATACTCCGCCAGCTCTACCATCTGCAAAGAGGCGCAAGGTCACATATACTGTCAAACGCAAAGCCTTTCGCGATTCGCCCAAGATAACAGCGGATACGGAATCGCTCTCAGATCCTCCATCGTCCTTTCCAGAACAGGTCCAGCCAGCGGTAGAGGAGAACCAGTCAACCGTATCGATTCATGAGCCCGAAGACCAGGGTGCTCTTACGGCGGTTGATGCAAGAGAAGAGGTGCGATCTTCTTACACTCGAACAACCTCTTTGAAGTCCAGGGTTCTCCCGAGGCCGCCCAAATTTCGTAACCAGAGGCAAGGGGCATTGAAACCGGTTTCGAGAGAGCTCTTGCAAAGCGTGTCTTCACCAGCACATTCTCCCCCAATGTCAAGAGGCCGCCCTCGCACTCGAACGAGCTCGCCAGTTACACCTACAAAACCCCGGGAAGCTGCTGCAAAACAGTCAACTCATGCCGAATTGGCTCCTGCTGATAGCGAATTGGCCATTCCTGTTAGCCCTGTTCCCCAGCCGGATAATGTTGAGATAGCAGAAACTGTACCTCAACGAACTACGACACCACCGGAAGTTATTGTGCCAAACAGAGTTTTTGCAGCCTGGCCTGGAAGTCACTATTATCCTGCTACATATATTGGTCGCGCAACGCCTCGCCAACTTCATATTCGTTATGATGACGGGAACACCACATCCATAGACGCAACAAATGTGAGAGCACTGGATCTCCGTGTAGGTGACCTTGTGAAGGTGGATGAGACGGGTATGAAGAAGAACATATATGTCGTGATAGGCTTCAAAGATAGGCTAGACGATCTTGATGGCGAAGAATATCCGACTACTGATCAGCGCGGACACGCCACGGTTGTTCTCGAGGAGAAGTCAAGGGAGAGTTTACCGGAGGTCAGATCAGCCCAGCCGGCTGAGCATATATCCGTGCCCATGGGCAGCATCTACTTGACTTCTTCCCTCTGGAAGCGACTCCGCGATCGATCCTTTACCGTTTCACCACTCGTCTCACCAGCCAAATCCACCTCGCGCGTTAGTACCTCTTTTGCAGACTCCTTTACCACTCCTTCATTTACACGCCGTGGAACAGCAGCACCGTTGCTTCTCAAAGACGTCACCACGCGCGCTGCATCTGTAGCGTCGACAGCCCGATCAGGCAGTGGGGTGTTTACAAACATGGCCTTTGTGCTCACTTCGACAACAGCAGATGTGGATAAGGACACTATTACCAGACTTATCAAAAGCAACAATGGCCAGGTTTTGGAGCATGGCTTCCACGAGCTTTTCGATTATGAGTCCGAAGGGGTCGCAAATTCGCCTCAGCATCGCCGTAGATCAACTTCTGCTGTTGAAGGATCTAGTGGACTCACACTCAAGCATGCATACAAGGACTTGGGCTTTGTTGCACTCATTTCGGACGCCCACTCTCGCAGCACCAAGTATGTTCAAGCTCTCGCGCTCAACATTCCTTGTCTACACCTTCGCTGGATCCACGATTCACTCAACGCCTCTCGCGCTGCGCCTTTCACTCGCTACCTTTTACCCGCGGGCGTTTCAAAGTTCCTCGACCCGAACGGTGTGATTCGCTCACGCACAATAGTTCCTTACGATCCAGCCAGCGACGAGGTTTCTTTTGCACAGATGATCCAAGACCGCGATCTTCTACTTCGTGGTCAGAATGTCCTCCTTGTGACTGGCAAATCGAAAAAGGAAATCGAAAAACGGCAACCATTTGTCTTCCTTTCGCATGCCCTTGGGTCCGCAACTGTTGGCCGCTGCACTGATATGGCTGCAGCATCAGACATGCTTTCCGACGGCAAATGGGACTGGTTGTATGTCGACAACGGTGAACGCGGTGTCGCCGAGGCAGCAGCTGCATTACTAGGCACAGGAAAGCCCGCATCAAGCAGCAAGCTCAAGAAGAGTGCGAAGAAGAGAAAGAGGGACACGGAAAGCGATGTTCAAGAAGATATTCTCATCAAAGCCGACATTGGCGGTAAGACTGTAAGAATCACATGTGCCGAGTTTGTCATCCAGAGCTTGATATTGGGTGCCTTGATTGAGGAATGAGTTTTCGTTTTACTTTTCACCCTTGAATTCCCTGTGGGCGAATGTTTTTCATTTCTTTTCTCCACCAAAACTTTTTCTGTCTTTTTCTCTCACATACGATTCGATCTGGCTTTCTTTTTTCTTCTTCTTCTCGAAAATGGTTAGAATGCGGCACTTGTGGTAAACGCTCTTTTTTTTATGTTCCTCTTTGCACTTTTCATGTATTGTACTATTACCCACATGAACTCACAACCACAGCCTCTTTCTTTTCTTGTATTCCCTTTTTCTTGTGCAGTTTTTCAAAAGAGGGGGCTTACAGTTTGGACGGACAGGGTGAATCGTATCTGGACACTGCGCAGAAGCTTGGAGAGAGGAAGAAAGGAAAGTGGGGGGGGGGGGGAATGTGCAGTGTATGAGGAGATAGAGTGGTATGATGTATTTACTTGTCCTATCCTTATTTCAAAGTACAAACGTATTGTATGGTGCATACATGAACACAGCATAGCACAGCACTCATGTTCGACTAAAGGGAGGTGTACATCATGCCATATAGCCCATTTACCACGCTATCAGCACAAATGCGTTGGGAATCTCTAGCCAAGAAGAAGGTCAGCCTTTCTTAATCTTTGTTCTGACTGCAATTGCTTATGCTAGTTCCATTTACATCTACACACAGGCATGAACACATCTTGCACATAGAGTAAAAAGAAAAAAAACGAGGAAAACCATTGACGACATTGCAATACTGCTTTCAGCGAGAAGGCGAAAAGAGGAAAGAACTGAACAGTTTCTACGCAGGTAGGTATATGCTTCAGCTACACGCGAGAAACTCAGTGTGAAACAAGTCTATAGGAGGAACTACGCACTTATATGTAGCAAGTACACTATACGATGTATCATCCCGGCAATAACGAAACTCCTCATCCTTTTGCTGCGTCGTACCGCCTATCCTAGCTTCTTGGTAACACTAGTGCAAATTGCAGAGAGGTAGCAATGATGTGTGTATACCAAGACCAAGCTTTTGTCTTGGTCACTTGATTGATTTAGCTACGAGAGAGGGGGTGGGGCTTCGTTGAACACGGTATAGGTATAAGCCAAGGTGATTCCAAATCATCAGCTAGAAAACATGTTTACAAACTATGCTATGTAGACTGTAACTTTCGTCTCACACTGTACCATGCTACATCCCAAATCCACACTCACACTCACACTCACACGACGCAGAAAAAGCTACTCGACAAACCCCTACACTACTACCGCTCGGAAACCTTTCCAACCCCCAACAAAACATTCACATGTAAACTCAACACCCCATACCCAAAAAAGATAGCTACAGCGGCAGCAGTACCCACAGGAACCCCCCTTCCCATCCGCACCATCTGCACCATGCCCGCCCCCCCCTCCTCCTTAATGCAGCGATAACGCACGACGACGTAGTCCCCAATATACAAATATGCAGTAATGAAGTCACAAGAAAGAAAAAAGAAGCATGCAGAAACCCCACGCATGGCCTTGCATCTTGCACAATAAACATCCTAACCCGCCGGGGCGCCTTCGCTTCTCGACATGGGGAACCACGCAATGCACATGCACACGCCGGGAGAGGGGGGGGGATGTTAGGTAGGGAAACTTGGATGTGCATATATACGTATAAACGGCCGCTTCGAGGATGAAATGAAGGCGGTGGTTAGGAGTGTGAATCTCAAAGGCAACAGTGGAGGATTGTGGAAAAGGCCTTTTTTTTCGGGGTTGAAAATAAGAATACTGGAATCTAGACTTTCATCTACAACTACAGATGATAATACTGAAAACGTCGGTGTGCCGTCGGTACAAACAACCCCCGTTTCGATTGCAGAATCAATAAAAAAAAGTAGACGAATACTTGCCTTGTCGCTGTTGTAGCGACGACGACGACGACGAACTAGGCGCGTGGCCCCTTGTCCGCCTTGTCTATTTTATCGAAATGGTGACGCCTGGAGGATTCCTGTTTGTGCTAGCACACAGGGCGCGTCCGCTGCCTCCCCCCCATTCTGCCTGAATGCAATAAGGCCAAGCCGGCAGGATCGCGCTTAGTGGCACAAGGGGGTGGTGGGTGGGGGTTACTTTGTAATCTGCAGTCGACGTTCGAGAAGGTACAAGTGGTATGCGTTTGCATGCAATAACAGCAAATGAGGAAAGCATAGGGAACAGCAAAAAGGGAAGGAAGAGGATAAAAAAAGGGGGGGTGGGGAGGGGAATGGAAGAATAGCGTGGGGTGATTTAGCCGTGGTTGTAGGAATCAAAGGAGGGAAGGAAGATATTGAAATTGGAAATGGAAGGGAAGGAAAGGAAAGGAAAGGAAAGGAAAGGACCAAAAAACTGGGGGCATAGGGTCAAAGGGAAAACAAAGCGTGCTGCGTGAGTCCGAGGATGCACAAGGGAAAACAGGTAAAGGAGGATATGCAAACATGGGTTTTCTTGCCTAGGCTGATAATTAGCATGTTCTTGTCGAGACATCTCTCATCTCGCAATGCTAGACGATTGGCTTGGCGCCTTGATGGCTTCGTCTTTTGAAGCTTGACATGTGAATAGGCCGCAGACAAGACCACGTTGACCTGTTCATAGCCCAACACGACAGCTATTAAGGACCCGCCTAGATGCAGCGCATAATGAGCGATTTTTCTTCTTCTTCAGCTGCCCATTGCACTTCTTTGTCAACGGGCGCCACTGCAGCCCTCGGGCAGCTTGGAAGCCTGTGGATCGACGGCTTGGTGAAGACTATGAGCTTACCGAGCCTCCATGGAGAATTCAGCTGCTTTGCCGATGTACAACACGATGTCTTGCATTGGGCTTTATGCAGTGCTGACCCGATATCTTTTGCCACAGTGGAATAGGCGTATGAGAGCTGGGCAGAGGGAGTTGGTGGAATCCTTCGTGCCAAGCCAGTTCGTTTGACAAACGCACTCGCGTGACAAAATACTGCTGGATATGCAGCCACGCGGCGTACAAAGGCAGGCCCAACCGACTTGTGCCATGCGCCGTCGATTCCTTCCAACGTAATACGCTCAAGACGGCACTGCTTTAGTTGGCTCTCGGTACATTGCTTCAGCCACGCTGCAAAAAAACCAATAATTGTCCACACGGCTTCAAATGCCGCCTCGCATACACAAACCCCCTGCACTGACATAGCCGTGCCGTCCGTGTCCGCGCGGGGTATCTTAGCATTAGTCGGCGGCGTGAAAGGGTAAAAAGCAACATATGTCTTGCCAGTGTCAGCCAGACAGCTAAAAGTGGTATCATGTTAAAGCAGCGTTGCAGCAGCGCAAGAGGATTGATTGTGCTGCCACTGCTGAGATGGGCTCGGTCAGTCGCTGCCACGTGCAGTGACTGGAGAATGTATCGCATATTGTCTTGGTACAAGTTGGTGGTTGCGCCGCTCGTGTTGTTACCTGCTGTAGGATTGATAGGAAGACCCCTGCGAGTCGGTGCAGCGCGTTAGGCATGTTAGCAACAAGTGTTTATGATGTGCATGATGGCGCGCGAAATACTCATCAGGTATCAATTGCGAATGCGGCGTGTGGAGATTTCCATCGAGGATCCATACTGTTTCAGTCTAGTCCAGGTGGGAGGAGCAAAGTATACACCTAGTGAGGCGAAAGCCATTCGTATGTCATGTACCAAAGCAGAAGCTCTGAGCAACAGAAAACCGTTTCAACCCTGCAATGGAGGCACCACCAACGGCCCAATGGACAGGAGTGGAAAAGAGCGTCTTCAGAAACACTGCGTACCTGCAGGCACGACTCCTGCGTCAGCTTTGTCACTGGCGTCTACACGCTGGGCTCGGCTGTGATCCGACGGACAATATACCAGATTCATTTAAGTCGATATTAAGGCCCGTGCCGATCAAACCCTGCTGAAGATTGGTGGTATGTACCGGTTCAAGCGTCCAAGTACTGGGAAAATGCCAGTACACACATATGCGAGTATTTGTGCCAGATTGACATATTGCGTGAACCGAGAAGTGGTTGATGTGAGCGGGGGACCGGTAACGAGCGCCACTGCCACTGTGCTTGAGGGTGAAGCAGCAGGGGGTTACCTGTCATGACCTTGGCACCGAGGTATGTGATGTGCCTAGGCCCGTTGTGACCTTGGATCTTCGCGGACCGACCAGGTTCATGGTTTGAAGCTCTTGTGGCAATCTATTGCCTGACTAGGGTGAGCGGAGCGGCAGTGAAATGTGGCCTGAGACCCCGTGCAGCAGTCAAGCCATGTACGGTGAATTTTGTTGAACGAAGGATTCGGCATGTATGCCTGGTCAACAAAAGTGCCTCGGTGATGCGCTTGGGTGCGGCCATGAATATTCCTTGATTGAGGCATAGCTGGTTACACAATCATGTGAGTTGATTGTCAACTAATGGATGTTTTGCTTGTATATTCGCTGTGCTGGCTCTGCTCCTCAACAATGCACGGCGTCCCAAGCAGGGATGTAGCGACTCGCTCTTTAGCCTCGGAATAACATGGGCTCGGCTGCTTCTGTCATGGCAGACATGGCAGCCAATGCACGGATAGAGCGCATCAAGATTGACTTTGCATATACTTGACGAGAAAGCAGCTCGCAATCGACACGGACAGGGCTGTGAGCCTGTGTGCCCCTAAGATGGGCTCGCGTAAGCATCGTTTCAGCCACCGCGACGCTTGAATGTGATTGGGCAGACGCCCATGACGGTTGGTGAAGAGGCTGGATAGTGTTTCTGCACACCATACTTGATACAGGACTGCTTACCTTGTAGCGCAGCTATAAATTGATTGCTATACTTGTTCATCAACCCTGCCGGATCTGCGGTAAGGGTGCCGTATCGACTTGTATTTATGCTGATGAAAGGGTGATAAGGAGGTAAATGGGCCTGATTGCGTATGGTGCGTGGGTGCTTAGCCGCGAAGTGGGCGCACAGGCGCATGTGCAGTAGACGTGTGAAGATGTGAAGGTGTCATGGAAAGATGCAGCATCGGCCGTGGGCTGAAGCCCAGCACGCATCGGGCTAGCGCCGTATACCCCGCCCCCGCCTTCCTCGTTGGGCGAGCCCTGGCCAAAAAAAAATTATTTACAGCAGCACCGAGTGCGACACCGAAACGCAGAGCCGACCCCCAACCATGGCAGGCCTGGACGAAGACAGCATAGACGAGATCCTCTACCTGGCGCGCGCAAATGAAGCAGCCGAACTCGAGTCATTCCTCTCTGGGCTCGCGGCGCAGACGAAGCGAACCAAGGCCGACCTGCTGACTGCGGCCATCGACCCGTATTCCAAGAACAGCGCGCTGCACTATGCTGCTGCTAACGGCCATAATAGTACGACGCCCACGTCTTGATACTGCCCTGCGCAATTCTGACCTGTGGTCTAGACATTATCAAACTACTCTTCTCGGCCAGCACAGAGAAGCCCAGCCCAGCCTTTCTGAATGCAACCAACGAGGCGGGCAACACGCCTCTTCACTGGGCCGCGCTAAACGGCCAACTCGAAAGCGTCAAGCTTCTCGTTCAGGCCGGCGTCGATGTCACCATTATCAACCGAGCGGGCCATGACGCCGTGTACGAGGCAGAGATCAACGACAAGAACGAGGTAGTTGACTGGCTACTTGGGGCCGTCGAAGAGCTCGAAAAGGGTATCGGCCACACGGGCGAATCCACTCTTGGAGAAAGCACCGATGCGGAAGCGGATGGCATCAACGACGACGGTGCGGCAAGTAACGATACACATGCCCAAGGGCCGTCAGTGGAGAATGTCCGGAAGCAGATGGAGGATTTGAACACGCAGGACGGTGCTCCCAAGCATGGTTGAGTGAGCTGAAACTGTTGACACCAATTAAACACACTGTTAGCGGCCTGCTCACTTGCCAGGAACCGTGATGGCTCCGCATCACCAGGAGCCTGTCCGACAAGGACGTCGTTGCATGACGTAGTCGCAGTTGAGATGGATGGACGGCACCCATGTCTCACGTCATCGGAGGCCATGATGCCTGTGGAGGAAACTGCCGAGTGTGTGACAGAGACTTTGGTGGGAAAGCAGATGGTAGAAATGGTGTCGTTAGATCCTAGGGTATGCGCTATAGCGTACAAGACCGGTTGCCGGCTTTTTTTTCCTCTCCAGGAGCAAGAGGTTACCACCTGGACCTCTTACCAAAAGCGCAGCAAACACGTCTAAATCAATGGCCAAAGAATAAGCGTGTTACAACAATCTGCCGTCCAAGCACGTGATGATAAGAAGGGCGTGCCCATGCAGTCCGGGTGCGGTTCGTTCCGCGGCGCTAAACAAGAAGATTCAAGACAAGTACAAACTCCGTTTAGGCCAAAAAGTTACAGCCATGCATCAAAAGGGGCAAAAGGCCAGTGTCAGACCCTACCTTGGAAGATATACGTAATCTCATCATCCCAAAAGGGTGCTGATGATGCCTAGTTCGCATTAGTGGACGTATTGACTTTTGCCGTCTTCTTCTTTCCTTACCGCCCATACGCGTTCAGTCGGAGCGGAGCCAGGCCTTGCGCTTCTCCTCCTTTTTCTCCTTGCGCTTTTCGTTGTATTCCTTGAGCTGTTTTTTGGACAGCGTTTTTGCGCGGCGCTCTGCCTTGAGGCTGCGGCCGTCGTGGCTGTTTGCCGCGGCATCTACATCGAAGAAGGCGTACATTTGGCGCTTGCTCTTGTTCTCGTCGTTGTGGAGTTCGGGCCCTTGGCCGGCCTGCTGGAACTTGCCCGTGAAACGGTTAAACTGTGCAGTAGCCGAATAGTCAGCACCATACGGCATGCGCGCGGCAGCAGCGGCAGTCTCCTCTGCCTCTTCCTCCTCCTTGGACGCCTCCTTGGCGTAATCTGCATTGGGATCGTAGCTGCCATGGATCGCTGGGTTGTAGCCGCCCCACTTGCGCTTAGGAGGAGAACTAGTGCCAGGCGCGCCAGAGCTCGAGGCCACTGCGGGCGTGCTGCCAGGGTGGTTTCTGTCGAGTTGACGTATTAGGCTGGGAAAGACAAACGAAGACGATGATAGTTAGCAAACCTGTCATACGAGCCGTAGGTGTACGTGGTGGCATCCGGGACGCGGGGGTTCTCCCACTGCGAGACGCCCGTCTTGTGGTTGTAAAAGTACCAGGCACCGGCGCTGTAGTCCCATCTGCTCTCCCAGCCGTCGTCGTCGGCGGCGGGAGCGGGCTCGTCTGGGAGCGGCGGTGCGCCATCGTCATATGGCAGCGGGGCCTCGGTGCTCGACGTGTAGCTGCCCTCGCGGTTGGGCGCGACTACGTCTGCGGCCTCTGGGGTGGCGGAGCGGCCGTCGCCGGGCTGCGCGGGGGCGGGTGCCGCTGGTGATGGATTGCGCGCCTGGTCTTGGAGGGCGGGTTGGGGGGCCATAGCGGGGGTGGAATCTACACACTTTACACTGTTAATGAAACAACATCCGGAGGCATGCACGTGAACGGGACGAGAGCGCGGGTGAGAGGCGGATGACGGGGGTGGTGGTGGTTGCTGGAGGTTGCTTGTGGTTGATGTTGCGCCTGTGCCTGTCGACTCGGGGCGCGCCTGCACAGACTCGGGCGGGGCTTGGCGGGCAAGGCGCTAGTTGCGTAAGCAGACGGTAGCGTGTGCGTGCATGTGACGAGGCGTGGAGGCGTCTCTCCCACACGCACACACCCTCACACGCACCCACACACGCACCCACACACGCACCCACACACACCTACACCCCCCTCCCCCCTCACTGCTGCCCTGCCCTGCCCTGCCACTGCGGCCACGGCCACCGCTACGGCTGCTACATTACCCCAACCCAACCCCCAACACTGGCGCTGCTCACGCCCATGACTCGCAAGCCGCCTCGCTTCGGTGGGCGGTGCAGCTCAACGGCGATCCGCCTGTGCCTTGCGCTGCGGTCCTTGCCAGCACCCGCTCCTTCGCCGGAGGGCGCGGCGTGTCGTGTCAAAAATACACACGCAGCAATGGTAGTGCACTGTGGGCGGCGTCATGGCAGGCAGCGGGCCACGGCAGCCGTCGCTAGATCGACATTACAGTAGCTTCACCTGCGGCATCCGCGCGCATCGCCTAGGCTCGCTCACCCTCATGCTCATTTGCGCAGTGGCAGTGGCAGTGGCAGTGGCAGTGGCAGCGGCAGTCTGTGACAGCGTGCCATGAGGAGGGCCAAACCAAACCATGATGCAACTACATGCCGTCTCCGCCCCCTCCCCTTTGGCGAGCTCCAGCACCCGCGGCCGCTCGACGAAACCGCGCCAGAGGCCTTGAGCCGTTCGGCGCGGGCCAAGATGGCTTCATGCAAGCAAAGCCAGACACGCGTTAGGGGATCCGGGACGCCCAAGAATCGAGATGGGCTCCATCCGCCGCTCAACGGCTGCTGTGAGCTCATTCCGATTGGTTTCCACCGCCGCTTTAGCATGCCCACCACTGTCTCTCCCGGCTGACAGCAGCAACAAGGGGCCTCGGCGGCGGCGTCGTCGTCGTCGTCGTTGCGCTGCAATGGCCCCGTGCGTGCTGGCGATACAGGGCCGCCCGCCGGAAAATCTGTCCGCGTGGCTCTCTCCACAGGCACCGCCGACGAGACAGCAACAGCAACACCACAAGCAACTACTACAACAACATCACCACCGCCGCCAACATGGTCTCCAACATGGTCTCCAACAACAAAGACGGCCCCTCGGCCCTCTCCCGCCCGGCAGCCAGGGCGGCCCTCACGGTGGCTGCGCTCCTGAGCTACCTCAGGCCCTTGGCCCCAACCCACAAACCAAAGCTTATTGGACAGAAGCGCTCCAGAACCTAACGCCAGGTCCCAGAGTTTCGCGGCAGAATAGCGAGGCCATGTTCGCTGCATTCCGTTCCCACGCTGCATGATCTGCACAGGTCATTAGTGTTAGCAGTAGCTGCGGTTGGCCAGTGCCGGGTTGGTACGATCTGGGGCTCCCATCGCCCACGACTGCAGTAACGTGCATCCGTCTGCATCGCACCCAGCCGGCTGCCTGCCCTTGGACGGTATCGACTCGATATCTGCAGCCAATATCCCGGCTGGCTTGCCCGCTACCCTGCTTTGTCCTAGCATCCTCGGGTCTCAAACAGCAGAGAGCTCCATGACCATGTCCCTGGCGGTCCGTCACTGCACGCCACTGGGATGATAGCTGGCCTACTTTGAAGCCGCGGTCGCTTCCCTTCGGAACCTGTTCTTACCAGGGCGTCCTAGTAAGCTCGTTACTGGCCGAGCTCCTGTCCCGCTGTCGTCTGCCCACCTCCGCCTCTGCTACCCGGTATTATCGTATTTATTGCTATATTATCCTTTGCCTCGCGACTAGGCAGTCCAAGCATTGTCCGCCGTGTGCTCGGTGTCGATTGCGCTCGCAAGGCCTGTCTGCGCCGCATATCACAACCCCTGCGTCTGTAAGTCCTTCCCGTGTCGCCCCTACACACGCTTCTTGACCTGCACCGGTGCTTTGTGCGTCGGTTGCTGTCCATAAGAAGCAGGAGGAGCGGACCTCCATCTCCAGACGTCAGCCCTGCACGGACTGTTGATTCTTTGGTATATTTTGTTTTCTCAAACTGCAATAGCACGCTGCAAATATTCCGGTGCTGGCCCACACACACGCCGCAATTGCTGTCTTGTTCGCTGGCAACCTCCTCAACCTCGCCCCGACACCCCTGTCCGCCCGACCAGATGATTGTTAGCTGATGCCTTGTTTACATCAGTATCGCACACTGAAGCCGTGCCTGAATCCCTCGTCGACGACGACAGGCCGTCCATAGCTCCTGCTGTCCCGAAAAAAATACCTGAATGTGCTCCATCGAGAGAGTGCACCGTGGGAGTTATCCAGTTTCAAAAGCCGAACATCAACCCCCCACACATCTTCTACTATGCTTCTCAACATGAGTCGCCCGGCTAGCATACCATCACACTCAGGTCCTCCGCCCTCATACAACTCGTACCCGACGCATCATGCTTCAGCATCTCGACCCGAAATCGTTGCGCCTGGCCATCAGGTTCGTCCCTCAGAAGCCAGTAGCAACCAAAAACTACCCAGTCTTCGTACGCTCTTGGAGCCAGAGCTACTCGACAAGAAGGCTTCCGATCCGCCACCGAGCGCGGCGGGCGCTCAGCTCTCGCATCCACATGGCGGGAGATACGGGTCTTCCAGTCCGACATTGAAACGGCGGCATGAGTACGACAGCCATTTCCATGGTTACCCAGAGCATAATTCTCTACCCTCTCAGCCACCCTATCACCATCGTCAACCCTTCACAGCCGCAAATGCTACTCCATCCACCGCTTCATCGACATCCAGCTCTGGCTTCGGCGTCAGCCGCGGAGAGCTTCACTGCCGCGAAAGTTTTGTCCACCCTTCGCCACATGATCTGACTGGCAACGGACGTCGACAGCCCTCATTAGTGTCTGATTCTGCGGGCGCAGTCGTGGCCCAGGCAGCCCAGCAAGAACTAGGCTTCGATCCGAGTAGGCCTGTTAGAATGCGACGATTAGACGGTTCTTCACGCGCACCGATACAAGCCTCGCGATGCGTTGGCCAGCGCGACATACCGGGTGAAGGGCTTTGCTATGTCTACGAGGATGGCACTTACTGCCGAGCCATCATAGATGGCGAGGCAGTCAACCCCTCGTGGGGCATCACAAAGGCTGGGAAGCCTCGTAAGCGACTTGCACAAGCTTGCTTGACTTGCCGAGAAAAGAAGATCAAGTGCGAACCCGGATATCCCAAATGCCACCAATGCGCCAAATCCCAAAGGGTATGCAGAGGGTAAGTGGCTATTTCCGTCCATACATCTTCGTCGTCTTCCTGTTCGGGTGCTGCAGCGCATTGACTTGCACACTCGACTATTCATGCGTGAACCACTTTGTGACAAATGCTAACCGCCGCCAGTGGTATCAATCAGAGCAATACGTCTGGCGATATTTCTCCGTCGAGCTCCGCTCCGCTATATAAGCACCCGTCATCTGAACTGCTCAGCCCTGCAGTAGGTTCAGACAGAACAAAAACTCTGGGAGAACTACGAGATCAATCAAAACCTTTTGACGCTTGGAACACCGGAACGCCTTACAGACCAAGGAAAATTCGATCAACCACGATTGCGAACAAGAGAGACATGTCGGTGCATTCCTTCGACTCTGATTGGAGTGGCTCCGCAAACGACCAGCATATGGAGGACCCTGGACGCGGCTCGTACTCTGACCAGCTTGCGCTGCAATGGGAACAAGACCCTTTCGAAACCGACCCGAGGCTTACAATGGATCTGGTGGAACTCTATTTTCTCCATGCTGGCCGTGCAACGTACAGCATGTTTCCACGCCGGCCCTTTATGAGGTGGGTGGAAACAAACCGTGACAAGAATCAAGACCACCTGATGCTCCTCTATTCTATCCTGGCAATGGGCTCCATTTTCGCAACAGATCCGGAGAGACGAGCGCTGGGCAAAAGATTCGCTTCGGTTGCGTCCTATGCGGCAGAAAAGCGCTTCGGAAAATTTACCTTGCAGCTGTGTCAGACTCGGCTGTTGCTCGCGCTTCATTTATTCGCCAAAGGCAAATCACAGGAAGCCTGGGACTACTGTGGCGCCGCTCTACGCGCCGTCAGTGCCTTGAAACTAAATGCCGAAGACGGTGTCCAAGACCTTGCTGACAACAATGTCAATATGGATTACGGGTTCGACCGTCGGACGTTTGAAGAATGCTGCCGTCGTACCTTTTGGTCTGGACTGCTGATGGATGTAAGTTGCGACATCATCAAGGACCCTACACCCGTTGAATTGACCCCCCAACAGCGATACAACGGCTTCATCGGGGGAACCTTTTTCGTCCTTAATCCGGAGGATGCTTTTGTCCGGCTTCCATGCCCGGATAGCATGTATGAGACCTCGACTCCATGCGATGCCCCGTTCTTTGACGAGGAGCTTCTGAGCAACCGAGCGGCACCCAACCCCGCTATGGGTCACATGGCCCACTTGTGTGTGGTCTCAACACTGTGGGGAGAGGTACTGACCTTTACTGGTCGAGCTGCGCGGCGACCCGACACTGGATATGAACGACATTATGAAACGTTTTATGCAAAAATCTACGAGAAGTTGGACGCTTGGCACGCCCTGTTGCCCGAAAAACTGCGTTATACCCCCCAAAACCTCGACGCAAGTATCATTGAAGGATATGCAGGCACCTTCATATCGATCCATGCTCTGTACTCGGCAGCTGTTATTCGACTGAATCGCCACGTCCGCGTGCACGCATTGCCGACAGAAAAAATATGCCGAAACCTAAAACAGGCCCTCGGCATGGCATCCAGCTTTCTCTCCATGATGCACACGCTCGCCCTGGTAAATCGTCAGCAGCGTCTTCCGGCTTCCGTTGCATCAGAGTTCATGTTTTCGACTCCATTCCCCGGCTATGCGCTTATGCTGTCGGTTGACGTGCTCACGTCTGCCGGCCTTATCTCCGCACTGCCCAATTTGATCGAGACACTGAGTACTACTGTTTCGTGCATCGATGAGTTGGCAAGCTTTTGGGCATCGGCAAAGACGCAACAGAAAACAGTGTCGCATCGTGTCAAGCAACTAACGGAAATTGCTGCGCAGGATGGACAAAATGTCAGGAGTGGCAACTACGGCAACTTCTGGAGGATGAACAACAGTCTGCAGACATCTTTTGGAAGCGATGATTTGTTGTACAAGGCCGAGGAACAGTTATTGTTTGGCGTTGTTGGTCAGCTTGCGAGTTAATAATTGCTTTGCCGCAAACAGTCATGGTGTAACCGCCATGAATATGCGTTGTCTTAATGGCATTATCGGCAAGGTGGTTTTGTACTTGAATCGCCTGGAGGCTTTGGTTTTGGATATTCATGCACCATCACCTTTCTTCTTGTGTTCAATTTGAATACAAACAGCATGGGTTGGGGAATCTGTATACGCAAAACGGCAGCCCCGTACGCGTATCAGCCAGCAACGAACAACCATGATGCCGGTTTCACACAATTGTAATATCCGGCTATTCTCTACTTGTACAGTCATTACGCGCACTATTTAAGGACTCGTTTAGGCGTTTGCTATATCTGAGCATGGTCAGGAACCAACAGGGGTTTGTTATGTCTCAAGGGAATGAATAAGCAACGACTGGTAACGCTTGACGCCATTTCTCATTCACTTCGCAGTGGAATATTGAACAGTCTTAGTATGAGTATTACAATGAGAGAACAACTTGAAGCCTCTCAATAGAGCTGTCCTCTTGCGGCATCACTGGAACGTCGGATCATTCGGCAATGCACGTCCAAGCTGTCAATCATTACGTTCTTTGACATCAGCCACACGACGGCGAGCCTTTGGTCTGGGTCAAGCGCCAGTGCCCAAGCTTCTTGCACAGCAGCATGACCAAGTGCGCCTGCGGTGCCACATGGCACAGCACGTTTTGCTCTCGGATTGTTACACCACGGCTGATGGGGCACAAGTGAGTACCCGTACCTTGCGCGTGGGGTGGTACTGAGCATGCTGAGACTGCAATAAGCAACCCACGAAGCAAGGTTGAACCATGTGGGGTTCCGGCTCAGACCAGGAAACTGTGCGACCACAGACACTGATGAACGTGCACCACACCCTCGTTGAGTTCGTCCGCTTGGGGCCCAGTGCGTCAACAACATCAGTGCCAGTGCCAGTGCCAGTGCCAGCAGCGCCAGCAGCAGCCTACTGCCAAGGTATGCAGGATTCGTCAACACTCAGTGATTAGTATACGCATGATGAAAGAGCTAACGTCAGAGTCCAGTCAGGTAGGTGATCATGACGACATGGCTACCTGTTCAAGTACCGGTATGGCGCTCAGCACGTGCATGGCACCAGTGTGTGGCTTTGGAAATCATCATGTCTACCGGACGATCTCTGCGCCACGCGAATCAAGTACCGGCTGGCAAATCTGTGTTGAACACGCATTGCCATCCGGCCCGCGTCCCTCAAATCGCCTGCACGTCGATCCTGATAGAGGTGAAGAAAGGGGCTGACGACAAGTCCTCGGCAGCACATCACTTCCACATTCGATACCGTCCAGTCCGAGTGTTTTGACTTGCACTCACACGGACAACGCCGATAAGATAGCTCGACGGGCTCGGAACTAAACTAAAAGGCTTGGGACGGCACTGGCCTTGAGCGCGCATCATGGCACGTTACGCACAAAGGCCCCGAAGTGCACCCGATTCCCGGGAACATCACGATGGTACCCCATTGCTTTGCACCGCTACTAAACTCCTAATACGTAACGGAGCTTGCGTCCGTTGTTGGGCCGGGGGCGGCCACCAGATACGAGCTGGATAGCCCCTTGGAAACACACTTCACAAACGTTATCGCGGATTCATCTGATGGGCCTGTAAGCATTCACTGCAAACGGCACGGAAGTACCTGCTGCTGCCAGTGACTCCCAGAAAAGAAGGCACCAAGGCAACTAGGTGTACTGCTACTCAGTCAGCTTGACACCCTTGCTACCGCTACTACGCCACTGACCGTCGGCCACCGATTCGCCCTCCCACGCGACTATCGGCCAAGGCAGATGAGAAAAGCACACCGGGCGAAGCACAAGCAAGGTTTTGCTAAGCGAATGAAGGATCAAAGGTACCGAAGTTGTCAATGCGGCCCCCTTCTGTCCATTCTCCATTACCGATTTCACGTACTTTTTCCGGAGCCAGCCTCTAGCCCGCCACTGCCTACATCCCACTACCGAAAAATAACGCCAGTCCAACGTAACGCTTGCCGCTAAGGATCAAAAACAAAATACGAATTCCCCGCTACTGAACAAAACCTTCATCATTTACGCCTCATCCTATCACAGTTTTGGAATCCATTTTATTGGGCAGAGACAGCAAGCACTCGATAAACTTTGTTTCCTAGTTCGGCATCTCGGTATGTTCTCTGGCGAGTAGGACAATCGACCTGGTGAGTATTTGCTTGTTTGCTTTCGTCGCTTTTTCTTGTTTGCTTTCTTTCTGGCCTTGATGGCTCACACCGGAGAATTCCATGTTTTGCGCATGTAACCGTGTACCACGTATGTACCCATCTATTCGGTGGCAAACAGTGCCGAGTACCACACACCTCTCCCCATCCCCACCAACCCGAGCAGAAGCACGAGCATGAGCATCATGCCCTAGTGTAGAAAGGCTAATAAAACAACGTGTCTCTTACAGCCCTAGAAGGAAAAAGAAATATACCTGCAATTTAGTGTCTGTGTGTGACAAGTATCCCACGTTTCTGGGACCCACTTGTCCCTTTCCCTCCAACCCCCCCTTTTGCCTTCCACTCTCATTTCTCCTTTCTTTTCTTTTTCGCTCAACCGTATCCGCACATTGGCCGGGAATAGTATACCGTACACCTATAGCAATCACATCACATCGCATAGCATAGCACAGCACAGCACAGCACAGCAGCCACATTCGCTTGGCGTCCGCCTCCCCCAGAGCCCACCCCCCTCGCTTACACCCGTTTTCCTTCACTGGAGGCCTAGTATCACCGTAGTCGCTTTCATAGCGCGCGGCCGCGTGCGGCCGTGTGCTTGTATCTCCGCCAGGCCTCTCGCTCAGCCGGCATGTAGGTGTACTTAGCTGCCACTACCACTGCGAAATCGGACCGAGACAAGACGACTCAGTCTTACACTAGGTGCATCGCTCCATGGCATCAGAAGCAGGGATTTTCAGAAAAAATAAATAAATAAACGAACAATAAGAGGTAGAGGCGGATCAAGACGAAGAGGCGCCACTGGGTCCGGAGATACGCCACGAGGTAACGTGTGTTCTACAGGAGTCTAGGTCTCTCGGTCTCTGGGTCTAGGTCTTCGGTTTCTGGACTGCTTGTCTACTTGCCCTTGAATATACACTAAACCAACCAGCCAGTCAGTCAGCCAGTCAGCCAGCTAACCAACCAGCCCACGAACTACCCTAAGCGAAGGGAAGTCACAAGCTGACTAGTTAGTCCGGTCGTTCGTGGGAGAAGCGGAGAGGCGAAAAAACAAGGGGAAACACGCAAGCGGGAGGGGTACTTATTGCGGTAGTATGTGCGAACCATGGCGTTGACGGATATCCGTAGTGCCATTCGTAGTGTATGCTTGACTGACAGAAATACCAACAACCCGAAATGTCGTTTACACAGTTTGACTAGTGAAGCAAAGCGAAGCGAGAAAAAAACGAGGCGAAAACAAATCAAGAAACACACACAGACCGCTAGCTAGATAGGTAAAGGCAAGGTAGTCCAAGACAAGTAAGCAACATACAGCGGAATTCCCCCCCTCCCCCTGCGAAACTCTGTACATGTATACGAAAGGATAGGCTTAGGCGTACGTACATAGACGAGCACATACCTTATTTTTTGTCTTTCGTATTGTAGACGCATTACTCGCTTCGTGGAATGAATCGCTAGTCGCACTGCTTTGGTACTAGCTTGAGCTTTGTGGGACTTGGAGTGATATGCTGCATTGTTTGCTTGCATAACTTAGCAGGACTTGTCAGTGGTGGCGGCTGCGTCTTATGTCTTGTGTAATGTAATGTAATGTAACGTGAATTTGCTTAGACAGGTAGGTAGGTTAGGTTAGGTTAGGTTAGGTTAGGTGTTGTGTGTACGCTGAAAAGGAGGAAATGTTGGGGTCTTGGAGAAGGTAGGTAGGTAGGTAGGTAGGTAAGTGAATGAGACGGAGGAAAAAGAGAAGGGAGAATGCTAGGTTGATAGTTTGATGCGTTACATGTCTTTGTTTTTCTTATTGTAGAGATGACTCAGTTTGTTAGGATTAAATATGTAAGATTGTGAGAATCTGTGTATATGGGGTGTAGTTGAGGTTGTAGAATCTAAAATTCTCTCTCTCTCTCTCTCTCTCTCTCTCTGTGTGTGTGTGTGCGTTAGACTTAGCACGTATTCCACAGAATCTGGACGTTGTGGTTGAGATTTAGGTCCAAATATACTTAGGCTTCAAGTGAATTCTGTCCAGGCAAAGATAACTATGTAAACAGAATTAAACCAACACACTTCTCTTTCCTCCTGCGAAGCTTTTGCCCAGCTGCCCGCATTCAACCCAAACATGTCTGCTATTTGCACGTTAGAGGAAAACCCCGTTTCACGTATTTCTCCCTCTTTCTCTCTCTCTCTTAGTCTAGACAGGTAATACGTTGATAGGTACTACTGCTACGATATAAACATGGTGTAGCATTCCTAGTATCTCTCTTTTTGATTATTTGAACAGCTGGATACATTCAAAACACAGCTCACCTTTTTTTTCTAGAAGTCTGCTGTCACTGTCAAATACCCATCAAAAAAACACTTTCTGAATAGTCCATCTCTACTATTTGTGAACCTGGCGGGTGATACGAGCCTGTTCAACTTTGTCGATTTATCTTTATCTTTTATTGAAAGTGATACACAGTTTTGATTCGTGTGGAAAGAGAAAAAAAAACCCCCCCCATAGTCCATCTCCGCCTTGTATCAATTCCCTGCACTTACGTCCTCCCCTTCTATTCCTCCACTCAACCCTTTCCCCACCAAAAGAAAAGAGAGCGCTTTTAATATACCCAAGATCTATCCATCCATCGATTCAAAACACTCATCCTTCCCACCTACTCCCCTACCATCTATCCACCCCTTTCCAAACCAACCCACACCCACATATCCCTCAAACCAAAGCACACAAATACAGCACCCATACAAATGCAACAGGAGGCGATAAGGGAGCCCGATCAACTTTATCAATGTAATTTATCAGAATTGATAACCAGACTTGATTCGCGAAAAAGTAGGGAATCATATAAATGAATATGCCACTATACACAGTACCCATTGCCCATTGCCCATTACCCCAATATCCACCACTAACCCCCCTCTTATTTCCAACAGCATTATTCCCATATGAAGCCGAAAAAAAATGCATGTAACCAGGTCTTTTACTCATACGATACGATATGAGAAGCAAATTAGTCCATCAAGCTAGATAGATAGATGTATGCAGTACATAGTATGAACATCACGATGAATACCAATAAGCAGTATAATAGCGACCAAGATATGGCGGGACAGGACAAGACATGGCGTGACAAAGCACAAGCAGCGGCATTAGAATCGAGTATAGGTTAGATCCGAAGTAGACATGCTTCGTGAAGGAAAAAAAGACCCCCCCCCCCTTCCATTTTGTGGTAAATTTTTTTTCCCTCTCTCTGCTCGCATTGTGCAAGTCCGCAGGGTTGACATGTTGGAATGGCTTGGGAGAACACATGATTTCTCTTGATGCATTACTTGATCAAGTTTCATATGCAGGTTCACTGATATATGCGTTAGAACGTTGAAATGACTTGGTAGAACAAGTATTCTCTCTCTCTCTCTCTCCGAATTCATTACTTTTATCAAGTTTCACATCCAAGTTTCACTGATACACATCAAGTGGCACAGATAAAGACGGACGGCAAAGAAGAAGAGAAAAAAAACAAGCCATCATGTTCATCCAGACTACAGATTGTTATCCGCCTTGAACTTGTCCCAGGCCTCATTGAGCGTTGCAAAGACAGCTGCACTAATCATCTTCTGCTCGGTGGTTGCGTCTTGAGAAATCTAGTCATTCATGGGTTAGCATATCTGGTTCACTGACTCCTCGCTACTAGTAAAAACATACCTTGTCGGGATGCACCTTGGCAATGGCCTTCATGTAGATAATCTTGACCTTGTTTGGCATGACCAGATCACCCATGTTGACCTTCTTCCAGCCTGCATCTTCCCAGAGTACCTTGTCCAGACTACCAAGCAAGGCTCGCAAATTGTCCGCCTTTGTACCTTTCCATGCAATGAGTTTGGCATCGACTTGGTCTGTAAGAGCAAACTTCTCGTCGTCTGCACGTTCTGCAGCGGCGTTGGCGGCTTTCATACGTTTGACGGCTTCCGAGTCGGCTGTAGAAGCACCGCCGAGGTCCGACATTGCAGATGGTTTAGGAGCTGCAGGCTTGCGAGCTGGAGGTGGGCGACTCGCTGCCGCAGGTTTATTGCTGCTGCCATTTGCGGCCTTCTCACAGCGATTACGACCTGAAATGGCAACGGCACCACCCACGCCGTTTTGGACAGCTTCTTTCCATACCACGTGTGCTTCGGCCCACTTCTCCATGCTCTCAAGAGCTTCTGCCTTGCGCATAAGTGCTTTGCCATAAAATTCCTTCATGTCCTTTTCGCCTTCTGCACCGCCCGTAGCAATCTTCTCGCCTTCACCTTTGGATGCTCCAATAATGGCCAATGCGGCGTCTGCATCAGAAATGGCTGCTTTCGGGTCGCCGACCTTGATGTTTGTAATTGCGCGGTTGCACAGCACGATGATAGTCACGGGATGTGACTGTGGAAGGGGAGTAAGCGCAGACGAGTAGGCATCGTGGGCAGCCGAGTAGTCTCCACGCTTGAACGCTTCTGATCCTTTCTGCCGGTCAGCCGAAGATGAAGTGAGAGCCAAAGACGAGACTTGAGGGATCTGTCGTGGGGGAGCTTTGGGTCTAGGCGGTGTTGGTGTGCGTGCCGGAGGTCGGCTTGTTGCGTTTGAGGTTGCTTTGAAAAAGGGGTTATTGGATTGTGGCGATGTTGGTTGGCGTGAAGCCTGCGCCGGCGGTGCAGGCTCTGAAGAGAAAAGATCGACTTGCTGTTCCGGTTGAGGGGTGGCCTTTTTTCGACGTGCCGGGCTTACATATGCCTGAGGACTTTGTTCTTCTACCTCTTGACGAGTCAATCGGGCTGCGGGTCGCTTGTCCACTTTGGGGGCTTGTTGTCGTTGAGATGGTGATTGAGAAGACATGCGGTCAGGGTAGCCGCTTCGATCAGCCTCTTGCTCTCGCCTTTGTCGAACTGGCAGCGGCTCCGCGTGTTGGCGCATTTCGTTCGTCCGAGAAGACCTGGTGGGGCGACCACCAGCTTCCAGCATCATAGCCTCGTCCGTAGCGGCCTGATCAGTTCTTTGCTGTCTACCTGAGCGAGGGGCGGCTTCTGCTGCCTGGGCATCACGCATCCATTTCGGCATGTTGGGATCACTCTCTTGCTGAAAGTCGGCCATGGCCTTTTGCACTTGCTTGCGGCCCGTCTTCCAGAGAGAATTTGCAGACTTGAATAGGTTGTTGCCAATTTCCGAAGCCATTTGCGTAACATCCTTCTCTTGACCGTAACCATCTTGCCTGCGCGAACTAGACCGACTTCGGCCTCCATCATCTTGCATCCAAGCTGGCCTGGATCCACCTGCGCGAGGCTCTCTCGACGATGCCCGCCCGCTGTGCCTGCTACTTTCTCGTCTTGATGAATCGTCAAAATCATCGTGTTCGTGACGTGATCGATCGCGGCTCTGTGATTGTGTGTGTTGCTTCGCCTCCGCATGTGCCTGGTTCAGCAACCAGCCTACCGCACCCTGTACGTCTAGACCAGACTCTGTAGTAGCCAATGCAATTGCAGACTTTTCTGCCGGAAAACCCATGTCCACCAATTCGGCGACGGCCTTGTCGTGCGCGTTCTGGGGGCCTGGCGAAGGACGGCGGCTGGTTTCTGACGTTGTCTCGCGGGCTGCCAGCTTAGGCTCCTCCTTGTGCTGAAACTCCGAGACGGGTTTACCCAGCAGGCCTAGTATATCGTCGTCGTCGTTGGTATCGTTTGCCGGAGGTGGGTGTGCAGGCGAAGCCGATTTTTGGGCCATTTGCTTGAGACCAAACACGTCGTCATCGTCGTCCAGGAGCGCATTGTTGCTGACAGCGGGTGGCGGCAAGGGGGTGTTGCCTCGAGAAACGTTGGCACTGTATGCAGGCGTGCTCCGACCGCTGGTTTGCGAAGGGACGGGGAAATGACTTGACGCGTCTACAGGAGCAGCCGAGTTGAAGGCTGCTAACAAATCAGCTTCGTCGGGCGAGGGTGGCTCAGGCCGCCTCAAGCTGGTGTCCAAGCCGGCGAATGGCTTGTTGATGGTTTGTGATAATCGTTGGTTGGTGAAGGGGTTGTTTGACAGGCGCGGGGCAGCAGTTATTGCAGGCCCTTGTGTGCTGTTCCCTCCCAACGTATCCCAATGCTTGGAATCGGCGCCTCCAAACGCAGTCTCCCATTGCTTTTGTTTTTCAGCTTCCTGTCTCGCCTTCTCGGCTTGTATCTGCTTCTGTCGTTCCTGTAGCGAAAGGTTGTTGGTTGAGTCTTTGGGCTTGTTAGAGGACACGAGACTCGCGAAGCTGTCGCCGGCGGGGGTTGCTGGCTTCGAGAGGGCTTTGAGGGGCTGGTTGCCACTGAGGCTTGCGCCCAGGCCGGAGGGCTGTGCAGAAAGCGTCGAGAGGGGGGTTGATCTGCCAGAGAGCTGGGGCGTGGGGCTTTGGCGGAACGGTGGGAGGGCGGCGGGGGTGCTGGCGGTGGCGGGCTTTTTGGCGGGCTGGGACCAGTCGAGGCCGGCTAAATCATCCATTGCGATGGTGTGGTTGTTGTTACAGACGTGTCAGGGAATGTGCATCGAAATCAAAAAAGTCATATCATGGTTGCGGGCGGGGTGCATTACACGTCAAGCTGGGGGAGAGTTGAGCAGCGGGCACATGGGCGGGCGGGCGCGCTTGCTCGCTTCGCGCCACAGGTACCGCCGGGGCACGTGACACATGCAGGGTCCTCGGTAGTGTTGCAGCCCAAAGTCAATTGGACGGCAAAAGCAACCACGGCGATGCATTCTACGTTGCAACCGGAGCCGCATGGGGTGCAGCAGTGCTTTTCGGAGCAGGTGTTTGGCTGGGGAGCGTTGCATTGGTGTGCAAAAATAAGATGAAGAACAGCAGAGACGATCATGGCGGCCCCTGTGCGCACAAGTATACGTGGCTCAAGGGCTCCAAAAGCTTCCCTGCGGTCGGGGGCACAAGGGCCAGAAAGACGTTGCACGTGAAGGCGTGGGAGATGTTGCACAGCCGGGGTTGCATCAAGCGGGTCCCAGAGGCAGGGCGGAATGCATGGGAGCGAGCAGTCCTCCCGAGCTTTGCACCGCGCGATGGAAAGTGGAGTGCAGGGTCGACGAGTGTGAGACAAGCGGCAGGTCGAACGCACGAATGGCACGAGCAAGCCTGGGACCACGGCTGTCAGGTTAAGATTTGGTCAGTGTAAGCATAAGCCTGCGTCGAACCGCGACCGCGGAGATGGGGACCGCAGCACGTCCTGGCGTGAACGGACTGTCCCGACTGCAAGGCCCCTGAGCGAGCCTTTTGCAAGGCTTCCCTCGCCCAGCAGCGCCAGCGGCGAATCGAATCGACGTGATTCGGCTGCCGTGGGCGTGTCGTCTGACTCAGGCCGAAAGACAGGCAGATGACCATTACTCGGAGGCGGCACTGTATCCGGCCCCGCGCGCGGCTAGTGGGCTGGCCGAGGTGAAGGGGAGTGGGCGTGGGCGTGGGCGTGGGAGCAGCAGAGGGTCGCGGTGGCGGGCGGGTGGGCGGGCTGCTGTGGGCAGAGGGTGCTGGTGCGGTGCCCGGTGTGTGTTTGCGAGCGTGGCTGTGTTGGGCACCACGACGACGAGGGCGGCGGCGGGCACGGCTTGACCGTGGCATCGAGGCGTCTTATTAGGCTGATCATAACAGGCAGCTCGAGCCTTGACGGGACGAGGACAGACCACACTGGGCGCTCAGATAATATGGCGGATTTGCCGAGCCGCGAACCCGCGGCCACGGTAGCAGAGTCGTGGTTCCCGCGTCTCCCCGATGTAAGTGATGGGATAATGAGTCAGGGGGGCGCAGGGCAGGCCGACACAGTGTAATGCGGGCGCTGTCAGTTGTGTGGCAGCGTACAGAAGCCGAAGGTTTGGCGAGCAGGTGCTAGTCGTCGGGCGTCGTCGTGGTAGGCGTCGTCGTGGTAGGCGTCGTCGTGGTAGGCGTCGTCGTGGCAGGCGTCTGGCGGGCGGGCATGCACGTGTACAGCGGCCGTCGAGCATGTGTGTGGAGGATATGTACATACATAGCCAGGTACCTGTGTGCGTGCAGGCCGTGGCTAGCCCAAAGGGGGCCAGGACCGATGCCGTGTGTTGCTTTACCGCTTCGAGCAAGGAGCAGGCGTGTGTCCCGCAGAGACTTCGGCGGTACTGGAGGAAGAGGCACCGTGGAGCGAACGGTACATGGGCCAGGCACGAACGCCGTACTAGGCCGCAAGCGGAACAAATTGGGTGGAGCGCAAGCACAGCATAGCACAGCAGCGCAGCGAGGCGGCCGGGCGTGGACTGGCGGCGGTGGTGGTGGTGGTGGTGGTGGGCGTGGGAGCGGGCGTCGTGGGCGTGGTGTCGTTGTCGTTGGCGGCGGCGGCGGTGGGAATTGTCATGATGATGGATGGGGATAGTGTGATTGCCATACTATGCCTATGACTATGACTATGACTACGACCACTACCACGACCACGACTACTACTACTACCACCACCACACTACCGTCCTGCGACCACGACACGACTACCCCGACGGCTACTCGTAGCGCCCATGTCGCGCAGCAGTAGTCCGCGTCGGGTGTAGGGCACAGGCACCGTTCGGTAGAGTTGCAAGCCGTACCTGGCCCGCCTGGTCGCAACATGCTCGAGGGTTTATTGCGGCCCTGCTAGCGCCGTCGCTGGTGCCGTCTTGTCGACACGGAAGAGCCAGGGGGGCCTCCTCCCCCGACGGCACCGCCTATGCTGCCGCTCCAAATACATTATTGTTCAATTCACCACCAGGAGGCGACGCGTCGCGACGCTCCAGACTCGCCACGCCTATTTGGAGTCGTCAAACCCCCTCCTCGCCCACCGCCCGCCCGCCCGCCCGACCGCCTCTGCCTCGCCCACCCCGCCGCCCACGCCCGCGACTGCTGGCTGCTCGACGCCCTCGACAGCGGACCTCGCGCAGCCCACTCCCCCCTCCCCCCCCCTCCAAACCCCCAACCCCCAAGCCCCTCCAAGCCCGCGTGAGGATCCCCTTGCGCTTTAAGCTCCACCACAGCAGTCGCTTCCGGTTTCTTCGTCCAGGGATCTCCCCGTAACGGTCCCGCCCAGCCAACAAGCGCGGCGATCGCCGTCTTTGGAGCAACCTCGAACACACCTCGACGGCCTTTCCTACTACTCTCCCCCAGCAATCCTCGCCAGGTCCACTCCTCCGCCCGCCCGCCTTTTTTTGTGTTTTATTTTTTGAGTTTTGCCTTGCCCACGATGCGTCTCTTTGGCCGCAAGGGCTCCAAGCCCCAGGTTTCGCCCAGTGGCAGCCACCCAAACAGTTCGAATGGCTCGTTGCGCTCCCCTGGCCCCACGCCAAACGGCTCTCGCCCGACCAGCTTTCCAGACGTGCCTCTGCCCAAGGCGCCCGATCCATCGCTCGACCCCGCCGGCTACCTGCGCAGCATCTATGCGGTGCGCGACCGCTCCAAGCTGGTGCTGGAAAAGGCAAAGAAGAACCAGCGCGTTCCGTTGATATTGCGCAAGCCCGCGCTCTTGATCCTCGGGCTTCAGGGTCAAGACGCCTACGTCGATGAAGAGACCACCGTTTCGATATTCCGGCAGTCCCGTCAGCAGCTCGGCGCCGGCAAAGTGGACGTGAAGCAGCTTGGTCATGGGCACCATGAGCGAATAGGCCAGCCATTGCGTGAGCTTGTGCAGCGGAACAATGTTTTCCCAGGGGTGGGTTGGATGCGACGGCATGACCGAACAGGGCCAAGCGTCGCCCATGGGCACGCCGTCAATCTGGGTTCTCGACGGGGGCCAGATGGGGGTCAGGCTGTCCATGAGCATGTTCCAAAAGGTGGGGAGAGGGATAATGGGAACCGACGATGCTTGTGTGGTGGGGTGGGAGAGGAGGTAGTCTGACCATGTTAGTGCAAGCATCAGCCGACGGGACTAAATACGCATACCGAGCATGTTTCCGGGGCGGGCCTCGAGGCCAAAGACCTCTTGGTTCTGCAGCGCTTCTCCGAGGCGGAGGAGCAGACTGGTGCGACCCTCGAGGCCGTCAATTGGGTTCGACGACGTCACTTGCAGACCACGCGCTACTGTGGCGACGTCCAGCTTCTTCAGCCCCGCACTGTCCACTTGGAAGGGCTCTCTGGGGTCGCTGCTGAAGGTGCCGGCCTTGAACATCTCCAGGCTGGCCACGGCGAGGCCCTCGCTGCGGCGGTAGATTCTGCCCGACTCCTTGCTCTTGTACTGCCACTTGGTGCCGGCGCCAGCGTCGAGCAGGACGGAAACGAGGAACAGGTCGAGCAGGCGGCGCGTGCGCTCCTGGTTGTCGACGGTCGAGGGCCACGAGGCCATGAGCTGGTCAATTCGCGGGCGGCCGCCAACGTCAAAGTGTTGCCATCTGCCGTGGGGCGGGATTGCGGCGTAGTCGGGGGCATAGTCGCGCTGGACAGGGGGGGGCCGAGAGTTAGAGCAGCGTCTCGACGAGCGGTTTGGGGGGGGGGGGGGCGCAGGCAGTCTCACCTTGATTATGGACACGACAAAGCTAGCGACGTCTCCAAACTTGGTCATGTCGACGGTGAAGTGCTTGAGCAACAAACAGGACAGCCGAGCATGGAAGTAGTGCCCATGTTCACGGCCGACGACGATGTCATTGTCGAGTGGCGCGCCGTCACGGTGGGACTGCTGGACGAGCTGCTGGAACAAGTGAACAAGTTGTTGCGCTTGAATGGGCCGGACAAGCTGACCCTGGCCCAGATGCTCGAAGCGGGGAGCTGGAAGGTAAGTTCTCGCGCGACACCACAAAAACCAACCGAGGACACTGCTGACTCGACATAACAGGGAGGTCGAGAAATTGCCGAAGTGTCGCGGCCCAACACTAAAGAACCGCCGATCATGATCCTCTCGGACGGCACTGTTTTCTAAGATACCCCTTTCTTCAATTGTTCCGCTTTTTTCTTTTCCTTCACTTCTTTTACATACGGACCGCGTGCAGCGGAAGCGCGCTCCCGATCCCGAGTGAGAGTCCCTCGCCCACGCCGCGATCTGGACCTTCTAATTATGGCCCAGTGCATGGGATTTCATGATACACGATCTTGACGGTCGCATTTGGTGGCACAGATTTTTTTTTGTTCATATGTTCTGCTTGGCCGCGTCAGCCACATGTACATCTTGTTGCTATTTACACACTCCCCCGCAGTCGGAACTGCCCATTCCCTATGTTGTAATGCTTGGAGAGGTACCAAGGGGGCTATTTGGGAATCTAAAAAAATTTGACCAATTCGCCGGGGAGTCAAGCCGGCCTATTGAAGGGCGGGACGTTGCAATTGTGCAATTTGCAATTAGCAATCTGATTTGATTTGCAATCCATGCGACGTTGATTCATCAGCACCGTACGCGGTGCTTGGGAGATGCCGGCCCCGCGCTTGCATGTGACTGGCCTCTGGCTGCTCTGGCCGCTGTTGCCGTTGTGCTATTAATACAAGGATACCCTTTATAGGTCCCCACGTGTGTGTGTGCATGTATGTGTGTGCATGCACATGTGTGTGTGTGTGGGCGTGCTGAAGATCGTGGAGAACGGAAGTGCCCCACCACCGCCAAGCAGAGGAGGGTAGGTGCTGCCACGGCAGCGTGCAGAGGTCGCGTCAAAGCTCCACGCCTCCCCCTCGTCCATTGCTGTTTGCGATACGTCATCTTCATCCCCAGACAACCAGCAACCACCCTAACCATCCGCATTCCCGCCAGCGACGTGACGCGGCTCTCGCCTTTGCTTGTCTAGCTGTGCCCACCCCTGCGCCCAATTAGCTCGCGCATCGCCCCAGCATCATCAACCCTCTCCACGCCCACGATGAATTCGGCCAAGCGCCAGAAGCAGCGCAAGGTGCTGCTCATGGGCAAGAGCGGCGCCGGCAAGTCGTCAATGAGGAGCATCGTCTTCAGCAACTATGTCGCCAAGGACGTGCGTAGACTGGGCGCGACCATCGACGTCGAGCACAGCAACATCAAGTTCATGGGCAACCTGATGCTCAACCTCTGGGATTGCGGAGGGTGAGCGCACCACCAGACGGCATGCCCAGCTGAGCCGAGCTGACCGGGCGCAGTCAAGATGGCTTCGTCGAAAACTACCTCAACCAGTCTAGGAACCACGTCTTTGGATCGGTCGCCGTTCTCATCTTTGTCTTCGATATCGAATCCCGCGAGTTTGCCGCCGACGTCGTCTCCTACTCAAATATCATCCGCGCCCTCCACGAATGCAGTCCCAGCGCCAAGGTCTTTTGCCTCATACACAAGATGGATCTCGTGCAAGCGCGCCTGCGCCAGGCCATGTTCGACGAGCGCGCCGAGTACATCCGGGAGGCGAGCGAGGGCTTCAAGGATACGGTCGAGTTCTTTGCGACAAGTATTTGGGACCAGAGCTTGTACAAAGCCTGGACCAAGATCATTTACTACTTGATACCAAATGCCGGCACCATTGAGGCTTTGCTCGAGCAACTTGCCGAGGTGATTGATGCAAGGGAATTGATATTGTACGAGCGGACAACATGTCTTACTGTAGCGCATGTCACGAGACACACCGAGGAGGGCAATCCCTTTACCGACCGATTCGAACGCATCTCGAGCATCCTCAAGACACACAAGCAAAGCATGGCGTATGTAGCCTTCCTATCCTGCGGCCGCCCTTTGAATCCTACTAACCTGTCGCCGCAGAAAACACACCAACATCCCGGCTGGCAGTGCAAATTTTGCCGAGATGCAAATCAAAACCGGTCGCTTCATGTTCTTTATCACTCGCCTTACCGAAAACACCAACCTCGCCGTTGCAATACCGCCCTCTGAACAAGTCTTTAATGCCGCACGCGTGAACATTTTCCAAGTACGACCGAAATTCGCCGAGCTGGACATTGCGGCCAAGCCCCGTCCACCAATCCAGCAGGCGTTTGCTGGATCCGCAGATACCATGGGAGATGTTTCAGAGAGAGCCAAGGGAAGAGATACGGCCATGCATGGCTCTGCCAACTAGGAGGTGCAGGTTTATTATGACAATTCCAAGAGGATTGATTGATCAAAAGGCGTCATGACATCAAGTGGGAAACAGCAGTTGCCGCGAGTTAAAGGGAGCCGGTGGAATGAAGAAGTTGCCAAGGCCAAGAAGTTTCTGCAAGACTACGCTTCACTGGGAATGTGAGCGATTTGGAGGAACAAGGTGCGTACACGATACTTGGCTTTGTTGATCAAACGAGGCTGTAGGACATGTAGACATTCAAGTGGAAAAGGCACCATGTCCGATTTGGTGTTTTCCGCGAGGTCTGTAACAAGCGCGCTAGCACAGCGAGTGCGCCAGAGAGTCATTGAAATCATTCGTAAACCCAGCACTAGGGTACTTTTGCGACGGAGCAACGAAGAATCAGGAGTTAGCGCAAGGGGCAGTCTGGACCCAGAGACGGATGCAGCCGATACGAGAAAAAAACACAGCTCGGAGTTGCCGAATGCTGGGCGCCATGACGACAAGACATGCATGTATGTAGATGGAAAACAAGATCAACAAGCAAGCAGCTAGCCCGCCAGCCAGCCGACCCTTTTTTTCAGCCCTGCAATTAGATAAGCCTTCACGCAGGATATCCCGATATACAATCACAGCAAATGTAGAACAAAACAACTATGCAGGTTCAAAAAGCACGCCAACGCTGTATATTTCCACACTTGCCCGCGTATAGCGCGCGCACGCGTAATCTAATCCCAGTCTATATGACCAACCGCCGTCACCAGCAGCATCGCTCCCTCCCTTCCCCCGGCCATGCACTCCCCTCGCCAGCCAAGAAACCAGGGAGTCAAAAAAAAGCCACATGCACAGCAACCGGGAAAGGATAGGCTGCAGGTGTGGATTGCAGGGTACGTATGTAGCAAATGGTCTCGACCGTTGCCCTTCCCCCCCCCCTTCGACCTTACTTACCCCTCCCTTGCCCATGAACAAGTGCAAGGTCAAAAACACACCAACCAAAAACAAAGCTAAGCTAAGCTAAGCTGATCCAAGAACCCTTGCTGCACATCCCGCGGCCTCCCCTCCTTCTCTTCCATCATGCTCAAGCTCTAGCTTAAGACTCTAGCTCTAGCTCTAGCTCAAGCGCCTCCCCCCCCCCTTCCCCCCGCCCGCTCCAATCCTAGGGCGCACATGCGCTGCATACGCGCTGCTGCTGCTGCTGCTAGTATTACTTACTTGCTGTTGGCTGCCCGCCGAACAAACTCAGTTGGGAAAATGGCATGTTTATGGTCATGACCATGAGACATGAGACATGGGGATCAGTACTGTAAGTACAGGACATGGGGGCAATATTCGACTCGCCGTGCTGGGATAACGTCGGGTGTGTATGTACATACGTACGTACGTACGTAAGTAAAAGTCCAAGGGGTTTTTTTTTCTAGCTAGGGCCGCTGGAATAAGTATATTGTGTGTATGTCTCTCTGTGTGTGTGTGTGTGCGTGTAATGTAGGGTAGGGGTAGGGATACAGGGGGAGGGGGATATGCGAAATGCGGGGGTTGGGTGGGTAGAAAGGCAAATATGGAGAGACATGGGGCGATATGGGGAGATGGAGTTGTGCGCGAGAGGGTTTTTTTTATTACACTTAGCCCTGTCTCTCTCTTTTTTTTTTCTCTCTTTCTTTCTTTCTTTCTTTCTTTCTTTCTTTCTTTCTTTCTTTCTTAATGGTGGGCGGTTAGGTTGAGGTGGGACGGGGGAGTGTGGAAGTTTATTCATGTCTGTCTGTGTGTATGTATGTATGCATGTATGTATGTATGTATGGAGGTCCTTTTTGTGTACGTCTTTTGTTGATTTATCTGGGCTTCTTGCGCGTGGTTTCGTTTGCATGCGCGGGGAGGAAGGGAAGGGAAGGCTTATTAGCAACGGGTGTTGGATGGGTATACTTTTTTTCTTCTTCTTCTTTTCTTTCCTGTCGTTTGGCATGGCATGCTATGTCTTGCATACTATTATATACATTGCGTACCTGCTTCCCTGCCTAACATGGCTATACGTTTTCTTCAGCGAGTGGAGAGAAGCACAGAGTACATACAATATGAAGGTTTTACTAGTTTCTGTGGCTTGCACTATGATCTGACGTACCAGTCAAGGTTACAGTTACCGCCCGTTTTCTCCCCTTTGTCGTGTGTCGGTGTACGCAGGCGGATGGGCTGATGGGGGCTGGTGTGGTGTGGGCTGATTCTGACTCTTGCTTCCGACTTGCTTGCATGCTCCACTAAGTAAGTACCTAGTTTGTCCTCCCCCCCCCTCCCCCCCGGCAAGCAAGAAAAATCATACGCGAGTGGTTTTGCATGCATCTTTGTTTGAAGTTGTGCTATAGCTCGTAACTCTTTTTTTTTACTTTCACAATGACTCTGTGCCCCGTGTTGGGCTGGGACTGCTTCTTGGCCTTTGCAGGGCCCCCGTTCGTGTTGCTGCTGCTGCTGTGTGGTGGTTGTGTGGCCCGATTGCACGAGGATTCCAAGATCGGTGGTGAGAAGGGCCAAGGCGCGCGTAATATCAGGTCTTGGGTTACATTCTGTCCCATGAGCGTTAGCGAGTAGCATTACATACACTTACTTTCTCCGTTTACGTAGGGATTTCTTTGTTTTGGGAAGAGCTTGGCTCAGCTGTCAAGTCGCCGACATTTCGAGACGACCAGGTTGTTACGTTTGGGACCCAGTTGTTACATTTCGTGAGCAACAAGTACTCGCGCGCAGTCTCTCGATACCTTGACGAAGCCCAAATTATCCGGACACGGTGGGTTTTCGTGTGACTGCAGCTTGGCTAAGAAGGACAAGGCTCAAAAGACCGTTGGCCAAGGCATACCCACGCAGCACAAAAGTGAGCGCCGAGGCGCCTTCTCCACCTTAGACATAGAAGCCACCGACGTTCACCACGGCTGGGCATGTATGTGTATGCATCCTGCGCAGCCCTGTCCGTCTTTTGACTGTACCATTGGCCATTTGCAGCCTGCCGCATGATCCAAGGGCAAAACAATGAGTGAATTGTCAACCAACTTGCATCGGGGCGAGGGGAGGGGGAAGGGCGACAAGGCAGCTGTTTGACAAGCAGTGAAGGTGCAGATTTTCAACCCTTGTGACACCCGAGTATCAAGGCCTGCGCTTGGTCATTGCTGGCAATGCTCTCACTCGTGCCCCCTCTTCTCCACGTATTAAGCACAACGCCGCCCCCGCGGGACTGGACTTTGCAACTGTAACCAAAAGCTCGATTGTCGCACGTCCATTATGGCGGAACCTGACAAGGAGATTAAGATTGAGTAGGTGTTTTCCTATCTTATCAAGATAAGCTCCGTCTTTTATACTAATGTTTCTTGTAGGCCTGTCGTTGACGAGCACCGCGAGCGCAAAGCTTCCATCTTCGACGATGAGCAGAAGCGCCGGGAGAGCGTCGCACGCCTCACTGCCAACGTCGAGGGCGAGTAAGTGGTCGATTGATCAATTGATTCCGTGTCGTGCTCATACCATTAGGATTCGCAACCCGCTTGTCGATATATCCAAGGAGCAGCTTCTAGCCAATGTCCATGACTTTGCCAAGGAGCACCAATTGGAAGACGTAGAGCCGCTTCTTGTCAAGGGCGCGCTCGTCGCGCAGTCTCCTGCTCTGTTTGAAGAGCTGGAAGAGCTCGACGAGAACGATCGCAGCACGCTCCGCGAAGAGATTACCCATCGGTTCAAGCTACCCCGAACACTATACTTCACCATTATTCTCAACTCGATTGCAGCAGCGATTCAGGGCTGGGACCAGACGGGATCCAATGGCGCAAACTTGACCTTTGGCCAGGCTCTCGGTATCCCAGACTCTGGACCACAGTGCGAACAGGCCGGGACCTGCGAGAAGAATGCCTGGATCATTGGCTTTATCAATGCGTGTCCGTACATTGCCATTGCCGTCTTTTGCGCTTGGATTTCGGGTGAGCACTACCAAAACACAACTTTGTCTTTTTTCTTCGTACTGACTAGCAAGATCCCGTCAACGATTTGTGCGGCCGTCGTGGTACCATCTTCATTGCTGCCATCTTCTCGCTCCTGGCTCCTTTTGGAATGGGCCTGAGCCAGACATGGGGCCAGCTCGCAGTCTGTCGTGTGCTACTAGGCTTCGGCATGGGTCTGAAGGAAGTTACTGTCCCTGTCTTCTCGGCCGAAAATGTCCCCGCTAGCGTTCGAGGCGGTCTCGTAATGTCCTGGCAGGTATGTTGACATCGAAGAACAAAAGAAGACTTGACTGATGTCTATACTACCAGATATGGACGGCTTTTGGTATCTTTCTCGGTACCGTGGCTAACCTAGCTGTCATGGTAAGTCTCTTCCGACATCAACTGATCGGATGATTGCTGATGTGCACAGAACACGGGAAACATATCCTGGCGTCTGCAATTCGGCTCTGCCTTCATCCCCGCGGTACCCCTCGTAATCGGCATCTGGTTTGTCCCCGAGAGCCCTCGGTGGCTGATGAAGAAGCGCAAGTACGCAAAGGCGTATCGATCCTTCCTTCGTTTACGAAACACGCCTCTCCAGGCTGCGCACGATCTCTACTACACACACTGCTTGCTGGAGCAGGAGGAAGTCGTGATTCGCGAGGCGGGCATCAATCCCAAGTCCAACTTCTTCACGCGCTTCATCGAGCTCTTCACCATCCCGCGTGTCCGCCGTGCCACGCAGGCCTCTGGAATCGTCATGATTGCGCAACAAATGTGCGGAATTAACATAATAGCGTTTTACTCGGGCACTATCTTCGCTGAAGGCGGTGCTTCGCTCAAGGAAGCTCTGATTGCATCGTTCGGATTCGGTCTCGTCAACTTCACCTTTGCATGGCCGGCCGTGTGGACGATCGATACCTTTGGGCGCCGGGGACTGCTTCTGTTCACATTTCCCAATATGTTCTGGTCCCTGCTTGCAGCGGGCATGTGCTACTATATCCCTCGGGACAGCTCGGCACATCTGGGTCTAATTGCCTTTTTTGTCTACCTCTTCGGCGCCTTTTACAGCCCCGGCATGGGACCCGTTCCGTTCACGTACTCGGCTGAGGTATTCCCGCTATCTCATCGCGAGGTCGGCATGGCGTGGGCAGTTGCAACGAATAATTGGTGGGCGGCTGTATTGGCGCTTACGTTGCCGAGGATGCTCAAGGTGATGAAGCCTCAGGGTGTTTTCGGCTTCTATGCTGGACTCAATGTGGTGGCTCTCATCATAATGTAAGTCAACCACATATACTTGGCGGGTGCGCGGATCACTAACACCCGATTAGTTTCCTCTGGCTCCCAGAGACCAAGCAGCGCACGCTCGAAGAACTCGATTACATCTTTGGCGTTCCTACTCGCAAGCATATGAAGTACCAGGCTGTGCAGAATCTCCCATGGTGGTTCAAGACGTACGTCCTGCGCCGCAAGGGGCTGTCTAAGCCTCAGCTGTACAAGTTTGCAGATGAGCGCCCGCAGGTCAGCGTCACAGCTCAGATGAGCTATGCGTGGAACACTTATATTCTTCGGAAGAAGGGCCTAGCTAAGCCGGATGCATACGTCAAGGCGGCCCCTCGCGGTGAGAAGCAGGTGTGATTGCTGCTCGAGTCTTTGATTCGACGTGGTAATGTATGCTTGGTGTAGCATTGATCTGAGGTTATGAGCAGCCATGATGGGTTCATGAAGGTATTGGTAATGTAAGGAGTTGGGGGACAGGTACAAGGTCGTTCTTCTGCGATATACCCTCTGCTGGCTGGGGTTAGCATACTACTTTCTCTAATACTCTCTAATGATGACGGCATCTCTAGCGTTTCGACCGAGACATGTATTTTCGCTGTGACTACGTTACTTCCAGCTCTATGAAGCTTGCGCCAGTCACCAAGTCACCATTCAACAAGTACCTTCTGGCGAAACAGCACTTTAACGCAATACCTCCCCCGGCCATGCCATTCGTGTAGATACTCGACAAGAGAAACACCACACATCCTCAAGCAAACCACATAGCAAGGAGAGAGAGAAAAAAAAAACCCTTACTTACACTGACTAACACATCATAACCCTCCAACAGCTCTATAACCCAAACACCAAAAAAAAAAGAAACAGCGCCGAACCCCGGAATCAAACCTGCCGCTATCGCCCTCCCTCTCCCTCTCTCTCACATGCGCGCTCGGATGTCCAAGACGCGCAAACCCAGCAACCTGCCCATCTAAGTAATTGCCTCGGGGGGATGGCGCAGTGGTGGAGCGCCTGGAAAATTTTCTGCTGTCTCACGTCAGCAAAGATCGAAGGTTCGAATCCTTCTCCCCTCACAACCATATTTATGGTCCACCCACATGAGAGAGTTACTCATTAAACTACCTATTCGACTGAGAGAGTTACTCGTTAAAACTTGAGAGGAAGACTCATTTAAAGTGAAAGATCTGAGAGAGTTACTCACTAAAAAACTACTAGGCTACGAGCCTCACCTTCATTTAGATAACCCCCTACATTGTACCTACTCAATTTGTACCTAGATTAAATTCTAGCCTACGTAGTTACTTGCAGGCCTTAAGCCTGCACGTCTTATATAGCCCTTTGGGCTGAGAAAGGACGTTAAACT